>NC_081809.1:14237500-14559166 GCF_030704535.1 Vitis vinifera | reverse complement strand
ACTCACACAGATTCGACATTTTTCCGGTACTCCCCGGGACAGTTTTTCGACACTCGCACGGATTCTACCTTTTCCCGGTACTGACCCGGATGATGCCATTTTTCGGTACTCACAAAGATTCGACCCTTTTCCGGTACTCCCCGGGACAGTTTTTCGACACTCGCACGGATATTACCTTTTCCTGGTATTGACCCGGATGATGCCATTTTTCGGTACTCACACAAATTCGACCCTTTTCCGGTACTCCCCGAGACAGTTTTTCTACACTCGCACGGATTCTACCTTTTCCCGGTACTGACCCGGATGAAGCCATTTTTCGGTACTCACACAGATTCGACCCTTTTCCGGTACTCCCCGGGACAGTTTTTCGACACTCGCACGGATTCTACCTTTTGCCGGTTCTGATCCGGATGATGCCATTTTTCGATACTCACACAGATTAGACCCTTTTTCGGTACTGCCCGGGACAGTTTTTCGACACTCGCACAGATTCTACCTTTTCCCGGTACTGACCCGGATGATGCCATTTTTCGGTACTCACACAGATTCGACATTTTTCCGGTACTCCCCGGGACAGTTTTTCGACACTCGCACGGATTCTACCTTTTCCCGGTACTGACCCGGATGATGCCATTTTTCGGTACTCACAAAGATTCGACCCTTTTCCGGTACTCCCCAGGACAGTTTTTCGACACTCGCACGGATATTACCTTTTCCTGGTATTGACCCGGATGATGCCATTTTTCGGTACTCACACAAATTCGACCCTTTTCCGGTACTCCCCGAGACAGTTTTTCGACACTCGCACGGATTCTACCTTTTGCCGGTTCTGACCCGGATGATGCCATTTTTCGATACTCACACAGAGTCGACCTTTTTCCGGTACTCGTCGGGACAGTTTTTCGACACTCGTAGGAATTCTACCTTTTCCCGGTACTGACCCGGATTCTTCCATTTTTCGGTAGTGACACAGATTCGACCCTTTTTCGGTACTCCCCGAGACAGTTTTTCGACACTAGTACGGATTCTACCTTTTCCCGGTATTGACCCGGATGATGCCATTTTTCGGTACTCACACAAATTCGACCCTTTTCCGGTACTCCCCGGGACAGTTTTTCGACACTCGCACGGATTCTACCTTTTCCCGGTACTGACCCGGATGATGCCATTTTTGGGTACTCACACAGATTCGACATTTTTCCGGTACTCCCCTGGACAGTTTTTCGACACTCGCACGGATTCTACCTTTTCCCGGTACTGACCCGGATGATGCCACATTTCGGTACTCACACAGATTGGACATTTTTCCGGTACTCCCCGGGACAGTTTTTCGACACTCGCACGGATTCTACCTTTTGCCGGTTCTGATCCGGATGATGCCATTTTTCGGTACTGACACAGATTAGACCCTTTTTCGGTACTCCCCGGGACAGTTTTTCGACACTCGCACAGATTCTACCTTTTCCCGGTACTGACCCGGATGATGCCATTTTTGGGTACTCACACAGATTGGACATTTTTCCGGTACTCCCCGGGACAGTTTTTCGACACTCGCACGGATTCTACATTTTGCCGGTTCTGATCCGGATGATGCCATTTTTCGGTACTGACACAGATTAGACCCTTTTTCGGTACTCCCCGGGACAGTTTTTCGACACTCGCACAGATTCTACCTTTTCCCGGTACTGACCCGGATGATGCCATTTTTCGGTACTCACACAGATTCGACATTTTTCCGGTACTCCCCGGGACAGTTTTTCGACACTCGCACGGATTCTACCTTTTCCCGGTACTGACCCGGATGATGCCATTTTTCGGTACTCACAAAGATTCGACCCTTTTCCGGTACTCCCCGGGACAGTTTTTCGACACTCGCACGGATATTACCTTTTCCTGGTATTGACCCGGATGATGCCATTTTTCGGTACTCACACAAATTCGACCCTTTTCCGGTACTCCCCGAGACAGTTTTTCTACACTCGCACGGATTCTACCTTTTCCCGGTACTGACCCGGATGAAGCCATTTTTCGGTACTCACACAGATTCGACCCTTTTCCGGTACTCCCCGGGACAGTTTTTCGACACTCGCACGGATTCTACCTTTTGCCGGTTCTGATCCGGATGATGCCATTTTTCGATACTCACACAGATTAGACCCTTTTTCGGTACTGCCCGGGACAGTTTTTCGACACTCGCACAGATTCTACCTTTTCCCGGTACTGACCCGGATGATGCCATTTTTCGGTACTCACACAGATTCGACATTTTTCCGGTACTCCCCGGGACAGTTTTTCGACACTCGCACGGATTCTACCTTTTCCCGGTACTGACCCGGATGATGCCATTTTTCGGTACTCACAAAGATTCGACCCTTTTCCGGTACTCCCCAGGACAGTTTTTCGACACTCGCACGGATATTACCTTTTCCTGGTATTGACCCGGATGATGCCATTTTTCGGTACTCACACAAATTCGACCCTTTTCCGGTACTCCCCGAGACAGTTTTTCGACACTCGCACGGATTCTACCTTTTGCCGGTTCTGACCCGGATGATGCCATTTTTCGATACTCACACAGAGTCGACCTTTTTCCGGTACTCGTCGGGACAGTTTTTCGACACTCGTAGGAATTCTACCTTTTCCCGGTACTGACCCGGATTCTTCCATTTTTCGGTAGTGACACAGATTCGACCCTTTTTCGGTACTCCCCGAGACAGTTTTTCGACACTAGTACGGATTCTACCTTTTCCCGGTATTGACCCGGATGATGCCATTTTTCGGTACTCACACAAATTCGACCCTTTTCCGGTACTCCCCGGGACAGTTTTTCGACACTCGCACGGATTCTACCTTTTCCCGGTACTGACCCGGATGATGCCATTTTTGGGTACTCACACAGATTCGACATTTTTCCGGTACTCCCCTGGACAGTTTTTCGACACTCGCACGGATTCTACCTTTTCCCGGTACTGACCCGGATGATGCCACATTTCGGTACTCACACAGATTGGACATTTTTCCGGTACTCCCCGGGACAGTTTTTCGACACTCGCACGGATTCTACCTTTTGCCGGTTCTGATCCGGATGATGCCATTTTTCGGTACTGACACAGATTAGACCCTTTTTCGGTACTCCCCGGGACAGTTTTTCGACACTCGCACAGATTCTACCTTTTCCCGGTACTGACCCGGATGATGCCATTTTTGGGTACTCACACAGATTGGACATTTTTCCGGTACTCCCCGGGACAGTTTTTCGACACTCGCACGGATTCTACCTTTTGCCGGTTCTGATCCGGATGATGCCATTTTTCGGTACTGACACAGATTAGACCCTTTTTCGGTACTCCCCGGGACAGTTTTTCGACACTCGCACAGATTCTACCTTTTCCCGGTACTGACCCGGATGATGCCATTTTTCGGTACTCACACAGATTCGACATTTTTCCGGTACTCCCCGGGACAGTTTTTCGACACTCGCACGGATTCTACCTTTTCCCGGTACTGACCCGGATGATGCCATTTTTCGGTACTCACAAAGATTCGACCCTTTTCCGGTACTCCCCGGGACAGTTTTTCGACACTCGCACGGATATTACCTTTTCCTGGTATTGACCCGGATGATGCCATTTTTCGGTACTCACACAAATTCGACCCTTTTCCGGTACTCCCCGAGACAGTTTTTCTACACTCGCACGGATTCTACCTTTTCCCGGTACTGACCCGGATGAAGCCATTTTTCGGTACTCACACAGATTCGACCCTTTTCCGGTACTCCCCGGGACAGTTTTTCGACACTCGCACGGATTCTACCTTTTGCCGGTTCTGATCCGGATGATGCCATTTTTCGATACTCACACAGATTAGACCCTTTTTCGGTACTGCCCGGGACAGTTTTTCGACACTCGCACAGATTCTACCTTTTCCCGGTATTGACCCGGATGATGCCATTTTTCGGTACTCACACAGATTCGACATTTTTCCGGTACTCCCCGGGACAGTTTTTCGACACTCGCACGGATTCTACCTTTTCCCGGTACTGACCCGGATGATGCCATTTTTCGGTACTCACAAAGATTCGACCCTTTTCCGGTACTCCCCGGGACAGTTTTTCGACACTCGCACGGATATTACCTTTTCCTGGTATTGACCCGGATGATGCCATTTTTCGGTACTCACACAAATTCGACCCTTTTCCGGTACTCCCCGAGACAGTTTTTCTACACTCGCACGGATTCTACCTTTTCCCGGTACTGACCCGGATGAAGCCATTTTTCGGTACTCACACAGATTCGACCCTTTTCCGGTACTCCCCGGGACAGTTTTTCGACACTCGCACGGATTCTACCTTTTGCCGGTTCTGATCCGGATGATGCCATTTTTCGATACTCACACAGATTAGACCCTTTTTCGGTACTGCCCGGGACAGTTTTTCGACACTCGCACAGATTCTACCTTTTCCCGGTACTGACCCGGATGATGCCATTTTTCGGTACTCACACAGATTCGACATTTTTCCGGTACTCCCCGGGACAGTTTTTCGACACTCGCACGGATTCTACCTTTTCCCGGTACTGACCCGGATGATGCCATTTTTCGGTACTCACAAAGATTCGACCCTTTTCCGGTACTCCCCAGGACAGTTTTTCGACACTCGCACGGATATTACCTTTTCCTGGTATTGACCCGGATGATGCCATTTTTCGGTACTCACACAAATTCGACCCTTTTCCGGTACTCCCCGAGACAGTTTTTCGACACTCGCACGGATTCTACCTTTTGCCGGTTCTGACCCGGATGATGCCATTTTTCGATACTCACACAGAGTCGACCTTTTTCCGGTACTCGTCGGGACAGTTTTTCGACACTCGTAGGAATTCTACCTTTTCCCGGTACTGACCCGGATTCTTCCATTTTTCGGTAGTGACACAGATTCGACCCTTTTTCGGTACTCCCCGAGACAGTTTTTCGACACTAGTACGGATTCTACCTTTTCCCGGTATTGACCCGGATGATGCCATTTTTCGGTACTCACACAAATTCGACCCTTTTCCGGTACTCCCCGGGACAGTTTTTCGACACTCGCACGGATTCTACCTTTTCCCGGTACTGACCCGGATGATGCCATTTTTGGGTACTCACACAGATTCGACATTTTTCCGGTACTCCCCTGGACAGTTTTTCGACACTCGCACGGATTCTACCTTTTCCCGGTACTGACCCGGATGATGCCACATTTCGGTACTCACACAGATTGGACATTTTTCCGGTACTCCCCGGGACAGTTTTTCGACACTCGCACGGATTCTACCTTTTGCCGGTTCTGATCCGGATGATGCCATTTTTCGGTACTGACACAGATTAGACCCTTTTTCGGTACTCCCCGGGACAGTTTTTCGACACTCGCACAGATTCTACCTTTTCCCGGTACTGACCCGGATGATGCCATTTTTCGGTACTCACACAGATTCGACATTTTTCCGGTACTCCCCGGGACAGTTTTTCGACACTCGCACGGATTCTACCTTATCCCGGTACTGACCCGGATGATGCCATTTTTCGGTACTCACAAAGATTCGACCCTTTTCCGGTACTCCCCAGGACAGTTTTTCGACACTCGCACGGATATTACCTTTTCCTGGTATTGACCCGGATGATGCCATTTTTCGGTACTCACACAAATTCGACCCTTTTCCGGTACTCGTCGGGACAGTTTTTCGACACTCGCACGGATTCTACCTTTTCCCGGTACTGACCCGGATGAAGCCATTTTTCGGTACTCACACAGATTCGACCCTTTTCCGGTACTCCCCGGGACAGTTTTTCGACACTCGCACGGATTCTACCTTTTGCCGGTTCTGACCCGGATGATGCCATTTTTCGATACTCACACAGAGTCGACCTTTTTCCGGTACTCGTCGGGACAGTTTTTCGACACTCGTAGGAATTCTACCTTTTCCCGGTACTGACCCGGATTCTTCCATTTTTCGGTAGTGACACAGATTCGACCCTTTTTCGGTACTCCCCGAGACAGTTTTTCGACACTAGTACGGATTCTACCTTTTCCCGGTATTGACCCGGATGATGCCATTTTTCGGTACTCACACAAATTCGACCCTTTTCCGGTACTCCCCGGGACAGTTTTTCGACACTCGCACGGATTCTACCTTTTCCCGGTACTGACCCGGATGATGCCATTTTTGGGTACTCACACAGATTCGACATTTTTCCGGTACTCCCCTGGACAGTTTTTCGACACTCGCACGGATTCTACCTTTTCCCGGTACTGACCCGGATGATGCCACTTTTCGGTACTCACACAGATTGGACATTTTTCCGGTACTCCCCGGGACAGTTTTTCGACACTCGCACGGATTCTACCTTTTGCCGGTTCTGATCCGGATGATGCCATTTTTCGGTACTGACACAGATTAGACCCTTTTTCGGTACTCCCCGGGACAGTTTTTCGACACTCGCACAGATTCTACCTTTTCCCGGTACTGACCCGGATGATGCCATTTTTGGGTACTCACACAGATTGGACATTTTTCCGGTACTCCCCGGGACAGTTTTTCGACACTCGCACGGATTCTACCTTTTGCCGGTTCTGATCCGGATGATGCCATTTTTCGGTACTGACACAGATTAGACCCTTTTTCGGTACTCCCCGGGACAGTTTTTCGACACTCGCACAGATTCTACCTTTTCCCGGTACTGACCCGGATGATGCCATTTTTCGGTACTCACACAGATTCGACATTTTTCCGGTACTCCCCGGGACAGTTTTTCGACACTCGCACGGATTCTACCTTTTCCCGGTACTGACCCGGATGATGCCATTTTTCGGTACTCACAAAGATTCGACCCTTTTCCGGTACTCCCCGGGACAGTTTTTCGACACTCGCACGGATATTACCTTTTCCTGGTATTGACCCGGATGATGCCATTTTTCGGTACTCACACAAATTCGACCCTTTTCCGGTACTCCCCGAGACAGTTTTTCTACACTCGCACGGATTCTACCTTTTCCCGGTACTGACCCGGATGAAGCCATTTTTCGGTACTCACACAGATTCGACCATTTTCCGGTACTCCCCGGGACAGTTTTTCGACACTCGCACGGATTCTACCTTTTGCCGGTTCTGATCCGGATGATGCCATTTTTCGATACTCACACAGATTAGACCCTTTTTCGGTACTGCCCGGGACAGTTTTTCGACACTCGCACAGATTCTACCTTTTCCCGGTACTGACCCGGATGATGCCATTTTTCGGTACTCACACAGATTCGACATTTTTCCGGTACTCCCCGGGACAGTTTTTCGACACTCGCACGGATTCTACCTTTTCCCGGTACTGACCCGGATGATGCCATTTTTCGGTACTCACAAAGATTCGACCCTTTTCCGGTACTCCCCAGGACAGTTTTTCGACACTCGCACGGATATTACCTTTTCCTGGTATTGACCCGGATGATGCCATTTTTCGGTACTCACACAAATTCGACCCTTTTCCGGTACTCCCCGAGACAGTTTTTCGACACTCGCACGGATTCTACCTTTTGCCGGTTCTGACCCGGATGATGCCATTTTTCGATACTCACACAGAGTCGACCTTTTTCCGGTACTCGTCGGGACAGTTTTTCGACACTCGTAGGAATTCTACCTTTTCCCGGTACTGACCCGGATTCTTCCATTTTTCGGTAGTGACACAGATTCGACCCTTTTTCGGTACTCCCCGAGACAGTTTTTCGACACTAGTACGGATTCTACCTTTTCCCGGTACTGAACCGGATGAAGCCATTTTTCGGTACTCACACAGATTCGACCCTTTTCCGGTACTCCCCGGGACAGTTTTTCGACACTCGCACGGATTCTACCTTTTGCCGGTTCTGATCCGGATGATGCCATTTTTCGATACTCACACAGATTAGACCCTTTTTCGGTACTGCCCGGGACAGTTTTTCGACACTCGCACAGATTCTACCTTTTCCCGGTACTGACCCGGATGATGCCATTTTTCGGTACTCACACAGATTCGACATTTTTCCGGTACTCCCCGGGACAGTTTTTCGACACTCGCACGGATTCTACCTTTTCCCGGTACTGACCCGGATGATGCCATTTTTCGGTACTCACAAAGATTCGACCCTTTTCCGGTACTCCCCAGGACAGTTTTTCGACACTCGCACGGATATTACCTTTTCCTGGTATTGACCCGGATGATGCCATTTTTCGGTACTCACACAAATTCGACCCTTTTCCGGTACTCCCCGAGACAGTTTTTCGACACTCGCACGGATTCTACCTTTTGCCGGTTCTGACCCGGATGATGCCATTTTTCGATACTCACACAGAGTCGACCTTTTTCCGGTACTCGTCGGGACAGTTTTTCGACACTCGTAGGAATTCTACCTTTTCCCGGTACTGACCCGGATTCTTCCATTTTTCGGTAGTGACACAGATTCGACCCTTTTTCGGTACTCCCCGAGACAGTTTTTCGACACTAGTACGGATTCTACCTTTTCCCGGTATTGACCCGGATGATGCCATTTTTCGGTACTCACACAAATTCGACCCTTTTCCGGTACTCCCCGGGACAGTTTTTCGACACTCGCACGGATTCTACCTTTTCCCGGTACTGACCCGGATGATGCCATTTTTGGGTACTCACACAGATTCGACATTTTTCCGGTACTCCCCTGGACAGTTTTTCGACACTCGCACGGATTCTACCTTTTCCCGGTACTGACCCGGATGATGCCACATTTCGGTACTCACACAGATTGGACATTTTTCCGGTACTCCCCGGGACAGTTTTTCGACACTCGCACGGATTCTACCTTTTGCCGGTTCTGATCCGGATGATGCCATTTTTCGGTACTGACACAGATTAGACCCTTTTTCGGTACTCCCCGGGACAGTTTTTCGACACTCGCACAGATTCTACCTTTTCCCGGTACTGACCCGGATGATGCCATTTTTCGGTACTCACACAGATTCGACATTTTTCCGGTACTCCCCGGGACAGTTTTTCGACACTCGCACGGATTCTACCTTATCCCGGTACTGACCCGGATGATGCCATTTTTCGGTACTCACAAAGATTCGACCCTTTTCCGGTACTCCCCAGGACAGTTTTTCGACACTCGCACGGATATTACCTTTTCCTGGTATTGACCCGGATGATGCCATTTTTCGGTACTCACACAAATTCGACCCTTTTCCGGTACTCGTCGGGACAGTTTTTCGACACTCGCACGGATTCTACCTTTTCCCGGTACTGACCCGGATGAAGCCATTTTTCGGTACTCACACAGATTCGACCCTTTTCCGGTACTCCCCGGGACAGTTTTTCGACACTCGCACGGATTCTACCTTTTGCCGGTTCTGACCCGGATGATGCCATTTTTCGATACTCACACAGAGTCGACCTTTTTCCGGTACTCGTCGGGACAGTTTTTCGACACTCGTAGGAATTCTACCTTTTCCCGGTACTGACCCGGATTCTTCCATTTTTCGGTAGTGACACAGATTCGACCCTTTTTCGGTACTCCCCGAGACAGTTTTTCGACACTAGTACGGATTCTACCTTTTCCCGGTATTGACCCGGATGATGCCATTTTTCGGTACTCACACAAATTCGACCCTTTTCCGGTACTCCCCGGGACAGTTTTTCGACACTCGCACGGATTCTACCTTTTCCCGGTACTGACCCGGATGATGCCATTTTTGGGTACTCACACAGATTCGACATTTTTCCGGTACTCCCCTGGACAGTTTTTCGACACTCGCACGGATTCTACCTTTTCCCGGTACTGACCCGGATGATGCCACTTTTCGGTACTCACACAGATTGGACATTTTTCCGGTACTCCCCGGGACAGTTTTTCGACACTCGCACGGATTCTACCTTTTGCCGGTTCTGATCCGGATGATGCCATTTTTCGGTACTGACACAGATTAGACCCTTTTTCGGTACTCCCCGGGACAGTTTTTCGACACTCGCACAGATTCTACCTTTTCCCGGTACTGACCCGGATGATGCCATTTTTGGGTACTCACACAGATTGGACATTTTTCCGGTACTCCCCGGGACAGTTTTTCGACACTCGCACGGATTCTACCTTTTGCCGGTTCTGATCCGGATGATGCCATTTTTCGGTACTGACACAGATTAGACCCTTTTTCGGTACTCCCCGGGACAGTTTTTCGACACTCGCACAGATTCTACCTTTTCCCGGTACTGACCCGGATGATGCCATTTTTCGGTACTCACACAGATTCGACATTTTTCCGGTACTCCCCGGGACAGTTTTTCGACACTCGCACGGATTCTACCTTTTCCCGGTACTGACCCGGATGATGCCATTTTTCGGTACTCACAAAGATTCGACCCTTTTCCGGTACTCCCCGGGACAGTTTTTCGACACTCGCACGGATATTACCTTTTCCTGGTATTGACCCGGATGATGCCATTTTTCGGTACTCACACAAATTCGACCCTTTTCCGGTACTCCCCGAGACAGTTTTTCTACACTCGCACGGATTCTACCTTTTCCCGGTACTGACCCGGATGAAGCCATTTTTCGGTACTCACACAGATTCGACCCTTTTCCGGTACTCCCCGGGACAGTTTTTCGACACTCGCACGGATTCTACCTTTTGCCGGTTCTGATCCGGATGATGCCATTTTTCGATACTCACACAGATTAGACCCTTTTTCGGTACTGCCCGGGACAGTTTTTCGACACTCGCACAGATTCTACCTTTTCCCGGTATTGACCCGGATGATGCCATTTTTCGGTACTCACACAGATTCGACATTTTTCCGGTACTCCCCGGGACAGTTTTTCGACACTCGCACGGATTCTACCTTTTCCCGGTACTGACCCGGATGATGCCATTTTTCGGTACTCACAAAGATTCGACCCTTTTCCGGTACTCCCCGGGACAGTTTTTCGACACTCGCACGGATATTACCTTTTCCTGGTATTGACCCGGATGATGCCATTTTTCGGTACTCACACAAATTCGACCCTTTTCCGGTACTCCCCGAGACAGTTTTTCTACACTCGCACGGATTCTACCTTTTCCCGGTACTGACCCGGATGAAGCCATTTTTCGGTACTCACACAGATTCGACCCTTTTCCGGTACTCCCCGGGACAGTTTTTCGACACTCGCACGGATTCTACCTTTTGCCGGTTCTGATCCGGATGATGCCATTTTTCGATACTCACACAGATTAGACCCTTTTTCGGTACTGCCCGGGACAGTTTTTCGACACTCGCACAGATTCTACCTTTTCCCGGTACTGACCCGGATGATGCCATTTTTCGGTACTCACACAGATTCGACATTTTTCCGGTACTCCCCGGGACAGTTTTTCGACACTCGCACGGATTCTACCTTTTCCCGGTACTGACCCGGATGATGCCATTTTTCGGTACTCACAAAGATTCGACCCTTTTCCGGTACTCCCCAGGACAGTTTTTCGACACTCGCACGGATATTACCTTTTCCTGGTATTGACCCGGATGATGCCATTTTTCGGTACTCACACAAATTCGACCCTTTTCCGGTACTCCCCGAGACAGTTTTTCGACACTCGCACGGATTCTACCTTTTGCCGGTTCTGACCCGGATGATGCCATTTTTCGATACTCACACAGAGTCGACCTTTTTCCGGTACTCGTCGGGACAGTTTTTCGACACTCGTAGGAATTCTACCTTTTCCCGGTACTGACCCGGATTCTTCCATTTTTCGGTAGTGACACAGATTCGACCCTTTTTCGGTACTCCCCGAGACAGTTTTTCGACACTAGTACGGATTCTACCTTTTCCCGGTATTGACCCGGATGATGCCATTTTTCGGTACTCACACAAATTCGACCCTTTTCCGGTACTCCCCGGGACAGTTTTTCGACACTCGCACGGATTCTACCTTTTCCCGGTACTGACCCGGATGATGCCATTTTTGGGTACTCACACAGATTCGACATTTTTCCGGTACTCCCCTGGACAGTTTTTCGACACTCGCACGGATTCTACCTTTTCCCGGTACTGACCCGGATGATGCCACATTTCGGTACTCACACAGATTGGACATTTTTCCGGTACTCCCCGGGACAGTTTTTCGACACTCGCACGGATTCTACCTTTTGCCGGTTCTGATCCGGATGATGCCATTTTTCGGTACTGACACAGATTAGACCCTTTTTCGGTACTCCCCGGGACAGTTTTTCGACACTCGCACAGATTCTACCTTTTCCCGGTACTGACCCGGATGATGCCATTTTTCGGTACTCACACAGATTCGACATTTTTCCGGTACTCCCCGGGACAGTTTTTCGACACTCGCACGGATTCTACCTTATCCCGGTACTGACCCGGATGATGCCATTTTTCGGTACTCACAAAGATTCGACCCTTTTCCGGTACTCCCCAGGACAGTTTTTCGACACTCGCACGGATATTACCTTTTCCTGGTATTGACCCGGATGATGCCATTTTTCGGTACTCACACAAATTCGACCCTTTTCCGGTACTCGTCGGGACAGTTTTTCGACACTCGCACGGATTCTACCTTTTCCCGGTACTGACCCGGATGAAGCCATTTTTCGGTACTCACACAGATTCGACCCTTTTCCGGTACTCCCCGGGACAGTTTTTCGACACTCGCACGGATTCTACCTTTTGCCGGTTCTGACCCGGATGATGCCATTTTTCGATACTCACACAGAGTCGACCTTTTTCCGGTACTCGTCGGGACAGTTTTTCGACACTCGTAGGAATTCTACCTTTTCCCGGTACTGACCCGGATTCTTCCATTTTTCGGTAGTGACACAGATTCGACCCTTTTTCGGTACTCCCCGAGACAGTTTTTCGACACTAGTACGGATTCTACCTTTTCCCGGTATTGACCCGGATGATGCCATTTTTCGGTACTCACACAAATTCGACCCTTTTCCGGTACTCCCCGGGACAGTTTTTCGACACTCGCACGGATTCTACCTTTTCCCGGTACTGACCCGGATGATGCCATTTTTGGGTACTCACACAGATTCGACATTTTTCCGGTACTCCCCTGGACAGTTTTTCGACACTCGCACGGATTCTACCTTTTCCCGGTACTGACCCGGATGATGCCACTTTTCGGTACTCACACAGATTGGACATTTTTCCGGTACTCCCCGGGACAGTTTTTCGACACTCGCACGGATTCTACCTTTTGCCGGTTCTGATCCGGATGATGCCATTTTTCGGTACTGACACAGATTAGACCCTTTTTCGGTACTCCCCGGGACAGTTTTTCGACACTCGCACAGATTCTACCTTTTCCCGGTACTGACCCGGATGATGCCATTTTTGGGTACTCACACAGATTGGACATTTTTCCGGTACTCCCCGGGACAGTTTTTCGACACTCGCACGGATTCTACCTTTTGCCGGTTCTGATCCGGATGATGCCATTTTTCGGTACTGACACAGATTAGACCCTTTTTCGGTACTCCCCGGGACAGTTTTTCGACACTCGCACAGATTCTACCTTTTCCCGGTACTGACCCGGATGATGCCATTTTTCGGTACTCACACAGATTCGACATTTTTCCGGTACTCCCCGGGACAGTTTTTCGACACTCGCACGGATTCTACCTTTTCCCGGTACTGACCCGGATGATGCCATTTTTCGGTACTCACAAAGATTCGACCCTTTTCCGGTACTCCCCGGGACAGTTTTTCGACACTCGCACGGATATTACCTTTTCCTGGTATTGACCCGGATGATGCCATTTTTCGGTACTCACACAAATTCGACCCTTTTCCGGTACTCCCCGAGACAGTTTTTCTACACTCGCACGGATTCTACCTTTTCCCGGTACTGACCCGGATGAAGCCATTTTTCGGTACTCACACAGATTCGACCATTTTCCGGTACTCCCCGGGACAGTTTTTCGACACTCGCACGGATTCTACCTTTTGCCGGTTCTGATCCGGATGATGCCATTTTTCGATACTCACACAGATTAGACCCTTTTTCGGTACTGCCCGGGACAGTTTTTCGACACTCGCACAGATTCTACCTTTTCCCGGTACTGACCCGGATGATGCCATTTTTCGGTACTCACACAGATTCGACATTTTTCCGGTACTCCCCGGGACAGTTTTTCGACACTCGCACGGATTCTACCTTTTCCCGGTACTGACCCGGATGATGCCATTTTTCGGTACTCACAAAGATTCGACCCTTTTCCGGTACTCCCCAGGACAGTTTTTCGACACTCGCACGGATATTACCTTTTCCTGGTATTGACCCGGATGATGCCATTTTTCGGTACTCACACAAATTCGACCCTTTTCCGGTACTCCCCGAGACAGTTTTTCGACACTCGCACGGATTCTACCTTTTGCCGGTTCTGACCCGGATGATGCCATTTTTCGATACTCACACAGAGTCGACCTTTTTCCGGTACTCGTCGGGACAGTTTTTCGACACTCGTAGGAATTCTACCTTTTCCCGGTACTGACCCGGATTCTTCCATTTTTCGGTAGTGACACAGATTCGACCCTTTTTCGGTACTCCCCGAGACAGTTTTTCGACACTAGTACGGATTCTACCTTTTCCCGGTACTGAACCGGATGAAGCCATTTTTCGGTACTCACACAGATTCGACCCTTTTCCGGTACTCCCCGGGACAGTTTTTCGACACTCGCACGGATTCTACCTTTTGCCGGTTCTGATCCGGATGATGCCATTTTTCGATACTCACACAGATTAGACCCTTTTTCGGTACTGCCCGGGACAGTTTTTCGACACTCGCACAGATTCTACCTTTTCCCGGTATTGACCCGGATGATGCCATTTTTCGGTACTCACACAGATTCGACATTTTTCCGGTACTCCCCGGGACAGTTTTTCGACACTCGCACGGATTCTACCTTTTCCCGGTACTGACCCGGATGATGCCATTTTTCGGTACTCACAAAGATTCGACCCTTTTCCGGTTCTCCCCAGGACAGTTTTTCGACACTCGCACGGATATTACCTTTTCCTGGTATTGACCCGGATGATGCCATTTTTCGGTACTCACACAAATTCGACCCTTTTCCGGTACTCCCCGAGACAGTTTTTCGACACTCGCACGGATTCTACCTTTTGCCGGTTCTGACCCGGATGATGCCATTTTTCGATACTCACACAGAGTCGACCTTTTTCCGGTACTCGTCGGGACAGTTTTTCGACACTCGTAGGAATTCTACCTTTTCCCGGTACTGACCCGGATTCTTCCATTTTTCGGTAGTGACACAGATTCGACCCTTTTTCGGTACTCCCCGAGACAGTTTTTCGACACTAGTACGGATTCTACCTTTTCCCGGTATTGACCCGGATGATGCCATTTTTCGGTACTCACACAAATTCGACCCTTTTCCGGTACTCCCCGGGACAGTTTTTCGACACTCGCACGGATTCTACCTTTTCCCGGTACTGACCCGGATGATGCCATTTTTGGGTACTCACACAGATTCGACATTTTTCCGGTACTCCCCTGGACAGTTTTTCGACACTCGCACGGATTCTACCTTTTCCCGGTACTGACCCGGATGATGCCACATTTCGGTACTCACACAGATTGGACATTTTTCCGGTACTCCCCGGGACAGTTTTTCGACACTCGCACGGATTCTACCTTTTGCCGGTTCTGATCCGGATGATGCCATTTTTCGGTACTGACACAGATTAGACCCTTTTTCGGTACTCCCCGGGACAGTTTTTCGACACTCGCACAGATTCTACCTTTTCCCGGTACTGACCCGGATGATGCCATTTTTCGGTACTCACACAGATTCGACATTTTTCCGGTACTCCCCGGGACAGTTTTTCGACACTCGCACGGATTCTACCTTATCCCGGTACTGACCCGGATGATGCCATTTTTCGGTACTCACAAAGATTCGACCCTTTTCCGGTACTCCCCAGGACAGTTTTTCGACACTCGCACGGATATTACCTTTTCCTGGTATTGACCCGGATGATGCCATTTTTCGGTACTCACACAAATTCGACCCTTTTCCGGTACTCGTCGGGACAGTTTTTCGACACTCGCACGGATTCTACCTTTTCCCGGTACTGACCCGGATGAAGCCATTTTTCGGTACTCACACAGATTCGACCCTTTTCCGGTACTCCCCGGGACAGTTTTTCGACACTCGCACGGATTCTACCTTTTGCCGGTTCTGACCCGGATGATGCCATTTTTCGATACTCACACAGAGTCGACCTTTTTCCGGTACTCGTCGGGACAGTTTTTCGACACTCGTAGGAATTCTACCTTTTCCCGGTACTGACCCGGATTCTTCCATTTTTCGGTAGTGACACAGATTCGACCCTTTTTCGGTACTCCCCGAGACAGTTTTTCGACACTAGTACGGATTCTACCTTTTCCCGGTATTGACCCGGATGATGCCATTTTTCGGTACTCACACAAATTCGACCCTTTTCCGGTACTCCCCGGGACAGTTTTTCGACACTCGCACGGATTCTACCTTTTCCCGGTACTGACCCGGATGATGCCATTTTTGGGTACTCACACAGATTCGACATTTTTCCGGTACTCCCCTGGACAGTTTTTCGACACTCGCACGGATTCTACCTTTTCCCGGTACTGACCCGGATGATGCCACTTTTCGGTACTCACACAGATTGGACATTTTTCCGGTACTCCCCGGGACAGTTTTTCGACACTCGCACGGATTCTACCTTTTGCCGGTTCTGATCCGGATGATGCCATTTTTCGGTACTGACACAGATTAGACCCTTTTTCGGTACTCCCCGGGACAGTTTTTCGACACTCGCACAGATTCTACCTTTTCCCGGTACTGACCCGGATGATGCCATTTTTGGGTACTCACACAGATTGGACATTTTTCCGGTACTCCCCGGGACAGTTTTTCGACACTCGCACGGATTCTACCTTTTGCCGGTTCTGATCCGGATGATGCCATTTTTCGGTACTGACACAGATTAGACCCTTTTTCGGTACTCCCCGGGACAGTTTTTCGACACTCGCACAGATTCTACCTTTTCCCGGTACTGACCCGGATGATGCCATTTTTCGGTACTCACACAGATTCGACATTTTTCCGGTACTCCCCGGGACAGTTTTTCGACACTCGCACGGATTCTACCTTTTCCCGGTACTGACCCGGATGATGCCATTTTTCGGTACTCACAAAGATTCGACCCTTTTCCGGTACTCCCCGGGACAGTTTTTCGACACTCGCACGGATATTACCTTTTCCTGGTATTGACCCGGATGATGCCATTTTTCGGTACTCACACAAATTCGACCCTTTTCCGGTACTCCCCGAGACAGTTTTTCTACACTCGCACGGATTCTACCTTTTCCCGGTACTGACCCGGATGAAGCCATTTTTCGGTACTCACACAGATTCGACCCTTTTCCGGTACTCCCCGGGACAGTTTTTCGACACTCGCACGGATTCTACCTTTTGCCGGTTCTGATCCGGATGATGCCATTTTTCGATACTCACACAGATTAGACCCTTTTTCGGTACTGCCCGGGACAGTTTTTCGACACTCGCACAGATTCTACCTTTTCCCGGTATTGACCCGGATGATGCCATTTTTCGGTACTCACACAGATTCGACATTTTTCCGGTACTCCCCGGGACAGTTTTTCGACACTCGCACGGATTCTACCTTTTCCCGGTACTGACCCGGATGATGCCATTTTTCGGTACTCACAAAGATTCGACCCTTTTCCGGTACTCCCCGGGACAGTTTTTCGACACTCGCACGGATATTACCTTTTCCTGGTATTGACCCGGATGATGCCATTTTTCGGTACTCACACAAATTCGACCCTTTTCCGGTACTCCCCGAGACAGTTTTTCTACACTCGCACGGATTCTACCTTTTCCCGGTACTGACCCGGATGAAGCCATTTTTCGGTACTCACACAGATTCGACCCTTTTCCGGTACTCCCCGGGACAGTTTTTCGACACTCGCACGGATTCTACCTTTTGCCGGTTCTGATCCGGATGATGCCATTTTTCGATACTCACACAGATTAGACCCTTTTTCGGTACTGCCCGGGACAGTTTTTCGACACTCGCACAGATTCTACCTTTTCCCGGTACTGACCCGGATGATGCCATTTTTCGGTACTCACACAGATTCGACATTTTTCCGGTACTCCCCGGGACAGTTTTTCGACACTCGCACGGATTCTACCTTTTCCCGGTACTGACCCGGATGATGCCATTTTTCGGTACTCACAAAGATTCGACCCTTTTCCGGTACTCCCCAGGACAGTTTTTCGACACTCGCACGGATATTACCTTTTCCTGGTATTGACCCGGATGATGCCATTTTTCGGTACTCACACAAATTCGACCCTTTTCCGGTACTCCCCGAGACAGTTTTTCGACACTCGCACGGATTCTACCTTTTGCCGGTTCTGACCCGGATGATGCCATTTTTCGATACTCACACAGAGTCGACCTTTTTCCGGTACTCGTCG
Organism: Vitis vinifera; assembly: GCF_030704535.1. NCBI lineage: Eukaryota > Viridiplantae > Streptophyta > Magnoliopsida > Vitales > Vitaceae > Vitis > Vitis vinifera. Next base: position 14,540,619 of record NC_081809.1, on the reverse strand, counting down.
GGACAGTTTTTCGACACTCGTAGGAATTCTACCTTTTCCCGGTACTGACCCGGATTCTTCCATTTTTCGGTAGTGACACAGATTCGACCCTTTTTCGGTACTCCCCGAGACAGTTTTTCGACACTAGTACGGATTCTACCTTTTCCCGGTATTGACCCGGATGATGCCATTTTTCGGTACTCACACAAATTCGACCCTTTTCCGGTACTCCCCGGGACAGTTTTTCGACACTCGCACGGATTCTACCTTTTCCCGGTACTGACCCGGATGATGCCATTTTTGGGTACTCACACAGATTCGACATTTTTCCGGTACTCCCCTGGACAGTTTTTCGACACTCGCACGGATTCTACCTTTTCCCGGTACTGACCCGGATGATGCCACATTTCGGTACTCACACAGATTGGACATTTTTCCGGTACTCCCCGGGACAGTTTTTCGACACTCGCACGGATTCTACCTTTTGCCGGTTCTGATCCGGATGATGCCATTTTTCGGTACTGACACAGATTAGACCCTTTTTCGGTACTCCCCGGGACAGTTTTTCGACACTCGCACAGATTCTACCTTTTCCCGGTACTGACCCGGATGATGCCATTTTTCGGTACTCACACAGATTCGACATTTTTCCGGTACTCCCCGGGACAGTTTTTCGACACTCGCACGGATTCTACCTTATCCCGGTACTGACCCGGATGATGCCATTTTTCGGTACTCACAAAGATTCGACCCTTTTCCGGTACTCCCCAGGACAGTTTTTCGACACTCGCACGGATATTACCTTTTCCTGGTATTGACCCGGATGATGCCATTTTTCGGTACTCACACAAATTCGACCCTTTTCCGGTACTCGTCGGGACAGTTTTTCGACACTCGCACGGATTCTACCTTTTCCCGGTACTGACCCGGATGAAGCCATTTTTCGGTACTCACACAGATTCGACCCTTTTCCGGTACTCCCCGGGACAGTTTTTCGACACTCGCACGGATTCTACCTTTTGCCGGTTCTGACCCGGATGATGCCATTTTTCGATACTCACACAGAGTCGACCTTTTTCCGGTACTCGTCGGGACAGTTTTTCGACACTCGTAGGAATTCTACCTTTTCCCGGTACTGACCCGGATTCTTCCATTTTTCGGTAGTGACACAGATTCGACCCTTTTTCGGTACTCCCCGAGACAGTTTTTCGACACTAGTACGGATTCTACCTTTTCCCGGTATTGACCCGGATGATGCCATTTTTCGGTACTCACACAAATTCGACCCTTTTCCGGTACTCCCCGGGACAGTTTTTCGACACTCGCACGGATTCTACCTTTTCCCGGTACTGACCCGGATGATGCCATTTTTGGGTACTCACACAGATTCGACATTTTTCCGGTACTCCCCTGGACAGTTTTTCGACACTCGCACGGATTCTACCTTTTCCCGGTACTGACCCGGATGATGCCACATTTCGGTACTCACACAGATTGGACATTTTTCCGGTACTCCCCGGGACAGTTTTTCGACACTCGCACGGATTCTACCTTTTGCCGGTTCTGATCCGGATGATGCCATTTTTCGGTACTGACACAGATTAGACCCTTTTTCGGTACTCCCCGGGACAGTTTTTCGACACTCGCACAGATTCTACCTTTTCCCGGTACTGACCCGGATGATGCCATTTTTGGGTACTCACACAGATTGGACATTTTTCCGGTACTCCCCGGGACAGTTTTTCGACACTCGCACGGATTCTACCTTTTGCCGGTTCTGATCCGGATGATGCCATTTTTCGGTACTGACACAGATTAGACCCTTTTTCGGTACTCCCCGGGACAGTTTTTCGACACTCGCACAGATTCTACCTTTTCCCGGTACTGACCCGGATGATGCCATTTTTCGGTACTCACACAGATTCGACATTTTTCCGGTACTCCCCGGGACAGTTTTTCGACACTCGCACGGATTCTACCTTTTCCCGGTACTGACCCGGATGATGCCATTTTTCGGTACTCACAAAGATTCGACCCTTTTCCGGTACTCCCCGGGACAGTTTTTCGACACTCGCACGGATATTACCTTTTCCTGGTATTGACCCGGATGATGCCATTTTTCGGTACTCACACAAATTCGACCCTTTTCCGGTACTCCCCGAGACAGTTTTTCTACACTCGCACGGATTCTACCTTTTCCCGGTACTGACCCGGATGAAGCCATTTTTCGGTACTCACACAGATTCGACCATTTTCCGGTACTCCCCGGGACAGTTTTTCGACACTCGCACGGATTCTACCTTTTGCCGGTTCTGATCCGGATGATGCCATTTTTCGATACTCACACAGATTAGACCCTTTTTCGGTACTGCCCGGGACAGTTTTTCGACACTCGCACAGATTCTACCTTTTCCCGGTACTGACCCGGATGATGCCATTTTTCGGTACTCACACAGATTCGACATTTTTCCGGTACTCCCCGGGACAGTTTTTCGACACTCGCACGGATTCTACCTTTTCCCGGTACTGACCCGGATGATGCCATTTTTCGGTACTCACAAAGATTCGACCCTTTTCCGGTACTCCCCAGGACAGTTTTTCGACACTCGCACGGATATTACCTTTTCCTGGTATTGACCCGGATGATGCCATTTTTCGGTACTCACACAAATTCGACCCTTTTCCGGTACTCCCCGAGACAGTTTTTCGACACTCGCACGGATTCTACCTTTTGCCGGTTCTGACCCGGATGATGCCATTTTTCGATACTCACACAGAGTCGACCTTTTTCCGGTACTCGTCGGGACAGTTTTTCGACACTCGTAGGAATTCTACCTTTTCCCGGTACTGACCCGGATTCTTCCATTTTTCGGTAGTGACACAGATTCGACCCTTTTTCGGTACTCCCCGAGACAGTTTTTCGACACTAGTACGGATTCTACCTTTTCCCGGTACTGAACCGGATGAAGCCATTTTTCGGTACTCACACAGATTCGACCCTTTTCCGGTACTCCCCGGGACAGTTTTTCGACACTCGCACGGATTCTACCTTTTGCCGGTTCTGATCCGGATGATGCCATTTTTCGATACTCACACAGATTAGACCCTTTTTCGGTACTGCCCGGGACAGTTTTTCGACACTCGCACAGATTCTACCTTTTCCCGGTATTGACCCGGATGATGCCATTTTTCGGTACTCACACAGATTCGACATTTTTCCGGTACTCCCCGGGACAGTTTTTCGACACTCGCACGGATTCTACCTTTTCCCGGTACTGACCCGGATGATGCCATTTTTCGGTACTCACAAAGATTCGACCCTTTTCCGGTTCTCCCCAGGACAGTTTTTCGACACTCGCACGGATATTACCTTTTCCTGGTATTGACCCGGATGATGCCATTTTTCGGTACTCACACAAATTCGACCCTTTTCCGGTACTCCCCGAGACAGTTTTTCGACACTCGCACGGATTCTACCTTTTGCCGGTTCTGACCCGGATGATGCCATTTTTCGATACTCACACAGAGTCGACCTTTTTCCGGTACTCGTCGGGACAGTTTTTCGACACTCGTAGGAATTCTACCTTTTCCCGGTACTGACCCGGATTCTTCCATTTTTCGGTAGTGACACAGATTCGACCCTTTTTCGGTACTCCCCGAGACAGTTTTTCGACACTAGTACGGATTCTACCTTTTCCCGGTATTGACCCGGATGATGCCATTTTTCGGTACTCACACAAATTCGACCCTTTTCCGGTACTCCCCGGGACAGTTTTTCGACACTCGCACGGATTCTACCTTTTCCCGGTACTGACCCGGATGATGCCATTTTTGGGTACTCACACAGATTCGACATTTTTCCGGTACTCCCCTGGACAGTTTTTCGACACTCGCACGGATTCTACCTTTTCCCGGTACTGACCCGGATGATGCCACTTTTCGGTACTCACACAGATTGGACATTTTTCCGGTACTCCCCGGGACAGTTTTTCGACACTCGCACGGATTCTACCTTTTGCCGGTTCTGATCCGGATGATGCCATTTTTCGGTACTGACACAGATTAGACCCTTTTTCGGTACTCCCCGGGACAGTTTTTCGACACTCGCACAGATTCTACCTTTTCCCGGTACTGACCCGGATGATGCCATTTTTCGGTACTCACACAGATTCGACATTTTTCCGGTACTCCCCGGGACAGTTTTTCGACACTCGCACGGATTCTACCTTATCCCGGTACTGACCCGGATGATGCCATTTTTCGGTACTCACAAAGATTCGACCCTTTTCCGGTACTCCCCAGGACAGTTTTTCGACACTCGCACGGATATTACCTTTTCCTGGTATTGACCCGGATGATGCCATTTTTCGGTACTCACACAAATTCGACCCTTTTCCGGTACTCGTCGGGACAGTTTTTCGACACTCGTAGGAATTCTACCTTTTCCCGGTACTGACCCGGATGAAGCCATTTTTCGGTACTCACACAGATTCGACCCTTTTCCGGTACTCCCCGAGACAGTTTTTCGATACTAGTACGGATTCTACCTTTTCCCGGTATTGACCCGGATGATGCCATTTTTCGGTACTCACACAAATTCGACCCTTTTCCGGTACTCCCCGGGACAGTTTTTCGACACTCGCACGGATTCTACCTTTTCCCGGTACTGACCCGGATGATGCCATTTTTGGGTACTCACACAGATTCGACATTTTTCCGGTACTCCCCTGGACAGTTTTTCGACACTCGCACGGATTCTACCTTTTCCCGGTACTGACCCGGATGATGCCATTTTTCGGTACTCACAAAGATTCGACCCTTTTCCGGTACTCCCCGGGACAGTTTTTCGACACTCGCACGGATATTACCTTTTCCTGGTATTGACCCGGATGATGCCATTTTTCGGTACTCACACAAATTCGACCCTTTTCCGGTACTCCCCGAGACAGTTTTTCGACACTCGCACGGATTCTACCTTTTCCCGGTACTGACCCGGATGAAGCCATTTTTCGGTACTCACACAGATTCGACCCTTTTCCGGTACTCCCCGGGACAGTTTTTCGACACTCGCACGGATTCTACCTTTTGCCGGTTCTGACCCGGATGATGCCATTTTTCGATACTCACACAGAGTCGACCTTTTTCCGGTACTCGTCGGGACAGTTTTTCGACACTCGTAGGAATTCTACCTTTTCCCGGTACTGACCCGGATTCTTCCATTTTTCGGTAGTGACACAGATTCGACCCTTTTTCGGTACTCCCCGAGACAGTTTTTCGACACTAGTACGGATTCTACCTTTTCCCGGTATTGACCCGGATGATGCCATTTTTCGGTACTCACACAAATTCGACCCTTTTCCGGTACTCCCCGGGACAGTTTTTCGACACTCGCACGGATTCTACCTTTTCCCGGTACTGACCCGGATGATGCCATTTTTGGGTACTCACACAGATTCGACATTTTTCCGGTACTCCCCTGGACAGTTTTTCGACACTCGCACGGATTCTACCTTTTCCCGGTACTGACCCGGATGATGCCACTTTTCGGTACTCACACAGATTGGACATTTTTCCGATACTCCCCGGGACAGTTTTTCGACACTCGCACGGATTCTACCTTTTGCCGGTTCTGATCCGGATGATGCCATTTTTCGGTACTGACACAGATTAGACCCTTTTTCGGTACTCCCCGGGACAGTTTTTCGACACTCGCACAGATTCTACCTTTTCCCGGTACTGACCCGGATGATGCCATTTTTGGGTACTCACACAGATTGGACATTTTTCCGGTACTCCCCGGGACAGTTTTTCGACACTCGCACGGATTCTACCTTTTGCCGGTTCTGATCCGGATGATGCCATTTTTCGGTACTGACACAGATTAGACCCTTTTTCGGTACTCCCCGGGACAGTTTTTCGACACTCGCACAGATTCTACCTTTTCCCGGTACTGACCCGGATGATGCCATTTTTCGGTACTCACACAGATTCGACATTTTTCCGGTACTCCCCGGGACAGTTTTTCGACACTCGCACGGATTCTACCTTTTCCCGGTACTGACCCGGATGATGCCATTTTTCGGTACTCACAAAGATTCGACCCTTTTCCGGTACTCCCCGGGACAGTTTTTCGACACTCGCACGGATATTACCTTTTCCTGGTATTGACCCGGATGATGCCATTTTTCGGAACTCACACAGATTCGACCCTATTTCTGTACTCCCCGAGACAGTTTTTCGACACTCGAACGGATTCTACCTTTTCCCGGTACTGACCCGGATGAAGCCATTTTTCGGTACTCACACAGATTCGACCCTTTTCCGTTACTCCCCGGGACAGTTTTTCGACACTCGCACGGATTCTACCTTTTGCCGGTTCTGACCCGGATGATGCCATTTTTCGATACTCACACAGAGTCGACCTTTTTCCGGTACTCGTCGGGACAGTTTTTCGACACTCGTAGGAATTCTACCTTTTCCCGGTACTGACCCGGATTCTTCCATTTTTCGGTAGTGACACAGATTCGACCCTTTTTCGGTACTCCCCGAGACAGTTTTTCGACACTAGTACGGATTCTACCTTTTCCCGGTATTGACCCGGATGATGCCATTTTTCGGTACTCACACAAATTCGACCCTTTTTCGGTACTCCCCGGGACAGTTTTTCGACACTCGCACGGATTCTACCTTTTCCCGGTACTGACCCGGATGATGCCATTTTTGGGTACTCACACAGATTCGACATTTTTCCGGTACTCCCCTGGACAGTTTTTCGACACTCGCACGGATTCTACCTTTTCCCCGTACTGACCCGGATGATGCCACTTTTCGGTACTCACACAGATTGGACATTTTTCCGGTACTCCCCGGGACAGTTTTTCGACACTCGCACGGATTCTACCTTTTGCCGGTTCTGATCCGGATGATGCCATTTTTCGGTACTGACACAGATTAGACCCTTTTTCGGTACTCCCCGGGACAGTTTTTCGACACTCGCACAGATTCTACCTTTTCCCGGTACTGACCCGGATGATGCCATTTTTGGGTACTCACACAGATTGGACATTTTTCCGGTACTCCCCGGGACAGTTTTTCGACACTCGCACGGATTCTACCTTTTGCCGGTTCTGATCCGGATGATGCCATTTTTCGGTACTGACACAGATTAGACCCTTTTTCGGTACTCCCCGGGACAGTTTTTCGACACTCGCACAGATTCTTCCTTTTCCCGGTACTGACCCGGATGATGCCATTTTTCGGTACTCACACAGATTCGACATTTTTCCGGTACTCCCCGGGACAGTTTTTCGACACTCGCACGGATTCTACCTTTTCCCGGTACTGACCCGGATGATGCCATTTTTCGGTACTCACAAAGATTCGACCCTTTTCCGGTAATCCCCGGGACAGTTTTTCGACACTCGCACGGATATTACCTTTTCCTGGTATTGACCCGGATGATGCCATTTTTCGGTACTCACACAAATTCGACCCTTTTCCGGTACTCCCCGAGACAGTTTTTCTACACTCGCACGGATTCTACCTTTTCCCGGTACTGACCCGGATGAAGCCATTTTTCGGTACTCACACAGATTCGACCCTTTTCCGGTACTCCCCGGGACAGTTTTTCGACACTCGCACGGATTCTACCTTTTGCCGGTTCTGATCCGGATGATGCCATTTTTCGATACTCACACAGATTCGACCCTTTTCCGGTACTCCCCGGGACAGTTTTTCGACACTCGCACGGATTCTACCTTTTCCCGGTACTGACCCGGATGATGCCATTTTTGGGTACTCACACAGATTCGACATTTTTCCGGTACTCCCCTGGACAGTTTTTCGACACTCGCACGGATTCTACCTTTTCCCGGTACTGACCCGGATGATGCCACTTTTCGGTACTCACACAGATTGGACATTTTTCCGGTACTCCCCGGGACAGTTTTTCGACACTCGCACGGATTCTACCTTTTGCCGGTTCTGATCCGGATGATGCCATTTTTCGGTACTGACACAGATTAGACCCTTTTTCGGTACTCCCCGGGACAGTTTTTCGACACTCGCACAGATTCTACCTTTTCCCGGTACTGACCCGGATGATGCCATTTTTCGGTACTCACACAGATTCGACATTTTTCCGGTACTCCCCGGGACAGTTTTTCGACACTCGCACGGATTCTACCTTATCCCGGTACTGACCCGGATGATGCCATTTTTCGGTACTCACAAAGATTCGACCCTTTTCCGGTACTCCCCAGGACAGTTTTTCGACACTCGCACGGATATTACCTTTTCCTGGTATTGACCCGGATGATGCCATTTTTCGGTACTCACACAAATTCGACCCTTTTCCGGTACTCGTCGGGACAGTTTTTCGACACTCGTAGGAATTCTACCTTTTCCCGGTACTGACCCGGATGAAGCCATTTTTCGGTACTCACACAGATTCGACCCTTTTCCGGTACTCCCCGAGACAGTTTTTCGACACTAGTACGGATTCTACCTTTTCCCGGTATTGACCCGGATGATGCCATTTTTCGGTACTCACACAAATTCGACCCTTTTCCGGTACTCCCCGGGACAGTTTTTCGACACTCGCACGGATTCTACCTTTTCCCGGTACTGACCCGGATGATGCCATTTTTGGGTACTCACACAGATTCGACATTTTTCCGGTACTCCCCTGGACAGTTTTTCGACACTCGCACGGATTCTACCTTTTCCCGGTACTGACCCGGATGATGCCACTTTTCGGTACTCACACAGATTGGACATTTTTCCGGTACTCCCCGGGACAGTTTTTCGACACTCGCACGGATTCTACCTTTTGCCGGTTCTGATCCGGATGATGCCATTTTTCGGTACTGACACAGATTAGACCCTTTTTCGGTACTCCCCGGGACAGTTTTTCGACACTCGCACAGATTCTACCTTTTCCCGGTACTGACCCGGATGATGCCATTTTTGGGTACTCACACAGATTCGACATTTTTCCGGTACTCCCCGGGACAGTTTTTCGACACTCGCACGGATTCTACCTTATCCCGGTACTGACCCGGATGATGCCATTTTTCGGTACTCACAAAGATTCGACCCTTTTCCGGTACTCCCCAGGACAGTTTTTCGACACTCGCACGGATATTACCTTTTCCTGGTATTGACCCGGATGATGCCATTTTTCGGTACTCACACAAATTCGACCCTTTTCCGGTACTCCCCGAGACAGTTTTTCGACACTCGCACGGATTCTACCTTTTCCCGGTACTGACCCGGATGAAGCCATTTTTCGGTACTCACAAAGATTCGACCCTTTTCCGGTACTCCCCAGGACAGTTTTTCGACACTCGCACGGATATTACCTTTTCCTGGTATTGACCCGGATGATGCCATTTTTCGGTACTCACACAAATTCGACCCTTTTCCGGTACTCCCCGAGACAGTTTTTCGACACTCGCACGGATTCTACCTTTTCCCGGTACTGACCCGGATGAAGCCATTTTTCGGTACTCACACAGATTCGACCCTTTTCCGGTACTCCCCGAGACAGTTTTTCGACACTCGCACGGATTCTACCTTTTGCCGGTTCTGACCCGGATGATGCCATTTTTCGATACTCACACAGAGTCGACCTTTTTCCGGTACTCGTCGGGACAGTTTTTCGACACTCGTAGGAATTCTACCTTTTCCCGGTACTGACCCGGATTCTTCCATTTTTCGGTAGTGACACAGATTCGACCCTTTTTCGGTACTCCCCGAGACAGTTTTTCGACACTAGTACGGATTCTACCTTTTCCCGGTATTGACCCGGATGATGCCATTTTTCGGTACTCACACAAATTCGACCCTTTTCCGGTACTCCCCGGGACAGTTTTTCGACACTCGCACGGATTCTACCTTTTGCCGGTTCTGATCCGGATGATGCCATTTTTCGGTACTGACACAGATTAGACCCTTTTTCGGTACTCCCCGGGACAGTTTTTCGACACTCGCACAGATTCTACCTTTTCCCGGTACTGACCCGGATGATGCCATTTTTCGGTACTCACACAGATTCGACATTTTTCCGGTACTCCCCGGGACAGTTTTTCGACACTCGCACGGATTCTACCTTTTCCCGGTACTGACCCGGATGATGCCATTTTTCGGTACTCACAAAGATTCGACCCTTTTCCGGTACTCCCCGGGACAGTTTTTCGACACTCGCACGGATATTACCTTTTCCTGGTATTGACCCGGATGATGCCATTTTTCGGTACTCACACAAATTCGACCCTTTTCCGGTACTCCCCGAGACAGTTTTTCGACACTCGCACGGATTCTACCTTTTCCCGGTACTGACCCGGATGAAGCCATTTTTCGGTACTCACACAGATTCGACCCTTTTCCGGTACTCCCCGGGACAGTTTTTCGACACTCGCACGGATTCTACCTTTTGCCGGTTCTGACCCGGATGATGCCATTTTTCGATACTCACACAGAGTCGACCTTTTTCCGGTACTCGTCGGGACAGTTTTTCGACACTCGTAGGAATTCTACCTTTTCCCGGTACTGACCCGGATTCTTCCATTTTTCGGTAGTGACACAGATTCGACCCTTTTTCGGTACTCCCCGAGACAGTTTTTCGACACTAGTACGGATTCTACCTTTTCCCGGTATTGACCCGGATGATGCCATTTTTCGGTACTCACACAAATTCGACCCTTTTCCGGTACTCCCCGGGACAGTTTTTCGACACTCGCACGGATTCTACCTTTTGCCGGTTCTGATCCGGATGATGCCATTTTTCGGTACTGACACAGATTAGACCCTTTTTCGGTACTCCCCGGGACAGTTTTTCGACACTCGCACAGATTCTACCTTTTCCCGGTACTGACCCGGATGATGCCATTTTTCGGTACTCACACAGATTCGACATTTTTCCGGTACTCCCCGGGACAGTTTTTCGACACTCGCACGGATTCTACCTTTTCCCGGTACTGACCCGGATGATGCCATTTTTCGGTACTCACAAAGATTCGACCCTTTTCCGGTACTCCCCGGGACAGTTTTTCGACACTCGCACGGATATTACCTTTTCCTGGTATTGACCCGGATGATGCCATTTTTCGGAACTCACACAGATTCGACCCTATTTCTGTACTCCCCGAGACAGTTTTTCGACACTCGAACGGATTCTACCTTTTCCCGGTACTGACCCGGATGAAGCCATTTTTCGGTACTCACACAGATTCGACCCTTTTCCGGTACTCCCCGGGACAGTTTTTCGACACTCGCACGGATTCTACCTTTTGCCGGTTCTGACCCGGATGATGCCATTTTTCGATACTCACACAGAGTCGACCTTTTTCCGGTACTCGTCGGGACAGTTTTTCGACACTCGTAGGAATTCTACCTTTTCCCGGTACTGACCCGGATTCTTCCATTTTTCGGTAGTGACACAGATTCGACCCTTTTTCGGTACTCCCCGAGACAGTTTTTCGACACTAGTACGGATTCTACCTTTTCCCGGTATTGACCCGGATGATGCCATTTTTCGGTACTCACACAAATTCGACCCTTTTCCGGTACTCCCCGGGACAGTTTTTCGACACTCGCACGGATTCTACCTTTTGCCGGTTCTGATCCGGATGATGCCATTTTTCGGTACTGACACAGATTAGACCCTTTTTCGGTACTCCCCGGGACAGTTTTTCGACACTCGCACAGATTCTACCTTTTCCCGGTACTGACCCGGATGATGCCATTTTTCGGTACTCACACAGATTCGACATTTTTCCGGTACTCCCCGGGACAGTTTTTCGACACTCGCACGGATTCTACCTTTTCCCGGTACTGACCCGGATGATGCCATTTTTCGGTACTCACAAAGATTCGACCCTTTTCCGGTACTCCCCGGGACAGTTTTTCGACACTCGCACGGATATTACCTTTTCCTGGTATTGACCCGGATGATGCCATTTTTCGGAACTCACACAGATTCGACCCTATTTCTGTACTCCCCGAGACAGTTTTTCGACACTCGAACGGATTCTACCTTTTCCCGGTACTGACCCGGATGAAGCCATTTTTCGGTACTCACACAGATTCGACCCTTTTCCGTTACTCCCCGGGACAGTTTTTCGACACTCGCACGGATTCTACCTTTTGCCGGTTCTGACCCGGATGATGCCATTTTTCGATACTCACAAAGATTCGACCCTTTTCCGGTACTCCCCGGGACAGTTTTTCGACACTCGCACGGATATTACCTTTTCCTGGTATTGACCCGGATGATGCCATTTTTCGGTACTCACACAAATTCGACCCTTTTCCGGTACTCCCCGAGACAGTTTTTCGACACTCGCACGGATATTACCTTTTCCCGGTATTGACCCGGATGATGCCATTTTTCGGTACTCACACAAATTCGACCCTTTTCCGGTACTCCCCGAGACAGTTTTTCGACACTCGCACGGATTCTACCTTTTCCCGGTACTGACCCGGATGATGCCATTTTTGGGTACTCACACAGATTCGACATTTTTCCGGTACTCCCCGGGACAGTTTTTCGACACTCGCACGGATTCTACCTTTTGCCGGTTCTGATCCGGATGATGCCATTTTTCGGTACTGACACAGATGAGACCCTTTTTCGGTACTCCCCGGGACAGTTTTTCGACACTCGCACGGATTCTACCTTTTCCCGGTACTGACCCGGATGATGCCATTTTTCGGTACTCACAAAGATTCGACCCTTTTCCGGTACTCCCCGGGACAGTTTTTCGACACTCGCACGGATATTACCTTTTCCTGGTATTGACCCGGATGATGCCATTTTTCGGTACTCACACAAATTCGACCCTTTTCCGGTACTCCCCGAGACAGTTTTTCGACACTCGCACGGATATTACCTTTTCCCGGTATTGACCCGGATGATGCCATTTTTCGGTACTCACACAAATTCGACCCTTTTCCGGTACTCCCCGAGACAGTTTTTCGACACTCGCACGGATTCTACCTTTTCCCGGTACTGACCCGGATGATGCCATTTTTGGGTACTCACACAGATTCGACATTTTTCCGGTACTCCCCGGGACCGTTTTTCGACACTCGCACGGATTCTTCCTTTTGCCGGTTCTGATCCGGATGATGCCATTTTTCGGTACTGACACAGATTAGACCCTCTTTCGGTACTCCCCGGGACAGTTTTTCGACACTCGCACAGATTCTACCTTTTCTCGGTACTGACCCGGATGATGCCATTTTTTGTTACTCACACAGATTCGACATTTTTCCGGTACAACCCGGGACAGTTTTTCGACACTCGCACGGATTCTACCTTTTCCCGGTACTGACCCGGATGATGCCATTTTTCGGTACTCACAAAGATTCGACCCTTTTCCGGTACTCCCCGGGACAGTTTTTCGACACTCGCACGGATATTACCTTTTCCCGGTATTGACCCGGATGATGCCATTTTTCGGTACTCACACAAATTCGACCCTTTTCCGGTACTCCCCGAGACATTTTTTCGACACTCGCACGGATTCTACCTTTTCCCGGTACTGACCCGGATGATGCCATTTTTCGGTACTCACACAGATTCGACCCTTTTCCGGTACTCCCCGGGACAGTTTTTCGACACTCGCACGGATTCTACCTTTTGCCGGTTCTGATCCGGATGATGCCTTTTTTCGGTTCTGACACAGATTAGACCCTTTTTCGGTACTCCCCGGGACAGTTTTTCGACACTCGCACAGATTCTACCTTTTCCCGGTACTGACCCGGATGATGCCATTTTTGGGTACTCACACAGATTCGACATTTTTCCGGTACTCCCCTGGACAGTTTTTCGACACTCGCACGGATTCTACCTTTTCCCGGTACTGACCCGGATGATGCCACTTTTCGGTACTCACACAGATTGGACATTTTTCCGGTACTCCCCGGGACCGTTTTTCGACACTCGCACGGATTCTTCCTTTTGCCGGTTCTGATCCGGATGATGCCATTTTTCGGTACTGACACAGATTAGACCCTCTTTCGGTACTCCCCGGGACAGTTTTTCGACACTCGCACAGATTCTACCTTTTCTCGGTACTGACCCGGATGATGCCATTTTTTGTTACTCACACAGATTCGACATTTTTCCGGTACAACCCGGGACAGTTTTTCGACACTCGCACGGATTCTACCTTTTCCCGGTACTGACCCGGATGATGCCATTTTTCGGTACTCACAAAGATTCGACCCTTTTCCGGTACTCCCCGGGACAGTTTTTCGACACTCGCACGGATATTACCTTTTCCCGGTATTGACCCGGATGATGCCATTTTTCGGTACTCACACAAATTCGACCCTTTTCCGGTACTCCCCGAGACAGTTTTTCGACACTCGCACGGATTCTACCTTTTCCCGGTACTGACCCGGATGATGCCATTTTTGGGTACTCACACAGATTCGACATTTTTCCGGTACTCCCCGGGACAGTTTTTCGACACTCGCACGGATTCTACCTTTTGCCGGTTCTGATCCGGATGATGCCATTTTTCGGTACTGACACAGATGAGACCCTTTTTCGGTACTCCCCGGGACAGTTTTTCGACACTCGCACGGATTCTACCTTTTCCCGGTACTGACCCGGATGATGCCATTTTTCGGTACTCACAAAGATTCGACCCTTTTTCGGTACTCCCCGGGACAGTTTTTCGACACTCGCACGGATTCTACCTTTTCCCGGTACTGACCCGGATGATGCCATTTTTCGGTACTCACACAGATTCGACCCTTTTCCGGTACTCCCCGGGACAGTTTTTCGACACTCGCACGGATTCTACCTTTTGCCGGTTCTGACCCGGATGATGCCATTTTTCGATCCTCACACAGAGTCGACCCTTTTCCGGTACTCGTGGGGACAGTTTTTCGACACTCGTAGGAATTCTACCTTTTCCCGGTACTGACCCGGATTCTTCCATTTTTCGGTAGTGACACAGATTCGACCCTTTTTCGGTACTCCCCGAGACAGTTTTTCGACACTAGTACGGATTCTACCTTTTCCCGGTACTGACCCGGATGATGCCATTTTTCGGTACTCACACAGATTCGTCCCTTTTCCGGTACTCCCCGGGACAGTTTTTCGACACTCGCACGGATGCTACCTTTTCCCGGTACTGACCCGGATGATGCCATTTTTGGGTACTCACACAGATTCGACATTTTTCCGGTACTCCCCTGGACAGTTTTTCGACACTCGCACGGATTCTACCTTTTCCCGGTACTGACCCGGATGATGCCACTTTTCGGTACTCACACAGATTGGACATTTTTCCGGTACTCCCCGGGACAGTTTTTCGACACTCGCACGGATTCTACCTTTTGCCGGTTCTGATCCGGATGATGCCATTTTTCGGTACTGACACAGATTAGACCCTCTTTCGGTACTCCCCGGGACAGTTTTTCGACACTCGCACAGCTTCTACCTTTTCCCGGTACTGACCCGGATGATGCCATTTTTTGGTACTCACACAGATTCGACATTTTTCCGGTACAACCCGGGACAGTTTTTCGACACTCGCACGGATTCTACCTTTTCCCGGTACTGACCTGGATGATGCCATTTTTCGGTACTCACAAAGATTCGACCCTTTTCCGGTACTTCCCGGGACAGTTTTTCGACACTCGCACGGATATTACCTTTTCCCGGTACTGACCCGGATGATGCCATTTTTCGGTACTCACACAGATTCGACCCTTTTTCGGTACTCCCCGGGACAGTTTTTCGACACTCGCACGGATTCTACCTTTTGCCGGTTCTGACCCGGATGATGCCATTTTTCGATACTCACACAGAGTCGACCCTTTTCCGGTACTCGTGGGGACAGTTTTTCGACACTCGTAGGAATTCTACCTTTTCCCGGTACTGACCCGGATTCTTCCATTTTTCGGTAGTGACACAGATTCGACCCTTTTTCGGTACTCCCCGAGACAGTTTTTCGACACTAGTACGGATTCTACCTTTTCCCGGTACTGACCCGGATGATGCCATTTTTCGGTACTCACACAGATTCGTCCCTTTTCCGGTACTCCCCGGGACAGTTTTTCGACACTCGCACGGATGCTACCTTTTCCCGGTACTGACCCGGATGATGCCATTTTTGGGTACTCACACAGATTCGACATTTTTCCGGTACTCCCCTGGACAGTTTTTCGACACTCGCACGGATTCTACCTTTTGCCGGTTCTGACCCGGATGATGCCATTTTTCGATACTCACACAGAGTCGACCCTTTTCCGGTACTCGTGGGGACAGTTTTTCGACACTCGTAGGAATTCTACCTTTTCCCGGTACTGACCCGGATTCTTCCATTTTTCGGTAGTGACACAGATTCTACCCTTTTTCGGTACTCCCCGAGACAGTTTTTCGACACTAGTACGGATTCTACCTTTTCCCGGTACTGACCCGGATGATGCCATTTTTCGGTACTCACAAAGATTTGACCCTTTTCCGGTACTCCCCGAGACAAATTTTTGACACTCGCACGTATTCTACCTTTTCCCGGTACTGACCCGGATGATGCCATTTTTGGGTACTCACACAGATTCGACATTTTTCCGGTACTCCCCGGGACAGTTTTTCGACACTCGCACGGATTCTACCTGTTGCCGGTTTTGATCCGGATGATGCCATTTTTCGGTACTGACACAGATGAGACCCTTTTTCGGTACTCCCCGGGACAGTTTTTCGACACTCGCACGGATTCTACCTTTTCCCGGTAGTGACCCGGATGATGCCATTTTTCGGTACTCACAAAGATTCGACCCTTTTCCGGTACTCCCCGGGACAGTTTTTCGACACTCGCACGGATTCTACCTTTTCCCGGTACTGACCCGGATGATGCCATTTTTCGGTACTCACACAGATTCGACCCTTTTCCGGTACTCCCCGAGACAGTTTTTCGACACTCGCACGGATTCTACCTTTTCCCGGTACTGACCCGGATGATGCCATTTTTCGGTACTCACAAAGATTCGACCCTTTTCCGGTACTCCCCGGGACAGTTTTTCGACACTCGCACGGATTCTACCTTTTCCCGGTACTGACCCGGATGATGCCATTTTTTGGTACTCACACAGATTCGACCCTTTTCCGGTACTCCCCGAGACAGTTTTTCGACACTCGCACGGATTCTACCTTTTCCCGGTACTGACCCGGATGATGCCATTTTTCGGTACTCACACAGATTCGATCCTTTTCCGGTACTCCCCGGGACAGTTTTTCGACACTCGCACGGATTCTACCTTTTGCCGGTTCTGATCCGGATGATGCCTTTTTTCGGTACTGACACAGATTAGACCCTTTTTCGGTACTCCCCGGGACAGTTTTTCGACACTCGCACAGATTCTACCTTTTCCCGGTACTGACCCGGATGATGCCATTTTTG
Source organism: Vitis vinifera (assembly GCF_030704535.1). Classification (NCBI taxonomy): domain Eukaryota; kingdom Viridiplantae; phylum Streptophyta; class Magnoliopsida; order Vitales; family Vitaceae; genus Vitis; species Vitis vinifera. The sequence goes on along the minus strand of NC_081809.1, from coordinate 14,523,217 downwards.
GGTACTCACACAGATTCGACATTTTTCCGGTACTCCCCTGGACAGTTTTTCGACACTCGCACGGATTCTACCTTTTCCCGGTACTGACCCGGATGATGCCACTTTTCGGTACTCACACAGATTGGACATTTTTCCGGTACTCCCCGGGACAGTTTTTCGACACTCGCACGGATTCTTCCTTTTGCCGGTTCTGATCCGGATGATGCCATTTTTCGGTACTGACACAGATTAGACCCTCTTTCGGTACTCCCCGGGACAGTTTTTCGACACTCGCACAGATTCTACCTTTTCCCGGTACTGACCCGGATGATGCCATTTTTTGTTACTCACACAGATTCGACATTTTTCCGGTACAACCCGGGACAGTTTTTCGACACTCGCACGGATTCTACCTTTTCCCGGTACTGACCCGGATGATGCCATTTTTCGGTAATCACAAAGATTCGACCCTTTTCCGGTACTCCCCGGGACAGTTTTTCGACACTCGCACGGATATTACCTTTTCCCGGTATTGACCCGGATGATGCCATTTTTCGGTACTCACACAAATTCGACCATTTTCCGGTACTCCCCGAGACAGTTTTTCGACACTCGCACGGATTCTACCTTTTCCCGGTACTGACCCGGATGATGCCATTTTTGGGTACTCACACAGATTCGACATTTTTCCGGTACTCCCCGGGACAGTTTTTCGACACTCGCACGGATTCTACCTTTTGCCGGTTCTGATCCGGATGATGCCATTTTTCGGTACTGACACAGATGAGACCCTTTTTCGGTACTCCCCGGGACAGTTTTTCGACACTCGCACGGATTCTACCTTTTCCCGGTACTGACCCGGATGATGCCATTTTTCGGTAATCACAAAGATTCGACCCTTTTCCGGTACTCCCCGGGACAGTTTTTCGACACTCGCACGGATTCTACCTTTTCCCGGTACTGACCCGGATGATGCCATTTTTCGGTACTCACACAGATTCGACCCTTTTCCGGTACTCCCCGGGACAGTTTTTCGACACTCGCACGGATTCTACCTTTTGCCGGTTCTGACCCGGATGATGCCATTTTTCGATCCTCACACAGAGTCGACCCTTTTTCGGTACTCGTGGGGACAGTTTTTCGACACTCGTAGGAATTCTACCTTTTCCCGGTACTGACCCGGATTCTTCCATTTTTCGGTAGTGACACAGATTCGACCCTTTTTCGGTACTCCCCGAGACAGTTTTTCGACACTAGTACGGATTCTACCTTTTCCCGGTACTGACCCGGATGATGCCATTTTTCGGTACTCACACAGATTCGTCCCTTTTCCGGTACTCCCCGGGACAGTTTTTCGACACTCGCACGGATGCTACCTTTTCCCGGTACTGACCCGGATGATGCCATTTTTGGGTACTCACACAGATTCGACATTTTTCCGGTACTCCCCTGGACAGTTTTTCGACACTCGCACGGATTCTACCTTTTCCCGGTACTGACCCGGATGATGCCACTTTTCGGTACTCACACAGATTGGACATTTTTCCGGTACTCCCCGGGACAGTTTTTCGACACTCGCACGGATTCTACCTTTTGCCGGTTCTGATCCGGATGATGCCATTTTTCGGTACTGACACAGATGAGACCCTTTTTCGGTACTCCCCGGGACAGTTTTTCGACACTCGCACGGATTCTACCTTTTCCCGGTACTGACCCGGATGATGCCATTTTTCGGTAATCACAAAGATTCGACCCTTTTCCGGTACTCCCCGGGACAGTTTTTCGACACTCGCACGGATTCTACCTTTTCCCGGTACTGACCCGGATGATGCCATTTTTCGGTACTCACACAGATTCGACCCTTTTCCGGTACTCCCCGGGACAGTTTTTCGACACTCGCACGGATTCTACCTTTTGCCGGTTCTGACCCGGATGATGCCATTTTTCGATCCTCACACAGAGTCGACCCTTTTTCGGTACTCGTGGGGACAGTTTTTCGACACTCGTAGGAATTCTACCTTTTCCCGGTACTGACCCGGATTCTTCCATTTTTCGGTAGTGACACAGATTCGACCCTTTTTCGGTACTCCCCGAGACAGTTTTTCGACACTAGTACGGATTCTACCTTTTCCCGGTACTGACCCGGATGATGCCATTTTTCGGTACTCACACAGATTCGTCCCTTTTCCGGTACTCCCCGGGACAGTTTTTCGACACTCGCACGGATGCTACCTTTTCCCGGTACTGACCCGGATGATGCCATTTTTGGGTACTCACACAGATTCGACATTTTTCCGGTACTCCCCTGGACAGTTTTTCGACACTCGCACGGATTCTACCTTTTCCCGGTACTGACCCGGATGATGCCACTTTTCGGTACTCACACAGATTGGACATTTTTCCGGTACTCCCCGGGACAGTTTTGCGACACTCGCACGGATTCTACCTTTTGCCGGTTCTGATCCGGATGATGCCATTTTTCGGTACTGACACAGATTAGACCCTCTTTCGGTACTCCCCGGGACAGTTTTTCGACACTCGCACAGATTCTACCTTTTCCCGGTACTGACCCGGATGATGCCATTTTTTGGTACTCACACAGATTCGACATTTTTCCGGTACAACCCGGGACAGTTTTTCGACACTCGCACGGATTCTACCTTTTCCCGGTACTGACCCGGATGATGCCATTTTTCGGTACTCACAAATATTCGACCCTTTTCCGGTACTCCCCGGGACAGTTTTTCGACACTCGCACGGATTCTACCTTTTCCCGGTACTGACCCGGATGATGCCATTTTTCGGTACTCACACAGATTCGACCCTTTTCCGGTACTCCCCGAGACAGTTTTTCGACACTCGCACGGATTCTACCTTCTCCCGGTACTGACCCGGATGATGCCATTTTTCGGTACTCACACAGATTCGACCCTTTTCCGGTACTCCCCGGGACAGTTTTTCGACACTCGCACGGATTCTACCTTTTGCCGGTTCTGATCCGGATGATGCCACTTTTCGGTACTCACACAGATTGGACATTTTTCCGGTACTCCCCGGGACAGTTTTTCGACACTCGCACGGATTCTACCTTTTGCCGGTTCTGATCCGGATGATGCCATTTTTCGGTACTGACACAGATTAGACCCTCTTTCGGTACTCCCCGGGACAGTTTTTCGACACTCGCACAGATTCTACCTTTTCCCGGTACTGACCCGGATGATGCCATTTTTTGGTACTCACACAGATTCGACATTTTTCCGGTACAACCCGGGACAGTTTTTCGACACTCGCACGGATTCTACCTTTTCCCGGTACTGACCCGGATGATGCCATTTTACGGTACTCACAAAGATTCGACCCATTTCCGGTACTCCCCGGGACAGTTTTTTGAAACTCGCACGGATATTACCTTTTCCCGGTATTGACCCGGATGATGCCATTTTTCGGTACTCACACAAATTCGACCCTTTTCCGGTACACCCCGAGACAGTTTTTCGACACTAGTACGGATTCTACCTTTTCCCGGTACTGACCCGGATGATGCCATTTTTCGGTACTCACAAAGATTTGACCCTTTTCCGGTACTCCCCGGGAAAAATTTTTGACACTCGCACGGATTCTACCTTTTCCCGGAACTGACCCGGATGATGCCATTTTTGGGTACTCACACAGATTCGACATTTTTCCGGTACTCCCCGGGACAGTTTTTCGACACTCGCACGGATTCTACCTGTTGCCGGTTCTGATCCGGATGATGCCATTTTTCGGTACTGACACAGATGAGACCCTTTTTCGGTACTCCCCGGGACAGTTTTTCGACACTCGCACGGATTCTACCTTTTCCCGGTACTGACCCGGATGATGCCACTTTTCGGTACTGACACAGATTGGACATTTTTCCGGTACTCCCCGGGACAGTTTTTCGACACTCGCACGGATTCTTCCTTTTGCCGGTTCTGATCCGGATGATGCCATTTTTCGGTACTGACACAGATTAGACCCTCTTTCGGTACTCCCCGGGACAGTTTTTCGACACTCGCACGGATTCTACCTTTTCCCGGTACTGCCCCGGATGATGCCATTTTTCGGTACTCACACAGATTCGACCCTTTTCCGGTACTCCCCGGGACAGTTTTTCGACACTCGCACGGATTCTACCTTTTGCCGGTTCTGATCCGGATGATGCCATTTTTCGGTACTGACACAGATTAGACCCTTTTTCGGTACTCCCCGGGACAGTTTTTCGACACTCGCACAGATTCTACCTTTTCCCGGTACTGACCCGGATGATGCCATTTTTGGGTACTCACACAGATTCGACATTTTTCCGGTACTCCCCTGGACAGTTTTTCGACACTCGCACGGATTCTACCTTTTCCCGGTACTGACCCGGATGATGCCACTTTTCGGTACTGACACAGATTGGACATTTTTCCGGTACTCCCCGGGACAGTTTTTCGACACTCGCACGGATTCTTCCTTTTGCCGGTTCTGATCCGGATGATGCCATTTTTCGGTACTGACACAGATTAGACCCTCTTTCGGTACTCCCCGGGACAGTTTTTCGACACTCGCACGGATTCTACCTTTTCCCGGTACTGCCCCGGATGATGCCATTTTTCGGTACTCAAACAGATTCGACCCTTTTCCGGTACTCCCCGGGACAGTTTTTCGACACTCGCACGGATTCTACCTTTTGCCGGTTCTGATCCGGATGATTCCATTTTTCGGTACTGACACAGATTAGACCCTCTTTCGGTACTCCCCGGGACAGTTTTTCGACACTCGCACAGATTCTACATTTTCCCGGTACTGACCCGGATGATGCCATTTTTTGGTACTCACACAGATTCGACATTTTTCCGGTACAACCCGGGACTGTTTTTCGACACTCGCACGGATTCTACCTTTTCCCGGTATTGACCCGGATGATGCCATTTTTCGGTACTCACACAAATTCGAACCTTTTCCGGTACTCACCGAGACAGTTTTTCGACACTCGCATGGATTCTACCTTTTCCCGGTACTGACCCGGATGATGCCATTTTTGGGTACTCACACAGATTCGACATTTTTCCGGTACTCCTCGGGACAGTTTTTCGACACTCGCACGGATTCTACCTTTTCCCGGTACTGACCCGGATGATGCCATTTTTCGGTACTCACACAGATTCGACCCTTTTCCGGTACTCCTCGGGACAGTTTTTCGACACTCGCACGGATTCTACCTTTTGCCGGTTCTGATCCGGATGATGCCATTTTTCGGTACTGACACAGATGAGACCCTTTTCGGTACTCCCCGGGACAGTTTTTCGACACTCGCACGGATTCTACCTTTTCCCGGTACTGACCCGGATGATGCCATTTTTCGGTACTCACAAAGATTCGACCCTTTTCCGGTACTCCCCGGGACAGTTTTTTGACACTCGCACGGATTCTACCTTTTCCCGGTACTGACCCGGATGATGCCATTTTTCGGTACTCACACAGATTCGACCCTTTTCCGGTACTCCCCGGGACAGTTTTTCGACACTCGCACGAATTCTACCTTTTGTCGGTTCTGACCCGGATGATGCCATTTTTCGATCCTCACACAGAGTCGACCCTTTTCCGGTACTCGTGGGGATAGTTTTTCGACACTCGTAGGAATTCTACCTTTTCCCGGTACTGACCCGGATTCTTCCATTTTTCGGTAGTGACACAGATTCGACCCTTTTTCGGTACTCCCCGAGACATTTTTTTACACTAGTATGGATTCTACCTTTTCCCGGTATTGACCCGGATGATGCCATTTTTCGGTACTCACACAGATTCGTCCCTTTTCCGGTACTCCCCGGGACAGTTTTTCGACACTCGCACGGATGCTACCTTTTCCCGGTACTGACCCGGATTATGCCATTTTTCGGTACTCACACAGATTCGAGCCTTTTTCGGTACTCCTCGGGACAGTTTTTCGACACTCGCACGGATTCTACCTTTTCCCGGTACTGACCCGGATGATGCCATTTTTCGGTACTCACACAGATTCGACTTTTTTCCGGTACTCCCCGGGACAGTTTTTCGACACTCGCACGGATTCTACCTTTTCCCGGTACTGACCCGGATGATGCCATGTTTCGGTACTCACACATATTCGACCCTTTCCCGGTACTCCCCGGGACAGTTTTTCGACACTCGCACGAATGCTACCTTTTCCCGGTACTGACCCGGATGATGCCATTTTTCGGTACTCACACAGATTGGACATTTTTCCGGTACTCCCCGGGACAGTTTTTCGACACTCGCACGGATTCTACCTTTTCCCGGTACTGACCCGGATGATGCCATTTTTGGGTACTCACACAGATTCGACATTTTTCCGGTACTCCCCGGGACAGTTTTTCGACACTCGCACGGATTCTACCTTTTCCCGGTACTGACCCGGATGATGCCATTTTTCGGTACTCACACAGATTCGACCCTTTTCCGGTACTCCCCGGGACAGTTTTTCGACACTCGCACGGATTCTACCTTTTCCCGGTACTGACCCGGATGATGCCATTTTTCGGTACTCACACAAATTCGACCCTTTTCCGGTACTCCCCGGGACAGTTTTTCGACACTCGCACGGATTCTACATTCTGCCGGTTCTGATCCGGATGATGCCATTTTTCGGTACTGACACAGATTAGACCCTTTTTCGGTACTCCCCGGGACAGTTTTTCGACACTCGCACAGATTCTACCTTTTCCCGGTACTGACCCGGATGATGCCATTTTTGGGTACTCACACAGATTCGACATTTTTCCGGTACTCCCCTGGACAGTTTTTCGACACTCGCACGGATTCTACCTTTTCCCGGTATTGACCCGGATGATGCCATTTTTCGGTACTCACACAAATTCGAACCTTTTCCGGTACTCACTGAGACAGTTTTTCGACACTCGCACGGATTCTACCTTTTCCCGGTACAGACCCGGATGATGCCATTTTTGGGTACTCACACAGATTCGACATTTTTCCGGTACTCCCCTGGACAGTTTTTGGACACTCGCACGGATTCTACCTTTTCCCGGTACTGACCCGGATGATGCCATTTTTCGGTACTTACACAGATTCGACCCTTTTCCGGTACTCCCCGGGACAGTTATTCGACACTCGCACGGATTCTACCTTTTGCCGGTACTGACCCGGATGATGCCATTTTTCGGTACTCACACAGATTCGACCCTTTTCCGTTACTCCCCGGGACAGTTTTTCGACACTCGCACGGATTCTACCTTTTCCCGGTACTGACCCGGATGATGCCATTTTTCGGTACTCACAAAGATTCGACCCTTTTCCGGTACTCCCCGGGACAGTTTTTTGACACTCGCACGGATTCTACCTTTTCCCGGTACTCACCCGGATGATGCCATTTTTCGGTACTCACACAGATTCGACCCTTTTCCGGTACTCCCCGGGACAGTTTTTCGACACTCGCACAGATTCTACCTTTTCCCGGTACTGACCCGGATGATGCCATTTTTGGGTACTCACACAGATTCGACATTTTTCCGGTACTCCCCTGGACAGTTTTTCGACACTCGCACGGATTCTACCTTTTCCCGGTATTGACCCGGATGATGCCATTTTTCGGTACTCACACAAATTCGAACCTTTTCCGGTACTCACTGAGACAGTTTTTCGACACTCGCACGGATTCTACCTTTTCCCGGTACAGACCCGGATGATGCCATTTTTGGGTACTCACACAGATTCGACATTTTTCCGGTACTCCCCTGGACAGTTTTTGGACACTCGCACGGATTCTACCTTTTCCCGGTACTGACCCGGATGATGCCATTTTTCGGTACTTACACAGATTCGACCCTTTTCCGGTACTCCCCGGGACAGTTATTCGACACTCGCACGGATTCTACCTTTTGCCGGTACTGACCCGGATGATGCCATTTTTCGGTACTCACACAGATTCGACCCTTTTCCGTTACTCCCCGGGACAGTTTTTCGACACTCGCACGGATTCTACCTTTTCCCGGTACTGACCCGGATGATGCCATTTTTCGGTACTCACAAAGATTCGACCCTTTTCCGGTACTCCCCGGGACAGTTTTTTGACACTCGCACGGATTCTACCTTTTCCCGGTACTCACCCGGATGATGCCATTTTTCGGTACTCACACAGATTCGACCCTTTTCCGGTACTCCCCGGGACAGTTTTTCGACACTCGCACGGATTCTACCTTTTGCCGGTTCTGACCCGGATGATGCCATTTTTCGATCCTCACACAGAGTCGACCCTTTTCCGGTACTCGTGGGGACAGTTTTTCGACACTCGTAGGAATTCTACCTTTTCCCGGTACTGACCCGGATTCCTCCATTTTTCGGTAGTGACACAGATTCGACCCTTTTTCGGTACTCCCCGAGACAGTTTTTTTACACTAGTACGGATTCTACCTTTTCCCGGTACTGACCCGGATGATGCCATTTTTCGGTACTCACACAGATTCGTCCCTTTTCCGGTACTCCCCGGGACAGTTTTTCGACACTCGCACGGATGCTACCTTTTCCCGGTACTGACCCGGATTATGCCATTTTTCGGTACTCACACAGATTCGTCCCTTTTCCGGTACTCCCCGGGACAGTTTTTCGACACTCGCACGGATGCTACCTTTTCCCGGTACTGACCCGGATTATGCCATTTTTCGGTACTCACACAGATTCGAGCCTTTTTCGGTACTCCTCGGGACAGTTTTTCGACACTCGCACGGATTCTACCTTTTCCCGGTACTGACCCGGATGATGCCATTTTTCGGTACTCACACAGATTCGACCCTTTTCCGGTACTCCCCGGGACAGTTTTTCGACACTCGCACGGATTCTACCTTTTCCCGGTACTGACCCGGATGATGCCATATTTCGGTACTCACACAGATTCGACCCTTTTCCGGTACTCCCCGGGACAGTTTTTCGACACTCGCACGGATGCTACCTTTTCCCAGTACTGACCCGGATGATGCAATTTTTCGGTACTCACACAGATTGGACATTTTTCCGGTACTCCCCGGGACAGTTTTTCGACACTCACACGGATTTTACCTTTTGCCGGTTCTGATCCGGATGATGCCATTTTTCGGTACTGACACAGATTCGACCCTTTTTCGGTACTCCCCGGGACAGTTTTTCGACACTCGCACGGATGCTACCTTTTCCCGGTACTGACCCGGATTATGCCATTTTTCGGTACTCACACAGATTCGAGCCTTTTTCGGTACTCCTCGGGACAGTTTTTCGACACTCGCACAGATTCTACCTTTTCCCGGTACTGACCCGGATGATGCCATTTTCCGGTACTCACACAGATTCGACCCTTTTCCGGTACTCCCCGGGACAGTTTTTCGACTCTCGCACGGATTCTACCTTTTCCCGGTACTGACCCGGATGATGCCATTTTTCGGTACTCACAAAGATTCGACCCTTTTCCGGTACTCCTCGGGACAGTTTTTCGACACTCGCACGGATTCTACCTTTTCCCGGTACTGACCCGGATGATGCCATTTTTCGGTACTCACACAGATTCGACCCTTTTCCGGTACTCCCCGGGACAGTTTTTCGACACTCGCACGGATTCTACCTTTTCCCGGTACTGACCCGGATGATGCCATTTTTCGGTACTCACACAGATTCGACCCTTTTCCGGTACTCCCCGGGACAGTTTTTCGACACTCGCACGGATGCTACCTTTTCCCGGTACTGACCCGGATGATGCAATTTTCCGGTACTCACACAGATTCGACCCTTTTCCGGTACTCCCCGAGACAGTTTTTCGACACTCGCACGGATTCTACCTTTTCCCGGTACTGACCCGGATGATGCCATTTTTGGGTACTCACACAGATTCGACATTTTTCCGGTACTCCCCGGGACAGTTTTTCGACACTCGCACGGATGCTACCTTTTCCCGGTACTGACCCGGATGATGCCATTTTTTGGTACTCACACAGATTCGACCCTTTTTCGGTACTCCCCGAGACAGTTTTTCGACACTCGCACGGATTCTACCTTTTCCCGGTACTGACCCGGATGATGCCATTTTTCGGTACTCACACAGATTCGACCCTTTTTCGGTACTCCCCGAGACTGTTTTTCGACACTCGCACGGATTCTACCTTTTCCCGGTACTGACCCAAATTCTTCCATTTTTCGGTAGTCACACAGATTCGACCCTTTTTCGGTACTCCCCGGGTAAGTTTTTCGACACTCGCACGGATTCTACCTTTTCCCGGTACTGACCCGGATGATGCTATTTTTCGATACTCACACAGATTCGACCATTTTTCGGTACTCCCCGGGACAGTTTTTCGACACACGCACGGATTCTACCTTTTCCCGGTACTGACCCGGATGATGCCATTTTTCGGTACTCATAGAGTTTCGACCCTTTTTCGGTACTCCTTGAGACAGTTTTTCGACACTCGCACGGATGCTACCTTTTCCCGGTACTGACCCGGATGATGCAATTTTTCGGTACTCACACAGATTCGACCCTTTTTCGGTACTCCCCGGGTAAGTTTTTCGACACTCGCACGGATTCTACCTTTTCCCGGTACTGACCCGGATGATGCTATTTTTCGATACTCACACAGATTCGACCATTTTTCGGTACTCCCCGGGACAGTTTTTCGACACACGCACGGATTCTACCTTTTCCCGGTACTGACCCGGATGATGCCATTTTTCGGTACTCACACAGATTCGACCCTTTTCCGGTACTCCCCGGGACAGTTTTTCGACACTCGCACGGATTCTACCTTTTCCCGGTACTGACCCGGATGATGCCATTTTTCGGTACTCATAGAGATTCCACCCTTTTTCGGTACTCCTTGAGACAGTTTTTCGACACTCGCACGGATGCTACCTTTTCCCGGTACTGACCCGGATGATGCAATTTTTCGGTACTCACACAGATTCGACCCTTTTCCGGTACTCCCCGAGACAGTTTTTCGAAACTCGCACGGATTCTACCTTTTCCCGGTACTGACCCGGATGATGCCATTTTTGGGTACTCACACAGATTCGACATTTTTCCGGTACTCCTCGGGACAGTTTTTCGACACTCGCACGGATTCTACCTTTTCCCGGTACTGACCCGGATGATGCCATTTTTCGGTACTCACACAGATTCGACCCTTTTCCGGTACTACCCGGGACAGTTTTTCGACACTCGCACGGATTCTACCTTTTCCCGGTACTGACCCGGATGATGCCATTTTTCGGTACTCACACAGATTCGACCCTTTTCCGGTACTCCCCGAGACAGTTTTTCGACACTCGCACGGATGCTACCTTTTCCCGGTACTGACCCGGATGATGCAATTTTTCGGTACTCACACAGATTCGACCCTTTTCCGGTACTCCCCGAGACAGTTTTTCGACACTCGCACGGATTCTACCTTTTCCCGGTACTGACCCGGATGATGCCATTTTTGGGTACTCACACAGATTCGACATTTTTCCGGTACTCCCCGGGACAGTTTTTCGACACTCGCACGGATGCTACCTTTTTACGGTACTGACCCGGATGATGCCATTTTTTGGTACTCACACAGATTCGACCCTTTTTCGGTACTCCCCGTGACTGTTTTTCGACACTCGCACGGATTCTACCTTTTCCCGGTACTGACCCGGATGGTGGCATTTTTCGGTAGTCACACAGATTCGACCCTTTTTCGGTACTCCCCGGGTAAGTTTTTCGACACTCGCACGGATTCTACCTTTTCCCGGTACTGACCCGAATGATGCTATTTTTCGATACACACACAGATTCGACCATTTTTCGGTACTCCCCGGGACAGTTTTTCGACACACGCACGGATTCTACCTTTTCCCGGTACTGACCCGGATGATGCCATTTTTCGGTACTCACACAGATTCGACCCTTTTCCGGTACTCCCCGGGACAGTTTTTCGACACTCGCACGGATTCTACCTTTTCCCGGTATTGACCCGGATGATGCCATTTTTCGGTACTCATAGAGATTCGACCCTTTTTCGGTACTCCTTGAGACAGTTTTTCGACACTCGCACGGATGCTACCTTTTCCCGGTACTGACCCGGATGATGCAATTTTTCGGTACTCACACAGATTCGACCCTTTTTCGGTACTCCCCGAGACTGTTTTTCTACACTCACACGGATTCTACCTTTTCCCGGCACTGACCCGGATGATGCCATTTTTCGGTAGTCACACAGATTCGACCCTTTTTCGGTACTCCCCGGGTAAGTTTTTCGACACTCGCACGGATTCTACCTTTTCCCGGTACTGACCCGGATGATGCTATTTTTCGATACTCACACAGATTCGACCCTTTTCCGGTACTCCCCGAGACAGTTTTTCGACATTCGCACGGATTCTACCTTTTCCCGGTACTGACCCGGATGATGCCATTTTTGGGTACTCACACAGATTCGACATTTTTTCGGTACTCCCCGGGACAGTTTTTCGACACTCGCACGGATGCTACCTTTTTACGGTACTGACCCGGATGATGCCATTTTTTGGTACTCACACAGATTCGACCCTTTTTCGGTACTCCCCGAGACTGTTTTTCGACACTCGTAGGAATTCTACCTTTTCCCGGTACTGACACAGATTCTTCCATTTTTCGGTAGTGACACAGATTCGACCCTTTTTCGGCACTCCCCGAGACAGTTTTTCGACACTAGTACGGATTCTACCTTTTCCCGGTACTGACCCGGATGATGCCATTTTTGGGTACTCACACAGATTCGACATTTTTCCGGTACTCCCCGGGACAGTTTTTCGACACACGCACGGATTCTACCTTTTCCCGGTACTGACCCGGATGATGCCATTTTTCGGTACTCACACAGATTCGACCCTTTTCCGGTACTCCCCGGGACAGTTTTTCGACACTCGCACGGATTCTACCTTTTCCCGGTATTGACCCGGATTATGCCATTTTTCGGTACTCATAGAGATTCGACCCTTTTTCGGTACTCCTTGAGACAGTTTTTCGACACTCGCACGGATGCTACCTTTTCCCGGTACTGATCCGGATGATGCAATTTTTCGGTACTCACACAGATTCGACCCTTTTTCGGTACTCCCCGGGTAAGTTTTTCGACACTCGCACGGATTCTACCTTTTCCCGGTACTGACCCGGATGATGCCATTTTTCGGTACTCACACAGATTCGACCCTTTTCCGGTACTCCCCGGGACAGTTTTTCGACACTCGCACGGATTCTACCTTTTCCCGGTACTGACCCGGATGATGCCATTTTTCGGTACTCATAGAGATTCGACCCTTTTTCGGTACTCCTTGAGACAGTTTTTCGACACTCGCACGGATGCTACCTTTTCCCGGTACTGACCCGGATGATGCAATTTTTCGGTACTCACACAGATTCGACCCTTTTCCGGTACTCCCCGAGACAGTTTTTCGACACTCGCACGGATTCTACCTTTTCCCGGTACTGACCCGGATGATGCCATTTTTGGGTACTCACACAGATTCGACATTTTTCCGGTACTCCTCGGGACAGTTTTTCGACACTCGCACGGATTCTACCTTTTCCCGGTACTGACCCGGATGATGCCATTTTTCGGTACTCACACAGATTCGACCCTTTTCCGGTACTCCCCGGGACAGTTTTTCGACACTCGCACGGATTCTACCTTTTCCCGGTACTGACTCGGATGATGCCATTTTTCGGTACTCACACAGATTCGACCCTTTTCCGGTACTCCCCGGGACAGTTTTTCGACACTCGCACGGATGCTACCTATTCCCGGTACTGACCCGGATGATGCAATTTTTCGGTACTCACACAGATTCGACCCTTTTCCGGTACTCCCCGAGACAGTTTTTCGACACTCGCACGGATTCTACCTTTTCCCGGTACTGACCCGGATGATGCCATTTTTGGGTACTCACACAGATTCGACATTTTTCCGGTACTCCCCGGGACAGTTTTTCGACACTCGCACGGATGCTACCTTTTCCCGGTACTGACCCGTATGATGCCATTTTTTGGTACTCACACAGATTCGACCCTTTTTCGGTACTCCCCGAGACTGTTTTTCGACACTCGTAGGAATTCTACCTTTTCCCGGTACTGACACAGATTCTTCCATTTTTCGGTAGTGACACAGATTCGACCCTTTTTCGGCACTCCCCGAGACAGTTTTTCGACACTAGTACGGATTCTACCTTTTCCCGGTACTGACCCGGATGATGCCATTTTTGGGTACTCACACAGATTCGACATTTTTCCGGTACTCCCCGGGACAGTTTTTCGACACTCGCACGGATTCTACCTTTTCCCGGTACTGACCCGGATGATGCCATTTTTCGGTACTCACACAGATTCGACATTTTACCGGTACTCCTCGGGACAGTTTTTCGACACTCGCACGGATTCTACCTTTTCCCGGTACTGACCCGGATGATGCCATTTTTCGGTACTCACACAGATTCGACCCTTTTCCGGTACTCCCCGGGACAGTTTTTCGACACTCGCACAGATGCTACCTTTTCCCGGTACTGACCCGGATGATGCCATTTTTCGGTACTCACACAGATTCGACCCTTTTTCGGTACTCCCCGAGACAGTTTTTCGACACTCGCACGGATGCTACCTTTTCCCGGTACTGACCCGGATGATGCCATTTTTCGGTACTCACACAGATTCGACCCTTTTTCGGTACTCCCCGAGACTGTTTTTCTACACTCACATGATTCTACCTTTTCCCGGTACTGACCCGGATGATGCCATTTTTCGGTACTCATAGAGATTCGACCCTTTTTCGGTACTCCTTGAGACAGTTTTTCGACACTCGCACGGATGCTACCTTTTCCCGGTACTGACCCGGATGATGCAATTTTTCGGTACTCACACAGATTCGTCCCTTTTCCGGTACTCCCCGAGACAGTTTTTCGACACTCGCACGGATTCTACCTTTTCCCGGTACTGACCCGGATGATGCAATTTTTCGGTACTCACAAAGATTCGACCCTTTTCTGGTACTCCCCGGGACAGTTTTTCGAAACTCGCACGGATTCTACCTTTTCCCGGTATTGACCCAAATGATGCCATTTTTCGGTACTCACACAAATTCGACCCTTTTCCGGTACTCCCCGAGACAGTTTTTCGACACTCGCACGGATTCTACCTTTTCCCGGTACTGACCCGGATGATGCCATTTTTGGGTACTCACACAGATTCGACATTTTTCCGGTACTCCCCGGGACAGTTTTTCGACACTCGCACGGATGCTACCTTTTCCCGGTACTGACCCGGATGATGCCATTTTTCGGTACTCACACAGATTCGACCCTTTTTCGGTACTCCCCGAGACTGTTTTTCCACACTCGCACGGATTCTACCTTTTCCCGGTACTGACCCGGATGATGCCATTTTTCGGTACTCACACAGGTTCGACCCTTTTTCGGTACTCCCCGAGACTGTTTTTCGACACTCGCACGGATGCTACCTTTTCCCGGTACTGACCCGGATGATGCAATTTTTCGGTACTCACACAGATTCGACCCTTTTCCGGTACTCCCCGAGACAGTTTTTCGACACTCGCACAGATTCTACCTTTTCCCGGTACTGACCCGGATGATGCTATTTTTCGATACTCACACAGATTCGACCATTTTTCGGTACTCTCCGGGACAGTTTTTCGACACACGCACGGATTCTACCTTTTCCCGGTACTGACCCGGATGATGCCATTTTTCGGTACTCACACAGATTCGACCCTTTTTCGGCACTCTCCGAGACAGTTTTTCGACACTAGTACGGATTCTACCTTTTCCCGGTACTGACCCGGATGATGCAATTTTTCGGTACTCACACAGATTCGACCCTTTTCCGGTACTCCCCGAGACAGTTTTTCGACACTCGCACGGATTCTACCTTTTCCCGGTACTGACCCGGATGATGCCATTTTTCGGTAATCACACAGATTCGACCCTTTTCCGGTACTCCCCGAGACAGTTTTTCGACACTCGCACGGATTCTACCTTTTCCCGGTACTGACCCGGATGATGCAATTTTTCGGTACTCACACAGATTCGACCCTTTTCCGGTACTCCCCGGGACAGTTTTTCGACACTCGCACGGATTCTACCTTTTGCCGGTTCTGACCCGGATGATGGCATTTTTCGATACTCACACAGAGTCGACCCTTTTCCGGTACTCGCCGGGACAGTTTTTCGACACTCGTAGGAATTCTACCTTTTCCCGGTACTGACACAGATTCTTCCATTTTTCGGTAGTGACACAGATTCGACCCTTTTTCGGCACTCCCCGAGACAGTTTTTCGACACTAGTACGGATTCTACCTTTTCCCGGTACTGACCCGGATGATGCCATTTTTGGGTACTCACACAGATTCGACATTTTTCCGGTACTCCCCGGGACAGTTTTTCGACACTCGCACGGATTCTACCTTTTCCCGGTACTGACCCGGATGATGCCATTTTTCGGTACTCACACAGATTCGACATTTTACCGGTACTCCTCGGGACAGTTTTTCGACACTCGCACGGATTCTACCTTTTCCCGATACTGACCCGGATGATGCCATTTTTCGGTACTCACACAGATTCGACCCTTTTCCGGTACTCCCCGGGACAGTTTTTCGACACTCGCACAGATGCTACCTTTTCCCGGTACTGACCCGGATGATGCCATTTTTCGGTACTCACACAGATTCGACCCTTCTTCGGTACTCCCCGAGACAGTTTTTCGACACTCGCACGGATGCTACCTTTTCCCGGTACTGACCCGGATGATGCCATTTTTCGGTACTCACACAGATTCGACCCTTTTTCGGTACTCCCCGAGACTGTTTTTCTACACTCACACGGATTCTACCTTTTCCCGGCACTGACCCGGATGATGCCATTTTTCGGTACTCACACAGATTCGACCCTTTTTCGGCACTCCCCGAGACTGTTTTTCGACACTAGTACGGATTCTACCTTTTCCCGGTACTGACCCGGATGATGCCATTTTTCGGTACTCACACAGATTCGACATTTTTCCGGTACTCCTCGGGACAGTTTTTCGACACTCGCACGGATTCTACCTTTTCCCGGTACTGACCCGGATGATGCCATTTTTCGGTACTCATAGAGATTCGACCCTTTTTCGGTACTCCTTGAGACAGTTTTTCGACACTCGCACGGATGCTACCTTTTCCCGGTACTGACCCGGATGATGCAATTTTTCGGTACTCACACAGATTCGTCCCTTTTCCGGTACTCCCCGAGACAGTTTTTCGACACTCGCACGGATTCTACCTTTTCCCGGTACTGACCCGGATGATGCAATTTTTCGGTACTCACAAAGATTCGACCCTTTTCTGGTACTCCCCGGGACAGTTTTTCGACACACGCACGGATTCTACCTTTTCCCGGTATTGACCCAAATGATGCCATTTTTCGGTACTCACACAAATTCGACCCTTTTCCGGTACTCCCCGAGACACTTTTTCGACACTCGCACAGATGCTACCTTTTCCCGGTACTGACCCGGATGATGCCATTTTTCGGTACTCACACAGATTCGACCCTTTTTCGGTACTCCCCGAGACAGTTTTTCGACACTCGCACAGATTCTACCTTTTCCCGGTACTGACCCGGATGATGCTATTTTTCGATACTCACACAGATTCGACCATTTTTCGGTACTCTCCGGGACAGTTTTTCGACACACGCACGGATTCTACCTTTTCCCGGTACTGACCCGGATGATGCCATTTTTCGGTACTCATAGAGATTCGACCCTTTTTCGGTACTCCTTGAGACAGTTTTTCGACACTCGCACGGATGCTACCTTTTCCCGGTACTGACCCGGATGATGCAATTTTTCGGTACTCACACAGATTCGACCCTTTTCCGGTACTCCCCGAGACAGTTTTTCGACACTCACACAGATTCTACCTTTTCCCGGTACTGACCCGGATGATGCTATTTTTCGATACTCACACAGATTCGACCATTTTTCGGTACTCTCCGGGACAGTTTTTCGACACACGCACGGATTCTACCTTTTCCCGGTACTGACCCGGATGATGCCATTTTTCGGTACTCACACAGATTCGACCCTTTTTCGGCACTCTCCGAGACAGTTTTTCGACACTAGTACGGATTCTACCTTTTCCCGGTACTGACCCGGATGATGCCATTTTTGGGTACTCACACAGATTCGACATTTTTCCGGTACTCCCCGGGACAGTTTTTCGACACTCGCACGGATTTTACCTTTTCCCGGTACTGACCCGGATGATGCCATTTTTCGGTACTCACACAGATTCGACATTTTTCCGGTACTCCCCGGGACAGTTTTTCGACACTCGCACGGATTCTACCTTTTCCCGGTACTGACCCGGATGATGCCATTTTACGGTACTCACACAGATTCGACCCTTTTCAGGTACTCCCCGGGACAGTTTTTCGACACTCGAACGGATGCTACCTTTTCCCGGTACTGACCCGGATGATGCAATTTTTCGGTACTCACACAGATTCGACCCTTTTCCGGTACTCCCCGAGACAGTTTTTCGACACTCGCACGGATTCTACCTTTTCACGGTACTGACCCGGATGATGCCATTTTTCGGTACTCACACAGATTCGACCCTTTTCCGATACTCCCCGAGACAGTTTTTCGACACTCGCACGGATTCTACCTTTTCCCGGTACTGACCCGGATGATGCAATTTTTCGGTACTCACACAGATTCGACCCTTTTCCGGTACTCCCCGGGACAGTTTTTCGACACTCGCACGGATTCTACCTTTTGCCGGTTCTGACCCGGATGATGGCATTTTTCGATACTCACACAGAGTCGACCCTTTTCCGGTACTCGCCGGGACAGTTTTTCGACACTCGTAGGAATTCTACCTTTTACCGGTACTGACACAGATTCTTCCATTTTTCGGTAGTGACACAGATTCGACCCTTTTTCGGCACTCCCCGAGACAGTTTTTCGACACTAGTACGGATTCTACCTTTTCCCGGTACTGACCCGGATGATGCCATTTTTGGGTACTCACACAGATTCGACATTTTTCCGGTACTCCCCGGGACAGTTTTTCGACACTCGCACGGATTCTACCTTTTCCCGGTACTGACCCGGATGATGCCATTTTTCGGTACTCACACAGATTCGACATTTTACCGGTACTCCTCGGGACAGTTTTTCGACACTCGCACGGATTCTACCTTTTCCCGGTACTGACCCGGATGATGCCATTTTTCGGTACTCACACAGATTCGACCCTTTTCCGGTACTCCCCGGGACAGTTTTTCGACACTCGCACAGATGCTACCATTTCCCGGTACTGACCCGGATGATGCCATTTTTCGGTACTCACACAGATTCGACCCTTCTTCGGTACTCCCCGAGACAGTTTTTCGACACTCGCACGGATGCTACCTTTTCCCGGTACTGACCCGGATGATGCCATTTTTCGGTACTCACACAGATTCGACCCTTTTTCGGTACTCCCCGAGACTGTTTTTCTACACTCACACGGATTCTACCTTTTCCCGGCACTGACCCGGATGATGCCATTTTTCGGTACTCACACAGATTCGACCCTTTTTCGGCACTCCCCGAGACTGTTTTTCGACACTAGTACGGATTCTACCTTTTCCCGGTACTGACCCGGATGATGCCATTTTTCGGTACTCACACAGATTCGACATTTTTCCGGTACTCCTCGGGACAGTTTTTCGACACTCGCACGGATTCTACCTTTTCCCGGTACTGACCAGGATGATGCCATTTTTCGGTACTCATAGAGATTCGACCCTTTTTCGGTACTCCTTGAGACAGTTTTTCGACACTCGCACGGATGCTACCTTTTCCCGGTACTGACCCGGATGATGCAATTTTTCGGTACTCACACAGATTCGTCCCTTTTCCGGTACTCCCCGAGACAGTTTTTCGACACTCGCACGGATTCTACCTTTTCCCGGTACTGACCCGGATGATGCAATTTTTCGGTACTCACAAAGATTCGACCCTTTTCTGGTACTCCCCGGGACAGTTTTTCGACACTCGCACGGATTCTACCTTTTCCCGGTATTGACCCAAATGATGCCATTTTTCGGTACTCACACAAATTCGACCCTTTTCCGGTACTCCCCGAGACACTTTTTCGACACTCGCACAGATGCTACCTTTTCCCGGTACTGACCCGGATGATGCCATTTTTCGGTACTCACACAGATTCGACCCTTTTTCGGTACTCCCCGAGACTGTTTTTCGACACTCGCACGGATTCTACCTTTTCCCGGTACTGACCCAAATTCTTCCATTTTTCGGTAGTCACACAGATTCGACCCTTTTTCGGTACTCCCCGGGTAAGTTTTTCGACATTCGCACGGATTCTACCTTTTCCCGGTACTGACCCGGATGATGCTATTTTTCGATACTCACACAGATTCGACCATTTTTCGGTACTCCCCGGGACAGTTTTTCGACACACGCACGGATTCTACCTTTTCCCGGTACTGACCCGGATGATGCCATTTTTCGGTACTCACACAGATTCGACCCTTTTCCGGTACTCCCCGGGACAGTTTTTCGACACTCGCACGAATTCTACCTTTTCCCGGTACTGACCCGGATGATGCCATTTTTCGGTACTCATAGAGATTCGACCCTTTTTCGGTACTCCTTGAGACAGTTTTTCGACACTCGCACGGATGCTACCTTTTCCCGGTACTGACCCGGATGATGCAATTTTTCGGTACTCACACAGATTCGACCCTTTTCCGGTACTCCCCGAGACAGTTTTTCGACACTCGCACAGATTCTACCTTTTCCCGGTACTGACCCGGATGATGCTATTTTTCGATACTCACACAGATTCGACCATTTTTCGGTACTATCCGGGACAGTTTTTCGACACACGCACGGATTCTACCTTTTCCCGGTACTGACCCGGATGATGCAATTTTCGGTACTCACACAGATTCGACCCTTTTCAGGTACTCCCCGGGACAGTTTTTCGACACTCGCACGGAGGCTACCTTTTCCCGGTACTGACCCGGATGATGCAATTTTTCGGTACTCACACAGATTCGACCCTTTTCCGGTACTCCCCGAGACAGTTTTTCGACACTCGCACGGATTCTACCTTTTCCCGGTACTGACCCGGATGATGCCATTTTTCGGTACTCATAGAGATTCGACCCTTTTTCGGTACTCCTTGAGACAGTTTTTCGACACTCGCACGGATGCTACCTTTTCCCGGTACTGACCCGGATGATGCAATTTTTCGGTACTCACACAGATTCGACCCTTTTCCGGTACTCCTCGAGACAGTTTTTCGACACTCGCACAGATTCTACCTTTTCCCGGTACTGACCCGGATGATGCAATTTTTCGGTACTCACACAGATTCGACCCTTTTCCGGTACTCCCCGGGACAGTTTTTCGACACTCGCACGGATTCTACCTTTTGCCGGTTCTGACCCGGATGATGGCATTTTTCGATACTCACACAGAGTCGACCCTTTTCCGGTACTCGCCGGGACAGTTTTTCGACACTCGTAGGAATTCTACCTTTTCCCGGTACTGACACAGATTCTTCCATTTTTCGGTAGTGACACAGATTCGACCCTTTTTCGGCACTCCCCGAGACAGTTTTTCGACACTAGTACGGATTCTACCTTTTCCCGGTACTGACCCGGATGATGCCATTTTTGGGTACTCACACAGATTCGACATTTTTCCGGTACTCCCCGGGACAGTTTTTCGACACTCGCACGGATTCTACCTTTTCCCGGTACTGACCCGGATGATGCCATTTTTCGGTACTCACACAGATTCGACATTTTACCGGTACTCCTCGGGACAGTTTTTCGACACTCGCACGGATTCTACCTTTTCCCGGTACTGACCCGGATGATGCCATTTTTCGGTACTCACACAGTATCGACCCTTTTCCGGTACTCCCCGGGACAGTTTTTCGACACTCGCACAGATGCTACCTTTTCCCGGTACTGACCCGGATGATGCCATTTTTCGGTACTCACACAGATTCGACCCTTCTTCGGTACTCCCCGAGACAGTTTTTCGACCCTCGCACGGATGCTACCTTTTCCCGGTACTGACCCGGATGATGCCATTTTTCGGTACTCACACAGATTCGACCCTTTTTCGGTACTCCCCGAGACTGTTTTTCTACACTCACACGGATTCTACCTTTTCCCGGCACTGACCCGGATGATGCCATTTTTCGGTACTCACACAGATTCGACCCTTTTTCGGCACTCCCCGAGACTGTTTTTCGACACTAGTACGGATTCTACCTTTTCCCGGTACTGACCCGGATGATGCCATTTTTCGGTACTCACACAGATTCGACATTTTTCCGGTACTCCTCGGGACAGTTTTTCGACACTCGCACGGATTCTACCTTTTCCCGGTACTGACCCGGATGATGCCATTTTTCGGTACTCATAGAGATTCGACCCTTTTTCGGTACTCCTTGAGACAGTTTTTCGACACTCGCACGGATGCTACCTTTTCCCGGTACTGACCCGGATGATGCAATTTTTCGGTACTCACACAGATTCGTCCCTTTTCCGGTACTCCCCGGGACAGTTTTTCGACACTCGCACGGATTCTACCTTTTCCCGGTATTGACCCAAATGATGCCATTTTTCGGTACTCACACAAATTCGACCCTTTTCCGGTACTCCCCGAGACACTTTTTCGACACTCGCACGGATTATACCTTTTCCCGGTACAGACCCGGATGATGCCATTTTTGGGTACTCACACAGATTCGACATTTTTCCGGTACTCCCCGGGACAGTTTTTCGACACTCGCACGGATGCTACCTTTTCCCGGTACTGACCCGGATGATGCCATTTTTCGGTACTCACACAGATTCGACCCTTTTTCGGTACTCCCCGAGACTGTTTTTCGACACTCGCACGGATTCTACCTTTTCCCGGTACTAACACGGATGATGCCATTTTTCGGTACTCACACAGATTCGACCCTTTTTCGGTACTCCCCGAGACTGTTTTTCGACACTCGCACGGATTCTACCTTTTCCCGGTACTGACCCAAATTCTTCCATTTTTCGGTAGTCACACAGATTCGACCCTTTTTCGGTACTCCCCGGGTAAGTTTTTCGACACTCGCACGGATTCTACCTTTTCCCGGTACTGACCCGGATGATGCTATTTTTCGATACTCACACAGATTCGACCATTTTTCGGTACTCCCCGGGACAGTTTTTCGACACACGCACGGATTCTACCTTTTCCCGGTACTGACCCGGATGATGCCATTTTTCGGTACTCACACAGATTCGACCCTTTTCCGGTACTCCCCGGGACAGTTTTTCGACACTCGCACGGATTCTACCTTTTCCCGGTACTGACCCGGATGATGCCATTTTTCGGTACTCATAGAGATTCGACCCTTTTTCGGTACTCCTTGAGACAGTTTTTCGACACTCGCACGGAAACTACCTTTTCCCGGTACTGACCCGGATGATGCAATTTTTCGGTACTCACACAGATTCGACCCTTTTCCGGTACTCCCCGAGACAGTTTTTCGACACTCGCACAGATTCTACCTTTTCCCGGTACTGACCCGGATGATGCAATTTTTCGGTACTCACACAGATTCGACCCTTTTCCGGTACTCCCCGGGACAGTTTTTCGACAGTCGCACGGATTCTACCTTTTGGCGGTTCTGACCCGGATGATGGCATTTTTCGATACTCACACAGAGTCGACCCTTTTCCGGTACTCGCCGGGACAGTTTTTCGACACTCGTAGGAATTCTACCTTTTCCCGGTACTGACACAGATTCTTCCATTTTTCGGTAGTGACACAGATTCGACCCTTTTTCGGCACTCCCCGAGACAGTTTTTCGACACTAGTACGGATTCTACCTTTTCCCGGTACTGACCCGGATGATGCCATTTTTGGGTACTCACACAGATTCGACATTTTTCCGGTACTCCCCGGGACAGTTTTTCGACACTCGCACGGATTCTACCTTTTCCCGGTACTGACCCGGATGATGCCATTTTTCGGTACTCACACAGATTCGACATTTTACCGGTACTCCTCGGGACAGTTTTTCGACACTCGCACGGATTCTACCTTTTCCCGGTACTGACCCGGATGATGCCATTTTTCGGTACTCACACAGTATCGACCCTTTTCCGGTACTCCCCGGGACAGTTTTTCGACACTCGCACAGATGCTACCTTTTCCCGGTACTGACCCGGATGATGCCATTTTTCGGTACTCACACAGATTCGACCCTTCTTCGGTACTCCCCGAGACAGTTTTTCGACCCTCGCACGGATGCTACCTTTTCCCGGTACTGACCCGGATGATGCCATTTTTCGGTACTCACACAGATTCGACCCTTTTTCGGTACTCCCCGAGACTGTTTTTCTACACTCACACGGATTCTACCTTTTCCCGGCACTGACCCGGATGATGCCATTTTTCGGTACTCACACAGATTCGACCCTTTTTCGGCACTCCCCGAGACTGTTTTTCGACACTAGTACGGATTCTACCTTTTCCCGGTACTGACCCGGATGATGCCATTTTTCGGTACTCACACAGATTCGACATTTTTCCGGTACTCCCCGGGACAGTTTTTCGACACACGCACGGATTCTACCTTTTCCCGGTACTGACCCGGATGATGCCATTTTTCGGTACTCACACAGATTCGACCCTTTTCCGGTACTCCCCGGGACAGTTTTTCGACACTCGCACGGATTCTACCTTTTCCCGGTACTGACCCGGATGATGCCATTTTTCGGTACTCATAGAGATTCGACCCTTTTTCGGTACTCCTTGAGACAGTTTTTCGACACTCGCACGGATGCTACCTTTTCCCGGTACTGACCCGGATGATGCAATTTTTCGGTACTCACACAGATTCGACCCTTTTCCGGTACTCCCCGAGACAGTTTTTCGACACTCGCACAGATTCTACCTTTTCCCGGTACTGACCCGGATGATGCTATTTTTCGATACTCACACAGATTCGACCATTTTTCGGTACTATCCGGGACAGTTTTTCGACACACGCACGGATTCTACCTTTTCCCGGTACTGACCCGGATGATGCAATTTTCGGTACTCACACAGATTCGACCCTTTTCAGGTACTCCCCGGGACAGTTTTTCGACACTCGCACGGAGGCTACCTTTTCCCGGTACTGACCCGGATGATGCAATTTTTCGGTACTCACACAGATTCGACCCTTTTCCGGTACTCCCCGAGACAGTTTTTCGACACTCGCACGGATTCTACCTTTTCCCGGTACTGACCCGGATGATGCCATTTTTCGGTACTCATAGAGATTCGACCCTTTTTCGGTACTCCTTGAGACAGTTTTTCGACACTCGCACGGATGCTACCTTTTCCCGGTACTGACCCGGATGATGCAATTTTTCGGTACTCACACAGATTCGACCCTTTTCCGGTACTCCTCGAGACAGTTTTTCGACACTCGCACAGATTCTACCTTTTCCCGGTACTGACCCGGATGATGCAATTTTTCGGTACTCACACAGATTCGACCCTTTTCCGGTACTCCCCGGGACAGTTTTTCG
The DNA here is from genome assembly GCF_030704535.1 of Vitis vinifera. Classification (NCBI taxonomy): domain Eukaryota; kingdom Viridiplantae; phylum Streptophyta; class Magnoliopsida; order Vitales; family Vitaceae; genus Vitis; species Vitis vinifera. Next base: position 14,497,597 of record NC_081809.1, on the reverse strand, counting down.
ACACTCGCACGGATTCTACCTTTTGCCGGTTCTGACCCGGATGATGGCATTTTTCGATACTCACACAGAGTCGACCCTTTTCCGGTACTCGCCGGGACAGTTTTTCGACACTCGTAGGAATTCTACCTTTTCCCGGTACTGACACAGATTCTTCCATTTTTCGGTAGTGACACAGATTCGACCCTTTTTCGGCACTCCCCGAGACAGTTTTTCGACACTAGTACGGATTCTACCTTTTCCCGGTACTGACCCGGATGATGCCATTTTTGGGTACTCACACAGATTCGACATTTTTCCGGTACTCCCCGGGACAGTTTTTCGACACTCGCACGGATTCTACCTTTTCCCGGTACTGACCCGGATGATGCCATTTTTCGGTACTCACACAGATTCGACATTTTACCGGTACTCCTCGGGACAGTTTTTCGACACTCGCACGGATTCTACCTTTTCCCGGTACTGACCCGGATGATGCCATTTTTCGGTACTCACACAGTATCGACCCTTTTCCGGTACTCCCCGGGACAGTTTTTCGACACTCGCACAGATGCTACCTTTTCCCGGTACTGACCCGGATGATGCCATTTTTCGGTACTCACACAGATTCGACCCTTCTTCGGTACTCCCCGAGACAGTTTTTCGACCCTCGCACGGATGCTACCTTTTCCCGGTACTGACCCGGATGATGCCATTTTTCGGTACTCACACAGATTCGACCCTTTTTCGGTACTCCCCGAGACTGTTTTTCTACACTCACACGGATTCTACCTTTTCCCGGCACTGACCCGGATGATGCCATTTTTCGGTACTCACACAGATTCGACCCTTTTTCGGCACTCCCCGAGACTGTTTTTCGACACTAGTACGGATTCTACCTTTTCCCGGTACTGACCCGGATGATGCCATTTTTCGGTACTCACACAGATTCGACATTTTTCCGGTACTCCTCGGGACAGTTTTTCGACACTCGCACGGATTCTACCTTTTCCCGGTACTGACCCGGATGATGCCATTTTTCGGTACTCATAGAGATTCGACCCTTTTTCGGTACTCCTTGAGACAGTTTTTCGACACTCGCACGGATGCTACCTTTTCCCGGTACTGACCCGGATGATGCAATTTTTCGGTACTCACACAGATTCGTCCCTTTTCCGGTACTCCCCGGGACAGTTTTTCGACACTCGCACGGATTCTACCTTTTCCCGGTATTGACCCAAATGATGCCATTTTTCGGTACTCACACAAATTCGACCCTTTTCCGGTACTCCCCGAGACACTTTTTCGACACTCGCACGGATTATACCTTTTCCCGGTACTGACCCGGATGATGCCATTTTTGGGTACTCACACAGATTCGACATTTTTCCGGTACTCCCCGGGACAGTTTTTCGACACTCGCACGGATGCTACCTTTTCCCGGTACTGACCCGGATGATGCCATTTTTCGGTACTCACACAGATTCGACCCTTTTTCGGTACTCCCCGAGACTGTTTTTCGACACTCGCACGGATTCTACCTTTTCCCGGTACTAACCCGGATGATGCCATTTTTCGGTACTCACACAGATTCGACCCTTTTTCGGTACTCCCCGAGACTGTTTTTCGACACTCGCACGGATTCTACCTTTTCCCGGTACTGACCCAAATTCTTCCATTTTTCGGTAGTCACACAGATTCGACCCTTTTTCGGTACTCCCCGGGTAAGTTTTTCGACACTCGCACGGATTCTACCTTTTCCCGGTACTGACCCGGATGATGCTATTTTTCGATACTCACACAGATTCGACCATTTTTCGGTACTCCCCGGGACAGTTTTTCGACACACGCACGGATTCTACCTTTTCCCGGTACTGACCCGGATGATGCCATTTTTCGGTACTCACACAGATTCGACCCTTTTCCGGTACTCCCCGGGACAGTTTTTCGACACTCGCACGGATTGTACCTTTTCCCGGTACTGACCCGGATGATGCCATTTTTCGGTACTCATAGAGATTCGACCCTTTTTCGGTACTCCTTGAGACAGTTTTTCGACACTCGCACGGATGCTACCTTTTCCCGGTACTGACCCGGATGATGCAATTTTTCGGTACTCACACAGATTCGACCCTTTTCCGGTACTCCCCGAGACAGTTTTTCGACACTCGCACAGATTCTACCTTTTCCCGGTACTGACCCGGATGATGCAATTTTTCGGTACTCACACAGATTCGACCCTTTTCCGGTACTCCCCGGGACAGTTTTTCGACACTCGCACGGATTCTACCTTTTGCCGATTCTGACCCGGATGATGGCATTTTTCGATACTCACACAGAGTCGACCCTTTTCCGGTACTCGCCGGGACAGTTTTTCGACACTCGTAGGAATTCTACCTTTTCCCGGTACTGACACAGATTCTTCCATTTTTCGGTAGTGACACAGATTCGACCCTTTTTCGGCACTCCCCGAGACAGTTTTTCGACACTAGTACGGATTCTACCTTTTCCCGGTACTGACCCGGATGATGCCATTTTTGGGTACTCACACAGATTCGACATTTTTCATGTACTCCCCGGGACAGTTTTTCGACACTCGCACGGATTCTACCTTTTCCCGGTACTGACCCGGATGATGCCATTTTTCGGTACTCACACAGATTCGACATTTTACCGGTACTCCTCGGGACAGTTTTTCGACACTCGCACGGATTCTACCTTTTCCCGGTACTGACCCGGATGATGCCATTTTTCGGTACTCACACAGATTCGACCCTTTTCCGGTACTCCCCGGGACAGTTTTTCGACACTCGCACAGATGCTACCTTTTCCCGGTACTGACCCGGATGATGCCATTTTTCGGTACTCACACAGATTCGACCCTTCTTCGGTACTCCCCGAGACAGTTTTTCGACCCTCGCACGGATGCTACCTTTTCCCGGTACTGACCCGGATGATGCCATTTTTCGGTACTCACACAGATTCGACCCTTTTTCGGTACTCCCCGAGACTGTTTTTCTACACTCACACGGATTCTACCTTTTCCCGGCACTGACCCGGATGATGCCATTTTTCGGTACTCACACAGATTCGACCCTTTTTCGGCACTCCCCGAGACTGTTTTTCGACACTAGTACGGATTCTACCTTTTCCCGGTACTGACCCGGATGATGCCATTTTTCGGTACTCACACAGATTCGACATTTTTCCGGTACTCCTCGGGACAGTTTTTCGACACTCGCACGGATTCTACGTTTTCCCGGTACTGACCCGGATGATGCCATTTTTCGGTACTCATAGAGATTCGACCCTTTTTCGGTACTCCTTGAGACAGTTTTTCGACACTCGCACGGATGCTACCTTTTCCCGGTACTGACCCGGATGATGCAATTTTTCGGTACTCACACAGATTCGTCCCTTTTCCGGTACTCCCCGGGACAGTTTTTCGACACTCGCACGGATTCTACCTTTTCCCGGTATTGACCCAAATGATGCCATTTTTCGGTACTCACACAAATTCGACCCTTTTCCGGTACTCCCCGAGACACTTTTTCGACACTCGCACGGATTATACCTTTTCCCGGTACTGACCCGGATGATGCCATTTTTGGGTACTCACACAGATTCGACATTTTTCCGGTACTCCCCGGGACAGTTTTTCGACACTCGCACGGATGCTACCTTTTCCCGGTACTGACCCGGATGATGCCATTTTTCGGTACTCACACAGATTCGACCCTTTTTCGGTACTCCCCGAGACTGTTTTTCGACACTCGCACGGATTCTACCTTTTCCCGGTACTAACCCGGATGATGCCATTTTTCGGTACTCACACAGATTCGACCCTTTTTCGGTACTCCCCGAGACTGTTTTTCGACACTCGCACGGATTCTACCTTTTCCCGGTACTGACCCAAATTCTTCCATTTTTCGGTAGTCACACAGATTCGACCCTTTTTCGGTACTCCCCGGGTAAGTTTTTCGACACTCGCACGGATTCTACCTTTTCCCGGTACTGACCCGGATGATGCTATTTTTCGATACTCACACAGATTCGACCATTTTTCGGTACTCCCCGGGACAGTTTTTCGACACACGCACGGATTCTACCTTTTCCCGGTACTGACCCGGATGATGCCATTTTTCGGTACTCACACAGATTCGACCCTTTTCCGGTACTCCCCGGGACAGTTTTTCGACACTCGCACGGATTCTACCTTTTCCCGGTACTGACCCGGATGATGCCATTTTTCGGTACTCATAGAGATTCGACCCTTTTTCGGTACTCCTTGAGACAGTTTTTCGACACTCGCACGGATGCTACCTTTTCCCGGTACTGACCCGGATGATGCAATTTTTCGGTACTCACACAGATTCGACCCTTTTCCGGTACTCCCCGAGACAGTTTTTCGACACTCGCACAGATTCTACCTTTTCCCGGTACTGACCCGGATGATGCAATTTTTCGGTACTCACACAGATTCGACCCTTTTCCGGTACTCCCCGGGACAGTTTTTCGACACTCGCACGGATTCTACCTTTTGCCGGTTCTGACCCGGATGATGGCATTTTTCGATACTCACACAGAGTCGACCCTTTTCCGGTACTCGCCGGGACAGTTTTTCGACACTCGTAGGAATTCTACCTTTTCCCGGTACTGACACAGATTCTTCCATTTTTCGGTAGTGACACAGATTCGACCCTTTTTCGGCACTCCCCGAGACAGTTTTTCGACACTAGTACGGATTCTACCTTTTCCCGGTACTGACCCGGATGATGCCATTTTTGGGTACTCACACAGATTCGACATTTTTCCGGTACTCCCCGGGACAGTTTTTCGACACTCGCACGGATTCTACCTTTTCCCGGTACTGACCCGGATGATGCCATTTTTCGGTACTCACACAGATTCGACATTTTACCGGTACTCCTCGGGACAGTTTTTCGACACTCGCACGGATTCTACCTTTTCCCGGTACTGACCCGGATGATGCCATTTTTCGGTACTCACACAGATTCGACCCTTTTCCGGTACTCCCCGGGACAGTTTTTCGACACTCGCACAGATGCTACCTTTTCCCGGTACTGACCCGGATGATGCCATTTTTCGGTACTCACACAGATTCGACCCTTCTTCGGTACTCCCCGAGACAGTTTTTCGACCCTCGCACGGATGCTACCTTTTCCCGGTACTGACCCGGATGATGCCATTTTTCGGTACTCACACAGATTCGACCCTTTTTCGGTACTCCCCGAGACTGTTTTTCTACACTCACACGGATTCTACCTTTTCCCGGCACTGACCCGGATGATGCCATTTTTCGGTACTCACACAGATTCGACCCTTTTTCGGCACTCCCCGAGACTGTTTTTCGACACTAGTACGGATTCTACCTTTTCCCGGTACTGACCCGGATGATGCCATTTTTCGGTACTCACACAGATTCGACATTTTTCCGGTACTCCTCGGGACAGTTTTTCGACACTCGCACGGATTCTACCTTTTCCCGGTACTGACCCGGATGATGCCATTTTTCGGTACTCATAGAGATTCGACCCTTTTTCGGTACTCCTTGAGACAGTTTTTCGACACTCGCACGGATGCTACCTTTTCCCGGTACTGACCCGGATGATGCAATTTTTCGGTACTCACACAGATTCGTCCCTTTTCCGGTACTCCCCGGGACAGTTTTTCGACACTCGCACGGATTCTACCTTTTCCCGGTATTGACCCAAATGATGCCATTTTTCGGTACTCACACAAATTCGACCCTTTTCCGGTACTCCCCGAGACACTTTTTCGACACTCGCACGGATTATACCTTTTCCCGGTACTGACCCGGATGATGCCATTTTTGGGTACTCACACAGATTCGACATTTTTCCGGTACTCCCCGGGACAGTTTTTCGACACTCGCACGGATGCTACCTTTTCCCGGTACTGACCCGGATGATGCCATTTTTCGGTACTCACACAGATTCGACCCTTTTTCGGTACTCCCCGAGACTGTTTTTCGACACTCGCACGGATTCTACCTTTTCCCGGTACTAACCCGGATGATGCCATTTTTCGGTACTCACACAGATTCGACCCTTTTTCGGTACTCCCCGAGACTGTTTTTCGACACTCGCACGGATTCTACCTTTTCCCGGTACTGACCCAAATTCTTCCATTTTTCGGTAGTCACACAGATTCGACCCTTTTTCGGTACTCCCCGGGTAAGTTTTTCGACACTCGCACGGATTCTACCTTTTCCCGGTACTGACCCGGATGATGCTATTTTTCGATACTCACACAGATTCGACCATTTTTCGGTACTCCCCGGGACAGTTTTTCGACACACGCACGGATTCTACCTTTTCCCGGTACTGACCCGGATGATGCCATTTTTCGGTACTCACACAGATTCGACCCTTTTCCGGTACTCCCCGGGACAGTTTTTCGACACTCGCACGGATTGTACCTTTTCCCGGTACTGACCCGGATGATGCCATTTTTCGGTACTTATAGAGATTCGACCCTTTTTCGGTACTCCTTGAGACAGTTTTTCGACACTCGCACGGATGCTACCTTTTCCCGGTACTGACCCGGATGATGCAATTTTTCGGTACTCACACAGATTCGACCCTTTTCCGGTACTCCCCGAGACAGTTTTTCGACACTCGCACAGATTCTACCTTTTCCCGGTACTGACCCGGATGATGCAATTTTTCGGTACTCACACAGATTCGACCCTTTTCCGGTACTCCCCGGGACAGTTTTTCGACACTCGCACGGATTCTACCTTTTGCCGGTTCTGACCCGGATGATGGCATTTTTCGATACTCACACAGAGTCGACCCTTTTCCGGTACTCGCCGGGACAGTTTTTCGACACTCGTAGGAATTCTACCTTTTCCCGGTACTGACACAGATTCTTCCATTTTTCGGTAGTGACACAGATTCGACCCTTTTTCGGCACTCCCCGAGACAGTTTTTCGACACTAGTACGGATTCTACCTTTTCCCGGTACTGACCCGGATGATGCCATTTTTGGGTACTCACACAGATTCGACATTTTTCCGGTACTCCCCGGGACAGTTTTTCGACACTCGCACGGATTCTACCTTTTCCCGGTACTGACCCGGATGATGCCATTTTTCGGTACTCACACAGATTCGACATTTTACCGGTACTCCTCGGGACAGTTTTTCGACACTCGCACGGATTCTACCTTTTCCCGGTACTGACCCGGATGATGCCATTTTTCGGTACTCACACAGATTCGACCCTTTTCCGGTACTCCCCGGGACAGTTTTTCGACACTCGCACAGATGCTACCTTTTCCCGGTACTGACCCGGATGATGCCATTTTTCGGTACTCACACAGATTCGACCCTTCTTCGGTACTCCCCGAGACAGTTTTTCGACCCTCGCACGGATGCTACCTTTTCCCGGTACTGACCCGGATGATGCCATTTTTCGGTACTCACACAGATTCGACCCTTTTTCGGTACTCCCCGAGACTGTTTTTCTACACTCACACGGATTCTACCTTTTCCCGGCACTGACCCGGATGATGCCATTTTTCGGTACTCACACAGATTCGACCCTTTTTCGGCACTCCCCGAGACTGTTTTTCGACACTAGTACGGATTCTACCTTTTCCCGGTACTGACCCGGATGATGCCATTTTTCGGTACTCACACAGATTCGACATTTTTCCGGTACTCCTCGGGACAGTTTTTCGACACTCGCACGGATTCTACCTTTTCCCGGTACTGACCCGGATGATGCCATTTTTCGGTACTCATAGAGATTCGACCCTTTTTCGGTACTCCTTGAGACAGTTTTTCGACACTCGCACGGATGCTACCTTTTCCCGGTACTGACCCGGATGATGCAATTTTTCGGTACTCACACAGATTCGTCCCTTTTCCGGTACTCCCCGGGACAGTTTTTCGACACTCGCACGGATTCTACCTTTTCCCGGTATTGACCCAAATGATGCCATTTTTCGGTACTCACACAAATTCGACCCTTTTCCGGTACTCCCCGAGACACTTTTTCGACACTCGCACGGATTATACCTTTTCCCGGTACTGACCCGGATGATGCCATTTTTGGGTACTCACACAGATTCGATATTTTTCCGGTACTCCCCGGGACAGTTTTTCGACACTCGCACGGATGCTACCTTTTCCCGGTACTGACCCGGATGATGCCATTTTTCGGTACTCACACAGATTCGACCCTTTTTCGGTACTCCCCGAGACTGTTTTTCGACACTCGCACGGATTCTACCTTTTCCCGGTACTAACCCGGATGATGCCATTTTTCGGTACTCACACAGATTCGACCCTTTTTCGGTACTCCCCGAGACTGTTTTTCGACACTCGCACGGATTCTACCTTTTCCCGGTACTGACCCAAATTCTTCCATTTTTCGGTAGTCACACAGATTCGACCCTTTTTCGGTACTCCCCGGGTAAGTTTTTCGACACTCGCACGGATTCTACCTTTTCCCGGTACTGACCCGGATGATGCTATTTTTCGATACTCACACAGATTCGACCATTTTTCGGTACTCCCCGGGACAGTTTTTCGACACACGCACGGATTCTACCTTTTCCCGGTACTGACCCGGATGATGCCATTTTTCGGTACTCACACAGATTCGACCCTTTTCCGGTACTCCCCGGGACAGTTTTTCGACACTCGCACGGATTCTACCTTTTCCCGGTACTGACCCGGATGATGCCATTTTTCGGTACTCATAGAGATTCGACCCTTTTTCGGTACTCCTTGAGACAGTTTTTCGACACTCGCACGGATGCTACCTTTTCCCGGTACTGACCCGGATGATGCAATTTTTCGGTACTCACACAGATTCGACCCTTTTCCGGTACTCCCCGAGACAGTTTTTCGACACTCGCACAGATTCTACCTTTTCCCGGTACTGACCCGGATGATGCAATTTTTCGGTACTCACACAGATTCGACCCTTTTCCGGTACTCCCCGGGACAGTTTTTCGACACTCGCACGGATTCTACCTTTTGCCGGTTCTGACCCGGATGATGGCATTTTTCGATACTCACACAGAGTCGACCCTTTTCCGGTACTCGCCGGGACAGTTTTTCGACACTCGTAGGAATTCTACCTTTTCCCGGTACTGACACAGATTCTTCCATTTTTCGGTAGTGACACAGATTCGACCCTTTTTCGGCACTCCCCGAGACAGTTTTTCGACACTAGTACGGATTCTACCTTTTCCCGGTACTGACCCGGATGATGCCATTTTTGGGTACTCACACAGATTCGACATTTTTCCGGTACTCCCCGGGACAGTTTTTCGACACTCGCACGGATTCTACCTTTTCCCGGTACTGACCCGGATGATGCCATTTTTCGGTACTCACACAGATTCGACATTTTACCGGTACTCCTCGGGACAGTTTTTCGACACTCGCACGGATTCTACCTTTTCCCGGTACTGACCCGGATGATGCCATTTTTCGGTACTCACACAGATTCGACCCTTTTCCGGTACTCCCCGGGACAGTTTTTCGACACTCGCACGGATGCTACCTTTTCCCTGTACTGACCCGGATGATGCCATTTTTCGGTACTCACACAGATTCGACCCTTCTTCGGTACTCCCCGAGACAGTTTTTCGACCCTCGCACGGATGCTACCTTTTCCCGGTACTGACCCGGATGATGCCATTTTTCGGTACTCACACAGATTCGACCCTTTTCCGGTACTCCCCGGGACAGTTTTTCGACACTCGCACGGATGCTACCTTTTCCCGGTACTGACCCGGATGATGCAATTTTTCGGTACTCACACAGATTCGACCCTTTTCCGGTACTCCCCGAGACAGTTTTTCGACACTCGCACGGATTCTACCTTTTCCCGGTACTGACCCGGATGATGCCATTTTTCGGTACTCACACAGATTCGACATTTTTCCGGTACTCCTCGGGACAGTTTTTCGACACTCGCACGGATTCTACCTTTTCCCGGTACTGACCCGGATGATGCCATTTTTCGGTACTCACACAGATTCGACCCTTTTCCGGTACTCCCCGGGACAGTTTTTCGACACTCGCACGGATGCTACCTTTTCCCGGTACTGACCCGGATGATGCCATTTTTCGGTACTCACACAGATTCGACCCTTTTTCGGTGCTCCCCGGGACAGTTTTTCGACACTCGCACGGATTCTACCTTTTCCCGGTATTGACCCGGATGATGCCATTTTTTCGGTACTCACACAGATTCGACCCTTTTCCGGTACTCCCCGGGACAGTTTTTCGACACTCGCACGGATTCTACCTTTTCCCGGTACAGACCCGGATGATGACATTTTCGGTACTCACACAGATTCGACCTTTTTCGGTACTCCACGGGACAGTTTTTCCATATTCGCATGGATTCTACCTTTTCACGGTACTGACCCGGATTCTTCCATTTTTTGGTACTCACACAGATTCGACCCTTTTTCGGTACTCCCCGGGACAGTTTTTCGACACTCGCACGGATTCTACCTTTTCCCGGTATTGACCCGGATGATGCCATTTTTTCGGTACTCACACAGATTCGAACCTTTTCCGGTACTCCCCGGGATAGTTTTTCGACACTCACACGGATTCTACCTTTTCCCGGCACTAACCCGGATGATGCCATTTTTCTGTACTCACACAGATTCGACCCTTTTCCGGTACTCCCCGGGACAGTTTTTCGACACTCGCACGGATTCTACCTTTTCACGGTACTGACCCGGATTCTTCCATTTTTTGGTAATCACACAGATTCGATCATTTTTCGGTACTCCCCGGGACAGTTTGTCGACACTCGCACGGATTCTACCTTTTCCCGGTAATGACGCGGATGATGCCATTTTTTCGGTACTCACACAGATTCGATCCTTTTCCGGTACTGCCCGGGACAGTTTTTCGACACTCGCACGGATTCTACCTTTTCACGGTACTGACCCGGATTCTTCCATTTTTTGGTAATCACACAGATTCGACCCTTTTTCTGTACTCCCCGGGACAGTTTTTCGACACTCGTACGGGTTCTACCTTTTCCCGGCACTAACCCGGATGATGCCATTTTTCTGTACTCACACAGATTCGACCCTTTTCCGGTACTCCCCGGGACAGTTTTTCGACACTCACACGGATTCTACCTTTTCACGGTACTGGCCCGGATTCTTCCATTTTTTGGTAATCACACAGATTCGACCCTTTTCCGGTACTCCCCGGGACAGTTATTCGACACTCGCACGGATTCTATCTTTTCCCGGTACTGACCCGGATGATGCCATTTTTCGGTACTCACACAGATTCGACCCTTTTCCGGTACTCCCTGGGACAGTTTTTCGACACTCGCACGGATTCTACCTTTTCCCGGTACTGACCCGGATGATGCCATTTTTTCGGTACTCACACAGATTCGAACCTTTTCCGGTACTCCCCGGGACAGTTTTTCGACACTCGCACGGATTCTACCTTTTCCCGGTACAGACCCGGATGATGACATTTTCGGTACTCACACAGATTCGACCTTTTTCGGTACTCCACGGGACAGTTTTTCCATATTCGCATGGATTCTACCTTTTCACGGTACTGACCCGGATTCTTCCATTTTTTGGTACTCACACAGATTCGACCCTTTTTCGGTACTCCCCGGGACAGTTTTTCGACACTCCCACGGATTCTTCCTTTTCCCGGTATTGACCTGGATGATGCCATTTTTTCGGTACTCACACAGATTCGAACCTTTTCCGGTACTCCCCGGGATAGTTTTTCGACACTCACACGGATTCTACCTTTTCCCGGAACTAATCCGGATGATGCCATTTTTCTGTACTCACACAGATTCGACCCTTTTCCGGTACTCCCCGGGACAGTTTTTCGACACTCGCACGGATTCTACATTTTCATGGTACTGACCCGGATTCTTCCATTTTTTGGTAATCACACAGATTCGACCCTTTTTCTGTACTCCCCGGGACAGTTTTTCGACACTCGTACGGGTTCTACCTTTTCCCGGCACTAACCCGGATGATGCCATTTTTCTGTACTCACACAGATTCGACCCTTTTCCGGTACTCCCCGGGACAGTTTTTCGACACTCACACGGATTCTACCTTTTCACGGTACTGGCCCGGATTCTTCCATTTTTTGGTAATCACACAGATTCGACCCTTTTCCGGTACTCCCCGGGACAGTTATTCGACACTCGCACGGATTCTATCTTTTCCCGGTACTGACCCGGATGATGCCATTTTTCGGTATTCACACAGATTCGACCCTTTTCCGGTACTCCCTGGGACAGTTTTTCGACACTCGCACGGATTCTACCTTTTCCCGGTACTGACCCGGATGATGCCATTTTTTCGGTACTCACACAGATTCGAACCTTTTCCGGTACTCCCCGGGACAGTTTTTCGACACTAGCACGGATTCTACCTTTTCCCGGTACAGACCCGGATGATGACATTTTCGGTACTCACACAGATTCGACCCTTTTTCGGTACTCCACGGGACAGTTTTTCCACATTCGCACGAATTCTACCTTTTCACGGTACTGACCCGGATTCTTCCATTTTTTGGTACTCACACAGATTCGACCCTTTTTCGGTACTCCCCGGGACAGTTTTTCGACCCTCCCACGGATTCTTCCTTTTCCCGGTATTGACCCGGATGATGCCATTTTTTCGGTACTCACACAGATTTGAGCCTTTCCGGTACTCCCCGGGACAATTTTTCGACACTCGCATGGATTCTACCTTTTCACTGTACTGACCCGGATTCTTCCATATTTTGGTACTCACATAGATTCGACCCTTTTTCGGTACTCCCCGGGACAGTTTTTCGACACTCGTACGGATTCTACCTTTTCCCGGCACTGACCCGGATGATGCGATTTTTCTGTACTCACACAGATTCGACCCTTTTCCGGTACCGCACGGGACAGTTTTTCCACATTCGCACGGATTCTACCTTTTCACGGTACTGACCCGGATTCTTCCAGTTTTTGGTACTCACACAGATTCGACCCTTTTTCGGTACTCCTTGGGACAGTTTTTCGACATTCGCACAGATTTTACTTTTTCCCGGTACTGACCCGGATGATGCCATTTTTTCGGTACTCACACAGATTCGAACCTTTCCGGTACTCCCCGGGACAGTTTTTCGACACTCGCATGGATTCTACCTTTTCACAGTACTGACCTGGATTCATCCATATTTTGGTACTCACATAGATTCGACCCTTTTTCGGTACTCCCCGGGACAGTTTTTCGACACTCGTACAGATTCTACCGTTTCCCGGCACAGACCCAGATGATGCCATTTTTCTGTACTAACACAGATTCGACCCTTTTCCGGTACTCCCCGGGACAGTTTTTCGACACTCACACGGATTCTACGTTTTCCCGGTACTGACTGGGATGATGCCATTTTTCGGTACTCACACAGATTCGACCCTTTTTCGGTACTCCCCGGGACAGTTTTTCGAAACTCGTACGGATTCTACCTTTTCCCGGCACTGACCAGGATGATGCCATTTTTCTGTACTCACACAGATTCGACCCTTTTCCGGTACTCCACGGGACAGTTTTTCGACACTCGCACGGATTCTACCTTTTCACGGTACTGACCCGGATTCTTCCATTTTTTGGTAATCACACAGATTCGACTCTTTTTCGGTACTCCCCGGGACAGTTTTCGACACTCGTACGGATTCTACCTTTTCCCGGCACTGACCCGGATGATGCCATTTTTCTGTACTCACACAGATTCGACCCTTTTCCGGTACTCCACGGGACAGTTTTTCGACACTCGCACGGATTCTACCTTTTCCCGGTACTGACCCGGATTCTTCCATTTTTTGGTAATCACACAGATTCGACTCTTTTTCGGTACTCCCCGGGACAGTTTTTCGACACTCACACGGATTCTACCTTTTCACGGTACTGGCCCGGATTCTTCCATTTTTTGGTAATCACACAGATTCGACCCTTTTCCGGTACTCCCCGGGACAGTTATTCGACACTCGCACGGATTCTATCTTTTCCCGGTACTGACCCGGATGATGCCATTTTTCGGTATTCACACAGATTCGACCCTTTTCCGGTACTCCCTGGGACAGTTTTTCGACACTCGCACGGATTCTACCTTTTCCCGGTACTGACCCGGATGATGCCATTTTTTCGGTACTCACACAGATTCGAACCTTTTCCGGTACTCCCCGGGACAGTTTTTCGACACTAGCACGGATTCTACCTTTTCCCGGTACAGACCCGGATGATGACATTTTCGGTACTCACACAGATTCGACCCTTTTTCGGTACTCCACGGGACAGTTTTTCCACATTCGCACGAATTCTACCTTTTCACGGTACTGACCCGGATTCTTCCATTTTTTGGTACTCACACAGATTCGACCCTTTTTCGGTACTCCCCGGGACAGTTTTTCGACCCTCCCACGGATTCTTCCTTTTCCCGGTATTGACCCGGATGATGCCATTTTTTCGGTACTCACACAGATTTGAGCCTTTCCGGTACTCCCCGGGACAATTTTTCGACACTCGCATGGATTCTACCTTTTCACTGTACTGACCCGGATTCTTCCATATTTTGGTACTCACATAGATTCGACCCTTTTTCGGTACTCCCCGGGACAGTTTTTCGACACTCGTACGGATTCTACCTTTTCCCGGCACTGACACGGATGATGCGATTTTTCTGTACTCACACAGATTCGACCCTTTTCCGGTACCGCACGGGACAGTTTTTCCACATTCGCACGGATTCTACCTTTTCACGGTACTGACCCGGATTCTTCCAGTTTTTGGTACTCACACAGATTCGACCCTTTTTCGGTACTCCTTGGGACAGTTTTTCGACATTCGCACAGATTTTACTTTTTCCCGGTACTGACCCGGATGATGCCATTTTTTCGGTACTCACACAGATTCGAACCTTTCCGGTACTCCCCGGGACAGTTTTTCGACACTCGCATGGATTCTACCTTTTCACAGTACTGACCTGGATTCATCCATATTTTGGTACTCACATAGATTCGACCCTTTTTCGGTACTCCCCGGGACAGTTTTTCGACACTCGTACAGATTCTACCGTTTCCCGGCACAGACCCAGATGATGCCATTTTTCTGTACTAACACAGATTCGACCCTTTTCCGGTACTCCCCGGGACAGTTTTTCGACACTCACACGGATTCTACGTTTTCCCGGTACTGACTGGGATGATGCCATTTTTCGGTACTCACACAGATTCGACCCTTTTTCGGTACTCCCCGGGACAGTTTTTCGAAACTCGTACGGATTCTACCTTTTCCCGGCACTGACCAGGATGATGCCATTTTTCTGTACTCACACAGATTCGACCCTTTTCCGGTACTCCACGGGACAGTTTTTCGACACTCGCACGGATTCTACCTTTTCACGGTACTGACCCGGATTCTTCCATTTTTTGGTAATCACACAGATTCGACTCTTTTTCGGTACTCCCCGGGACAGTTTTCGACACTCGTACGGATTCTACCTTTTCCCGGCACTGACCAGGATGATGCCATTTTTCTGTACTCACACAGATTCGACCCTTTTCCGGTACTCCACGGGACAGTTTTTCGACACTCGCACGGATTCTACCTTTTCCCGGTACTGACCCGGATTCTTCCATTTTTTGGTAATCACACAGATTCGACTCTTTTTCGGTACTCCCCGGGACAGTTTTTCGACACTCGTACGGATTCTACCTTTTCCCGGCACTGAACCGGATGATGCCATTTTTCTGTACTCACAGAGATTCGACTCTTTTCCGGTACTCCCCGGGACAGTTTTTCGACACTCGCACGGATTCTACCTTTTCCCGGTACTGACCCAGATGATGCCATTTTTTCGGTACTCACACAGATTCGACACTTTTTCTGTACTCCCCGGGACAGTTTTTCCACACTCGCACGCATTCTACCTTTTCACGGTGCTGACCCGGATGATGCCATTTTTCTGTACTCACACAGATTCGACTCATTTCCGTTACTCCCCGGGACAGTTTTTCGACACTCGCACGGATTCTACCTTTTCACGGTACGGACCCGGATTCTTCCATTTTTTGGTAATCACACAGATTCGACCCTTTTTCGGTACTCCCCGGGACAGTTTTTCGACACTCGCACGGATTCTACCTTTTCAAGGTACTGACCCGGATTCTTCCATTTTTGGGTAATCACACAGATTCGACCATTTTTCGATACTCCCCAGGACAGTTTTTCGACACTCGCACGGATTCTACCTTTTGATGATACTGAGCCGGATTCTTCCATATTTTGGTACTCACACAGATTCGACCCTTTTTCGGTACTCCCCGGGACAGTTTTTCGACACTCGCACGGATTCTACCTTTTCAAGGTACTGACCCGGATTCTTCCATTTTTGGGTAATCACACAGATTCGACCATTTTTCGATACTCCCCAGGACAGTTTTTCGACACTCGCACGGATTCTACCTTTTGATGAAACTGAGCCGGATTCTTCCATATTTTGGTACTCACACAGATTCGACCCTTTTTCGGTACTCCCCGGGACAGTTTTTCGACACTCGCACGGATTCTACCTTTTCCCGGTATTGACCCGGATGATGCCATTTTTTCGGTACTCACACAGATTCGAACCTTTTCCGGTACTCCTCGGGACAGTTTTTCGACACTCGCACGGATTCTACCTTTTCCCGGTATTGACCCGGATGATGCCATTTTTTCGGTACTCACACAGATTCGAACCTTTTCCGGTACTCCCCGGGATAGTTTTTCGACACTCACACGGATTCTACCTTTTCCCGGCACTAACCCGGATGATGCCATTTTTCTGTACTCACACAGATTCGACCCTTTTCCGGTACACCCCGGGACAGTTTTTCGACACTCGCACGGATTCTACATTTTCATGGTACTGACCCGGATTCTTCCATTTTTTGGTAATCACACAGATTCGACCCTTTTTCTGTACTCCCCAGGACAGTTTTTCGACACTCGTACGGGTTCTACCTTTTCCCGGCACTAACCCGGATGATGCCATTTTTCTGTACTCACACAGATTCGACCCTTTTCCGGTACTCCCCGGGACAGTTTTTCGACACTCACACGGATTCTACCTTTTCACGGTACTGGCCCGGATTCTTCCATTTTTTGGTAATCACACAGATTCGACCCTTTTCCGGTACTCCCCGGGACAGTTATTCGACACTCGCACGGATTCTATCTTTTCCCGGTACTGACCCGGATGATGCCATTTTTCGGTACTCACACAGATTCGACCCTTTTCCGGTACTCCCTGGGACAGTTTTTCGACACTCGCACGGATTCTACCTTTTCCCGGTACTGACCCGGATGATGCCATTTTTTCGGTACTCACACAGATTCGAACCTTTTCCGGTACTCCCCGGGACAGTTTTTCGACACTCGCACGGATTCTACCTTTTCCCGGTACAGACCCGGATGATGACATTTTCGGTACTCACACAGATTCGACCCTTTTTCGGTACTCCACGGGACAGTTTTTCCACATTCGCACGAATTGTACCTTTTCACGGTACTGACCCGGATTCTTCCATTTTTTGGTACTCACACAGATTCGACCCTTTTTCGGTACTCCTTGGGACAGTTTTTCGACATTCCCACAGATTTTACTTTTTCCCGGTACTGACCCGGATGATGCCATTTTTTCGGTACTCACACAGATTCGAACCTTTCCGGTACTCCCCGGGACAGTTTTTCGACACTCTCACGGATTCTACCTTTTCACTGTACTGACCCGGATTCTTCCATATTTTGGTAGTCACATAGATTCGACCCTTTTTCGGTACTCCCCGGGACAGTTTTTCGACACTCGCATGGATTCTACCTTTTCACTGTACTGACCTGGATTCATCCATATTTTGGTAGTCACATAGATTCGACCCTTTTTCGGTACTCCCCGGGACAGTTTTTCGACACTCGTACGGATTCTACCGTTTCCCGGCACAGACCCAGATGATGCCATTTTTCTGTACTCACACAGATTCGACCCTTTTCCGGTACTCCACGGGACAGTTTTTCGACACTCGCACGGATTCTACCTTTTCACGGTACTGACCCGGATTCTTCCATTTTTTGGTAATCACACAGATTCGACTCTTTTCCGGTACTCCCCGGGACAGTTTTCGACACTCGTACGGATTCTACCTTTTCCCGGCACTGACCCGGATGATGCCATTTTTCTGTACTCACACAGATTCGACCCTTTTCCGGTACTCCACGGGACAGTTTTTCGACACTCGCACGGATTCTACCTTTTCACGGTACTGACCCGGATTCTTCCATTTTTTGGTAATCACACAGAATCGACTCTTTTCCGGTACTCCCCGGGACAGTTTTCGACACTCGTACGGATTCTACCTTTTCCCGGCACTGACCCGGATGATGCCATTTTTCTGTACTCACACAGATTCGACCCTTTTCCGGTACTCCACGGGACAGTTTTTCGACACTCGCACGGATTCTACCTTTTCACGGTACTGACCCGGATTCTTCCATTTTTTGGTAATCACACAGATTCGACTCTTTTCCGGTACTCCCCGGGACAGTTTTCGACACTCGTACGGATTCTACCTTTTCCCGGCACTGACCCGGATGATGCCATTTTTCTGTACTCACACAGATTCGACCCTTTTCCGGTACTCCACGGGACAGTTTTTCGACACTCGCACGGATTCTACCTTTTCCCGGTACTGACCCGGATTCTTCCATTTTTTGGTAATCACACAGATTCGACTCTTTTTCGGTACTCCCCGGGACAGTTTTTCGACACTCGCACGGATTCTACCTTTTCACGGTACGGACCCGGATTCTTCCATTTTTTGGTAATCACACAGATTCGACCCTTTTTCGGTACTCCCCGGGACAGTTTTTCGACACTCGCACGGATTCTACCTTTTCAAGGTACTGACCCGGATTCTTCCATTTTTTGGTAATCACACAGATTCGACCATTTTTCGATACTCCCCAGGACAGTTTTTCGACACTCGCACGGATTCTACCTTTTGATGATACTGAGCCGGATTCTTCCATATTTTGGTACTCACACAGATTCGACCCTTTTTCGGTACTCCCCGGGACAGTTTTTCGACACTCGCACGGATCCTACCTTTTCCCAGTATTGACCCGGACGATGCCATTTTTTCGGTACTCACACAGATTCGAACCTTTTCCGGTACTCCTCGGGACAGTTTTTCGACACTCGCACGGATTCTACCTTTTCCCGGTATTGACCCGGATGATGCCATTTTTTCGGTACTCCCACAGATTCGAACCTTTTCCGGTACTCCCCGGGATAGTTTTTCGACACTCACACGGATTCTACCTTTTCCCGGCACTAACCCGGATGATGCCATTTTTCTGTACTCACACAGATTCGACCCTTTTCCGGTACACCCCGGGACAGTTTTTCGACACTCGCACGGATTCTACATTTTCATGGTACTGACCCGGATTCTTCCATTTTTTGGTAATCACACAGATTCGACCCTTTTTCTGTACTCCCCAGGACAGTTTTTCGACACTCGTACGGGTTCTACCTTTTCCCGGCACTAACCCGGATGATGCCATTTTTCTGTACTCACACAGATTCGACCCTTTTCCGGTACTCCCCGGGACAGTTTTTCGACACTCACACGGATTCTACCTTTTCACGGTACTGGCCCGGATTCTTCCATTTTTTGGTAATCACACAGATTCGACCCTTTTCCGGTACTCCCCGGGACAGTTATTCGACACTCGCACGGATTCTATCTTTTCCCGGTACTGACCCGGATGATGCCATTTTTCGGTACTCACACAGATTCGACCCTTTTCCGGTACTCCCTGGGACAGTTTTTCGACACTCGCACGGATTCTACCTTTTCCCGGTACTGACCCGGATGATGCTATTTTTTCGGTACTCACACAGATTCGAACCTTTTCCGGTACTCCCCGGGACAGTTTTTCGACACTCGCACGGATTCTACCTTTTCCCGGTACAGACCCGGATGATGACATTTTCGGTACTCACACAGATTCGACCCTTTTTCGGTAATCCACGGGACAGTTTTTCCACATTCGCACGAATTCTACCTTTTCACGGTACTGACCCGGATTCTTCCATTTTTTGGTACTCACACAGATTCGACCCTTTTTCGGTACTCCTTGGGACAGTTTTTCGACATTCCCACAGATTTTACTTTTTCCCGGTACTGACCCGGATGATGCCATTTTTTCGGTACTCACACAGATTCGAACCTTTCCGGTACTCCCCGGGACAGTTTTTCGACACTCTCACGGATTCTACCTTTTCACTGTACTGACCCGGATTCTTCCATATTTTGGTAGTCACATAGATTCGACCCTTTTTCGGTACTCCCCGGGACAGTTTTTCGACACTCGCATGGATTCTACCTTTTCACTGTACTGACCTGGATTCATCCATATTTTGGTAGTCACATAGATTCGACCCTTTTTCGGTACTCCCCGGGACAGTTTTTCGACACTCGTACGGATTCTACCGTTTCCCGGCACAGACCCAGATGATGCCATTTTTCTGTACTCACACAGATTCGACCCTTTTCCGGTACTCCACGGGACAGTTTTTCGACACTCGCACGGATTCTACCTTTTCACGGTACTGACCTGGATTCTTCCATTTTTTGGTAATCACACAGATTCGACTCTTTTCCGGTACTCCCCGGGACAGTTTTCGACACTCGTACGGATTCTACCTTTTCCCGGCACTGACCCGGATGATGCCATTTTTCTGTACTCACACAGATTTGACCCTTTTCCGGTACTCCACGGGACAGTTTTTCGACACTCGCACGGATTCTACCTTTTCACGGTACTGACCCGGATTCTTCCATTTTTTGGTAATCACACAGATTCGACTCTTTTCCGGTACTCCCCGGGACAGTTTTCGACACTCGTACGGATTCTACCTTTTCCCGGCACTGAACCGGATGATGCCATTTTTCTGTACTCACAGAGATTCGACTCTTTTCCGGTACTCCCCGGGACAGTTTTTCGACACTCGCACGGATTCTACCTTTTCCCGGTACTGACCCAGATGATGCCATTTTTTCGGTACTCACACAGATTCGACACTTTTTCTGTACTCCCCGGGACAGTTTTTCCACACTCGCACGCATTCTACCTTTTCACGGTGCTGACCCGGATGATGCCATTTTTCTGTACTCACACAGATTCGACCCTTTTCCGGTAATCCCCGGGACAGTTATTCGACACTCGCACGGATTCTATCTTTTCCCGGTACTGACCCGGATGATGCCATTTTTCGGTACTCACACAGATTCGACCCTTTTCCGGTACTCCCTGGGACAGTTTTTCGACACTCGCACGGATTCTACCTTTTCCCGGTACTGACCCGGATGATGCCATTTTTTCGGTACTCACACAAATTCGAACCTTTTCCGGTACTCCCCGGGACAGTTTTTCGACACTCGCACGGATTCTACCTTTTCACGGTACGGACCCGGATTCTTCCATTTTTTGGTAATCACACAGATTCGACCCTTTTTCGGTACTCCCCGGGACAGTTTTTCGACACTCGTACGGATTCTACCTTTTGATGATACTGAGCCGGATTCTTCCATATTTTGGTACTCACACAGATTCGACCCTTTTTCGGTACTCCCCGGGACAGTTTTTCGACACTCGCACGGATTCTACCTTTTCAAGGTACTGACCCGGATTCTTCCATTTTTTGGTAATCACACAGATTCGACCATTTTTCGATACTCCCCAGGAGAGTTTTTCGACACTCGCACGGATTCTACCTTTTGATGATACTGAGCCGGATTCTTCCATATTTTGGTACTCACACAGATTCGACCCTTTTTCGGTACTCCCCGGGACAGTTTTTCGACACTCGCACGGATTCTACCTTTTCCCAGTATTGACCCGGATGATGCCATTTTTTCGGTACTCACACAGATTCGAACTTTTTCCGGTACTCCTCGGGACAGTTTTTCGACACTCGCACGGATTCTACCTTTTCCCGGTATTGACCCGGATGATGCCATTTTTTCGGTACTCCCACAGATTCGAACCTTTTCCGGTACAACCCGGGATAGTTTTTCGACACTCACACGGATTCTACCTTTTCCCGGCACTAACCCGGATGATGCCATTTTTCTGTACTCACACAGATTCGACCCTTTTCCGGTACACCCCGGGACAGTTTTTCGACACTCGCACGGATTCTACCTTTTCACGGTACTGACCCGGATTCTTCCATTTTTTGGTAATCACAGAGATTCGACCCTTTTTCTGTACTCCCCGGGACAGTTTTTCGACACTCGTACGGGTTCTACCTTTTCCCGGCACTAACCCGGATGATGCCATTTTTCTGTACTCACACAGATTCGACCCTTTTCCGGTACTCCCCGGGACAGTTTTTCGACACTCACACGGATTCTACCTTTTCACGGTACTGGCCCGGATTCTTCCATTTTTTGGTAATCACACAGATTCGACCCTTTTCCGGTAATCCCCGGGACAGTTATTCGACACTCGCACGGATTCTATCTTTTCCCGGTACTGACCCGGATGATGCCATTTTTCGGTACTCACACAGATTCGACCCTTTTCCGGTACTCCCTGGGACAGTTTTTCGACACTCGCACGGATTCTACCTTTTCCCGGTACTGACCCGGATGATGCCATTTTTTCGGTACTCACACATATTCGAACCTTTTCCGGTACTCCCCGGGACAGTTTTTCGACACTCGCACGGATTCTACCTTTTCCCGGTACAGACCCGGATGATGACATTTTCGGTACTCACACAGATTCGACCCTTTTTCGGTACTCCACGGGACAGTTTTTCCACATTCGCACGAATTCTACCTTTTCACGGTACTGACCCGGATTCTTCCATTTTTTGGTACTCACACAGATTCGACCCTTTTTCGGTACTCCCCGGGACAGTTTTTCGACACTCCCACGGATTCTTCCTTTTCCCGGTATTGACCCGGATGATGCCATTTTTTCGGTACTCACACAGATTTGAGCCTTTCCGGTACTCCCCGGGACAATTTTTCGACACTCACACGGATGCTACGTTTTCCCGGTACTGACTGGGATGATGCCATTTTTCGGTACTCACACAGATTCGACCCTTTTTAGGTACTCCCCGGGACAGTTTTTCGAAACTCGTACGGATTCTACCTTTTCCCGGCACTGACCCGGATGATGCCATTTTTCTGTACTCACACAGATTCGACCCTTTTCCGGTACTCCACGGGACAGTTTTTCGACACTCGCACGGATTCTACCTTTTCACGGTACTGACCCGGATTCTTCCATTTTTTGGTAATCACACAGATTCGACTCTTTTCCGGTACTCCCCGGGACAGTTTTCGACACTCGTACGGATTCTACCTTTTCCCGGCACTGATCCGGATGATGCCATTTTTCTGTACTCACACAGATTCGACCCTTTTCCGGTACTCCACGGGACAGTTTTTCGACACTCGCACGGATTCTACCTTTTCACGGTACTGACCCGGATTCTTCCATTTTTTGGTAATCACACAGATTCGACTCTTTTCCGGTACTCCCCGGGACAGTTTTCGACACTCGTACGGATTCTACCTTTTCCCGGCACTGACCCGGATGATGCCATTTTTCTGTACTCACACAGATTCGACCCTTTTCCGGTACTCCACGGGACAGTTTTTCGACACTCGCACGGATTCTACCTTTTCCCGGTACTGACCCGGATTCTTCCATTTTTTGGTAATCACACAGATTCGACTCTTTTTCGGTACTCCCCGGGACAGTTTTTCGACACTCGCACGGATTCTACCTTTTCACGGTACGGACCCGGATTCTTCCATTTTTTGGTAATCACACAGATTCGACCCTTTTTCGGTACTCCCCGGGACAGTTTTTCGACACTCGCACGGATTCTACCTTTTCAAGGTACTGACCCGGATTCTTCCATTTTTTGGTAATCACACAGATTCGACCATTTTTCGATACTCCCCAGGACAGTTTTTCGACACTCGCACGGATTCTACCTTTTGATGATACTGAGCCGGATTCTTCCATATTTTGGTACTCACACAGATTCGACCCTTTTTCGGTACTCCCCGGGACAGTTTTTCGACACTCGCACGGATTCTACCTTTTCCCAGTATTGACCCGGATGATGCTATTTTTTCGGTACTCACACAGATTCGAACCTTTTCCGGTACTCCTCGGGACAGTTTTTCGACACTCGCACGGATTCTACCTTTTCCCGGTATTGACCCGGATGATGCCATTTTTTCGGTACTCCCACAGATTCGAACCTTTTCCGGTACAACCCGGGATAGTTTTTCGACACTCACACGGATTCTACCTTTTCCCGGCACTAACCCGGATGATGCCATTTTTCTGTACTCACACAGATTCGACCCTTTTCCGGTACACCCCGGGACAGTTTTTCGACACTCGCACGGATTCTACCTTTTCACGGTACTGACCCGGATTCTTCCATTTTTTGGTAATCACAGAGATTCGACCCTTTTTCTGTACTCCCCGGGACAGTTTTTCGACACTCGTACGGGTTCTACCTTTTCCCGGCACTAACCCGGATGATGCCATTTTTCTGTACTCACACAGATTCGACCCTTTTCCGGTACTCCCCGGGACAGTTTTTCGACACTCACACGGATTCTACCTTTTCACGGTACTGGCCCGGATTCTTCCATTTTTTGGTAATCACACAGATTCGACCCTTTTCCGGTACTCCCCGGGACAGTTATTCGACACTCGCACGGATTCTATCTTTTCCCGGTACTGACCCGGATGATGCCATTTTTCGGTACTCACACAGATTCGACCCTTTTCCGGTACTCCCTGGGACAGTTTTTCGACACTCGCATGGATTCTACCTTTTCCCGGTACTGACCCGGATGATGCCATTTTTTCGGTACTCACACAGATTCGAACCTTTTCCGGTACTCCCCGGGACAGTTTTTCGACACTCGCACGGATTCTACCTTTTCCCGGTACAGACCCGGATGATGACATTTTCGGTACTCACACAGATTCGACCCTTTTTCGGTACTCCACGGGACAGTTTTTCCACATTCGCACGAATTCTACCTTTTCACGGTACTGACCCGGATTCTTCCATTTTTTGGTACTCACACAGATTCGACCCTTTTTCGGTACTCCCCGGGACAGTTTTTCGACACTCCCACGGATTCTTCCTTTTCCCGGTATTGACCCGGATGATGCCTTTTTTTCGGTACTCACACAGATTTGAGCCTTTCCGGTACTCCCCGGGACAATTTCGACACTCACACGGATTCTACGTTTTCCCGGTACTGACTGGGATGATGCCATTTTTCGGTACTCACACAGATTCGACCCTTTTTAGGTACTCCCCGGGACAGTTTTTCGAAACTCGTACGGATTCTACCTTTTCCCGGCACTGACCCGGATGATGCCATTTTTCTGTACTCACACAGATTCGACCCTTTTCCGGTACTCCACGGGACAATTTTTCGAC
This sequence comes from Vitis vinifera, assembly GCF_030704535.1. Classification (NCBI taxonomy): domain Eukaryota; kingdom Viridiplantae; phylum Streptophyta; class Magnoliopsida; order Vitales; family Vitaceae; genus Vitis; species Vitis vinifera. The sequence continues at coordinate 14,472,021 of NC_081809.1, read as the reverse complement.
ACTCGCACGGATTCTACCTTTTCACGGTACTGACCCGGATTCTTCCATTTTTTGGTAATCACACAGATTCGACTCTTTTCCGGTACTCCCCGGGACAGTTTTCGACACTCGTACGGATTCTACCTTTTCCCGGCACTGACCCGGATGATGCCATTTTTCTGTACTCACACAGATTCGACCCTTTTCCGGTACTCCACGGGACAGTTTTTCGACACTCGCACGGATTCTACCTTTTCACGGTACTGACCCGGATTCTTCCATTTTTTGGTAATCACACAGATTCGACTCTTTTCCGGTACTCCCCGGGACAGTTTTCGACACTCGTACGGATTCTACCTTTTCCCGGCACTGACCCGGATGATGCCATTTTTCTGTACTCACACAGATTCGACCCTTTTCCGGTACTCCACTGGACAGTTTTTCGACACTCGCACGGATTCTACCTTTTCACGGTACTGACCCGGATTCTTCCATATTTTGGTACTCACACAGATTCGACCCTTTTTCGGTACTCCCCGGGACAGTTTTTCGACACTCGCACGGATTCTACCTTTTCCCAGTATTGACCCGGATGATGCCATTTTTTCGGTACTCACACAGATTCGAACCTTTTTCGGTACTCCTCGGGACAGTTTTTCGACACTCGCACGGATTCTACCTTTTCCCGGTATTGACCCGGATGATGCCATTTTTTCGGTACTCCCACAGATTCGAACCTTTTCCGGTACAACCCGGGATAGTTTTTCGACACTCACACGGATTCTACCTTTTCCCGGCACTAACCCGGATGATGCCATTTTTCTGTACTCACACAGATTCGACCCTTTTCCGGTACACCCCGGGACAGTTTTTCGACAATCGCACGGATTCTACCTTTTCACGGTACTGACCCGGATTCTTCCATTTTTTGGTAATCACACAGATTCGACCCTTTTTCTGTACTCCCCGGGACAGTTTTTCGACACTCGTACGGGTTCTACCTTTTCCCGGCACTAACCCGGATGATGCCATTTTTCTGTACTCACACAGATTCGACCCTTTTCCGGTACTCCCCGGGACAGTTTTTCGACACTCACACGGATTCTACCTTTTCACGGTACTGGCCCGGATTCTTCCATTTTTTGGTAATCACACAGATTCGACCCTTTTCCGGTACTCCCCGGGACAGTTATTCGACACTCGCACGGATTCTATCTTTTCCCGGTACTGACCCGGATGATGCCATTTTTCGGTACTCACACAGATTCGACCCTTTTCCGGTACTCCCTGGGACAGTTTTTCGACACTCGCATGGATTCTACCTTTTCCCGGTACTGACCCGGATGATGCCATTTTTTCGGTACTCACACAGATTCGAACCTTTTCCGGTACTCCCCGGGACAGTTTTTCGACACTCGCATGGATTCTACCTTTTCCCGGTACAGACCCGGATGATGACATTTTCGGTACTCACACAGATTCGACCCTTTTTCGGTACTCCACGGGACAGTTTTTCCACATTCGCACGAATTCTACCTTTTCACGGTACTGACCCGGATTCTTCCATTTTTTGGTACTCACACAGATTCGACCCTTTTGCGGTACTCCCCGGGACAGTTTTTCGACCCTCCCACGGATTCTTCCTTTTCCCGGTATTGACCCGGATGATGCCATTTTTTCGGTACTCACACAGATTTGAGCCTTTCCGGTACTCCCCGGGACAATTTTTCGACACTCACACGGATTCTACGTTTTCCCGGTACTGACTGGGATGATGCCATTTTTCGGTACTCACACAGATTCGACCCTTTTTAGGTACTCCCCGGGACAAATTTTCGAAACTCGTACGGATTCTACCTTTTCCCGGCACTGACCCGGATGATGCCATTTTTCTGTACTCACACAGATTCGACCCTTTTCCGGTACTCCACGGGACAGTTTTTCGACACTCGCACGGATTCTACCTTTTCCCGGTACTGACCCGGATTCTTCCATTTTTTGGTAATCACACAGATTCGACTCTTTTTCGGTACTCCCCGGGACAGTTTTTCGACACTCGCACGGATTCTACCTTTTCACGGTACGGACCCGGATTCTTCCATTTTTTGGTAATCACACAGATTCGACCATTTTTCGGTACTCCACGGGACAGTTTTTCGACACTCGCACGGATTCTACCTTTTCCCGGTACTGACCCGGATTCTTCCATTTTTTGGTAATCACACAGATTCGACTCTTTTTCGGTACTCCCCGGGACAGTTTTTCGACACTCGCACGGATTCTACCTTTTCACGGTACTGACCCGGATTCTTCCATTTTTTGGTAATCACACAGATTCGACTCTTTTCCGGTACTCCCCGGGACAGTTTTCGACACTCGTACGGATTCTACCTTTTCCCGGCACTGACCCGGATGATGCCATTTTTCTGTACTCACACAGATTCGACCCTTTTCCGGTACTCCACGGGACAGTTTTTCGACACTCGCACGGATTCTACCTTTTCCCGGTACTGACCCGGATTCTTCCATTTTTTGGTAATCACACAGATTCGACTCTTTTTCGGTACTCCCCGGGACAGTTTTTCGACACTCGCACGGATTCTACCTTTTCACGGTACGGACCCGGATTCTTCCATTTTTTGGTAATCACACAGATTCGACCATTTTTCGATACTCCCCAGGAGAGTTTTTCGACACTCGCACGGATTCTACCTTTTGATGATACTGAGCCGGATTCTTCCATATTTTGGTACTCACACAGATTCGACCCTTTTTCGGTACTCCCCGGGACAGTTTTTCGACACTCGCACGGATTCTACCTTTTCCCAGTATTGACCCGGATGATGCCATTTTTTCGGTACTCACACAGATTCGAACTTTTTCCGGTACTCCTCGGGACAGTTTTTCGACACTCGCACGGATTCTACCTTTTCCCGGTATTGACCCGGATGATGCCATTTTTTCGGTACTCCCACAGATTCGAACCTTTTCCGGTACAACCCGGGATAGTTTTTCGACACTCACACGGATTCTACCTTTTCCCGGCACTAACCCGGATGATGCCATTTTTCTGTACTCACACAGATTCGACCCTTTTCCGGTACACCCCGGGACAGTTTTTCGACACTCGCACGGATTCTACCTTTTCACGGTACTGACCCGGATTCTTCCATTTTTTGGTAATCACACAGATTCGACCCTTTTTCTGTACTCCCCGGGACAGTTTTTCGACACTCGTACGGGTTCTACCTTTTCCCGGCACTAACCCGGATGATGCCATTTTTCTGTACTCACACAGATTCGACCCTTTTCCGGTACTCACCGGGACAGTTTTTCGACACTCACACGGATTCTACCTTTTCACGGTACTGGCCCGGATTCTTCCATTTTTTGGTAATCACACAGATTCGACCCTTTTCGGTACTCCCCGGGACAGTTATTCGACACTCGCACGGATTCTATCTTTTCCCGGTACTGACCCGGATGATGCCATTTTTCGGTACTCACACAGATTCGACCCTTTTCCGGTACTCCCTGGGACAGTTTTTCGACACTCGCACGGATTCTACCTTTTCCCGTTACAGACCTGGATGATGCCATTTTTTCGGTACTCACACAGATTCGAACCTTTTCCGGTACTCCCCGGGACAGTTTTTCGACACTCGCACGGATTCTACCTTTTCCCGGTACAGACCCGGATGATGACATTTTCGGTACTCACACAGATTCGACCCTTTTTCGGTACTCCACGGGACAGTTTTTCCACATTCGCACGAATTCTACCTTTTCACGGTACTGACCCGGATTCTTCCATTTTTTGGTACTCACACAGATTCGACCCTTTTTCGGTACTCCCCGGGACAGTTTTTCGACACTCCCACGGATTCTTCCTTTTCCCGGTATTGACTCGGATGATGCCATTTTTTCGGTACTCACACAGATTTGAGCCTTTCCGGTACTCCCCGGGACAATTTTTCGACACTCACACGGATTCTACGTTTTCCCGGTACTGACTGGGATGATGCCATTTTTCGGTACTCACACAGATTCGACCCTTTTTAGGTACTCCCCGGGACAGTTTTTCGAAACTCGTACGGATTCTACCTTTTCCCGGCACTGACCCGGATGATGCCATTTTTCTGTACTTACACAGATTCGACCCTTTTCCGGTACTCCACGGGACAGTTTTTCGACACTCGCACGGATTCTACCTTTTCACGGTACTGACCCGGATTCTTCCATTTTTTGGTAATCACACAGATTCGACTCTTTTCCGGTACTCCCCGGGACAGTTTTCGACACTCGTACGGATTCTACCTTTTCCCGGCACTGACCCGGATGATGCCATTTTTCTGTACTCACACAGATTCGACCCTTTTCCGGTACTCCACGGGACAGTTTTTCGACACTCGCACGGATTCTACCTTTTCCCGGTACTGACCCGGATTCTTCCATTTTTTGGTAATCACACAGATTCGACTCTTTTTCGGTATTCCCCGGGACAGTTTTTCGACACTCGCACGGATTCTACCTTTTCACGATACGGACCCGGATTCTTCCATTTTTTGGTAATCACACAGATTCGACCCTTTTTCGGTACTCCCCAGGACAGTTTTTCGACACTCGCACGGATTCTACCTTTTCCCGGTATTGACCCGGATGATGCCATTTTTTCGGTACTCACACAGATTCGAACCTTTTCCGGTACTCCTCGGGACAGTTTTTCGACACTCGCACGGATTCTACCTTTTCCCGGTATTGACCCGGATGATGCCATTTTTTCGGTACTCACACAGATTCGAACCTTTTCCGGTACTCCCCGGGATAGTTTTTCGACACTCACACGGATTCTACCTTTTCCCGGCACTAACCCGGATGATGCCATTTTTCTGTACTCACACAGATTCGACCCTTTTCCGGTACACCCCGGGACAGTTTTTCGACACTCGCACGGATTCTACCTTTTCACGGTACTGACCCGGATTCTTCCATTTTTTGGTAATCACACAGATTCGACCCTTTTTCTGTACTCCCCGGGACAGTTTTTCGACACTCGTACGGGTTCTACCTTTTCCCGGCACTAACCCGGATGATGCCATTTTTCTGTACTCACACAGATTCGACCCTTTTCCGGTACTCACCGGGACAGTTTTTCGACACTCACACGGATTCTACCTTTTCACGGTACTGGCCCGGATTCTTCCATTTTTTGGTAATCACACAGATTCGACCCTTTTCGGTACTCCCCGGGACAGTTATTCGACACTCGCACGGATTCTATCTTTTCCCGGTACTGACCCGGATGATGCCATTTTTCGGTACTCACACAGATTCGACCCTTTTCCGGTACTCCCTGGGACAGTTTTTCGACACTCGCACGGATTCTACCTTTTCCCGTTACAGACCTGGATGATGCCATTTTTTCGGTACTCACACAGATTCGAACCTTTTCCGGTACTCCCCGGGACAGTTTTTCGACACTCGCACGGATTCTACCTTTTCCCGGTACAGACCCGGATGATGACATTTTCGGTACTCACACAGATTCGACCCTTTTTCGGTACTCCACGGGACAGTTTTTCCACATTCGCACGAATTCTACCTTTTCACGGTACTGACCCGGATTCTTCCATTTTTTGGTACTCACACAGATTCGACCCTTTTTCGGTACTCCCCGGGACAGTTTTTCGACACTCCCACGGATTCTTCCTTTTCCCGGTATTGACTCGGATGATGCCATTTTTTCGGTACTCACACAGATTTGAGCCTTTCCGGTACTCCCCGGGACAATTTTTCGACACTCACACGGATTCTACGTTTTCCCGGTACTGACTGGGATGATGCCATTTTTCGGTACTCACACAGATTCGACCCTTTTTAGGTACTCCCCGGGACAGTTTTTCGAAACTCGTACGGATTCTACCTTTTCCCGGCACTGACCCGGATGATGCCATTTTTCTGTACTTACACAGATTCGACCCTTTTCCGGTACTCCACGGGACAGTTTTTCGACACTCGCACGGATTCTACCTTTTCACGGTACTGACCCGGATTCTTCCATTTTTTGGTAATCACACAGATTCGACTCTTTTCCGGTACTCCCCGGGACAGTTTTCGACACTCGTACGGATTCTACCTTTTCCCGGCACTGACCCGGATGATGCCATTTTTCTGTACTCACACAGATTCGACCCTTTTCCGGTACTCCACGGGACAGTTTTTCGACACTCGCACGGATTCTACCTTTTCCCGGTACTGACCCGGATTCTTCCATTTTTTGGTAATCACACAGATTCGACTCTTTTTCGGTATTCCCCGGGACAGTTTTTCGACACTCGCACGGATTCTACCTTTTCACGATACGGACCCGGATTCTTCCATTTTTTGGTAATCACACAGATTCGACCCTTTTTCGGTACTACCCGGGACAGTTTTTCGACACTCGCACGGATTCTACCTTTTGATGATACTGAGCCGGATTCTTCCATATTTTGGTAATCACACAGATTCGACCCTTTTTCGGTACTCCCCAGGACAGTTTTTCGACACTCGCACGGATTCTACCTTTTCCCGGTATTGACCCGGATGATGCCATTTTTTCGGTACTCACACAGATTCGAACCTTTTCCGGTACTCCTCGGGACAGTTTTTCGACACTCGCACGGATTCTACCTTTTCCCGGTATTGACCCGGATGATGCCATTTTTTCGGTACTCACACAGATTCGAACCTTTTCCGGTACTCCCCGGGATAGTTTTTCGACACTCACACGGATTCTACCTTTTCCCGGCACTAACCCGGATGATGCCATTTTTCTGTACTCACACAGATTCGACCCTTTTCCGGTACACCCCGGGACAGTTTTTCGACACTCGCACGGATTCTACCTTTTCACGGTACTGACCCGGATTCTTCCATTTTTTGGTAATCACACAGATTCGACCCTTTTTCTGTACTCCCCGGGACAGTTTTTCGACACTCGTACGGGTTCTACCTTTTCCCGGCACTAACCCGGATGATGCCATTTTTCTGTACTCACACAGATTCGACCCTTTTCCGGTACTCCCCGGGACAGTTTTTCGACACTCACACGGATTCTACCTTTTCACGGTACTGGCCCGGATTCTTCCATTTTTTGGTAATCACACAGATTCGACCCTTTTCCGGTACTCCCCGGGACAGTTATTCGACACTCGCACGGATTCTATCTTTTCCCGGTACTGGCCCGGATGATGCCATTTTTCGGTACTCACACAGATTCGACCCTTTTCCGGTACTCCCTGGGACAGTTTTTCGACACTCGCACGGATTCTACCTTTTCCCGGTACTGACCCGGATGATGCCATTTTTTCGGAACTCACACAGATTCGAACCTTTTCCGGTACTCCCCGGGACAGTTTTTCGACACTCGCACGGATTCTACCTTTTCCCGTTACAGACCCGGATGATGACATTTTCGGTACTCACACAGATTCGACCCTTTTTCGGTACTCCACGAGACAGTTTTTCCACATTCGCACGAATTCTACCTTTTCACGGTACTGACCCGGATTCTTCCTTTTTTTGGTACTCACACAGATTCGACCCTTTTTCGGTACTCCCCGGGACAGTTTTTCGACACTCCCACGGATTCTTCCTTTTCCCGGTATTGACCCGGATGATGCCATTTTTTCGGTACTCACACAGATTTGAGCCATTCCGGTACTCCCCGGGACAATTTTTCGACACTCGCATGGATTCTACCTTTTCACTGTACTGACCCGGATTCTTCCATATTTTGGTACTCACATAGATTCGACCCTTTTTCGGTACTCCCCGAGACAGTTTTTCGACACTCGTACGGATTCTACCTTTTCCCGGCACTAACCCGGATGATGCCATTTTTCTGTACTCACACAAATTCGACCCTTTTCCGGTACCGCACGGGACAGTTTTTCCACATTCGCACGAATTCTACCTTTTCACGGTACTGACCCGGATTCTTCCATTTTTTGGTACTCACACAGATTTGAAGCTTTTCCGGTACTCCCCGGGACAGTTTTTCGACACTCCCACGGATTCTACCTTTTCCCAGTACTGACCCGGATGATGCCATTTTTTCGGTACTCACACATATTTGAACCTTTCCGGTACTCCCCGGGATAGTTTTTCGACACTCGCACGGATTCTACCTTTTCACTGTACTGACCCGGATTCTTCCATATTTTGGTAGTCACATAGATTCGAGCCTTTTTCGGTACTCCCCGGGACAGTTTTTCGACACTCGCATGGATTCTACCTTTTCACTGTACTGACCTGGATTCATCCATATTTTGGTACTCACATAGATTCGACCCTTTTTCGGTACTCCCCGGGACAGTTTTTCGACACTCGCACGGATTCTACCGTTTCCCGGCACAGACCCAGATGATGCCATTTTTCTGTACTCACACAGATTCGACCCTTTTCCGGTACTCCCCGGGACAGTTTTTCGACACTCACACGGATTCTACGTTTTCCCGGTACTGACTGGGATGATGCCATTTTTCGGTACTCACACAGATTCGACCCTTTTTCGGTACTCCCCGGGACAGTTTTTCGAAACTCGTACGGATTCTACCTTTTCCCGGCACCGACCCGGATGATGCCATTTTTCTGTACTCACACAGATTCGACCCTTTTCCGGTACTCCACGGGACAGTTTTTCGACACTCGCACGGATTCTACCTTTTCACGGTACTGACCCGGATTCTTCCATTTTTTGGTAATCACACAGATTCGACTCTTTTCCGGTACTCCCCGGGACAGTTTTCGACACTCGTACGGATTCTACCTTTTCCCGGCACTGACCCGGATGATGCCATTTTTCTGTACTCACACAGATTCGACCCTTTTCCGGTACTCCACGGGACAGTTTTTCGACACTCGCACGGATTCTACCTTTTCACGGTACTGACCCGGATTCTTCCATTTTTTGGTAATCACACAGATTCGACTCTTTTCCGGTACTCCCCGGGACAGTTTTCGACACTCGTACGGATTCTACCTTTTCCCGGCACTGACCCGGATGATGCCATTTTTCTGTACTCACACAGATTCGACCCTTTTCCGGTACTCCACGGGACAGTTTTTCGACACTCGCACGGATTCTACCTTTTCACGGTACTGACCCGGATTCTTCCATTTTTTGGTAATCACACAGATTCGACTCTTTTCCGGTACTCCCCGGGACAGTTTTCGACACTCGTACGGATTCTACCTTTTCCCGGCACTGACCCGGATGATGCCATTTTTCTGTACTCACACAGATTCGACCCTTTTCCGGTACTCCACGGGACAGTTTTTCGACACTCGCACGGATTCTATCTTTTCCCGGTACTGACCCGGATTCTTCCATTTTTTTGTAATCACACAGATTCGACTCTTTTTCGGTACTCCCCGGGAAGTTTTTCGACACTCGTACGGATTCTACCTTTTCCCGGCACTGAACCGGATGATGCCATTTTTCTGTACTCACAGAGATTCGACTCTTTTCCGGTACTCCCCGGGACAGTTTTTCGACACTCGCACGGATTCTACCTTTTCCCGGTACTGACCCAGATGATGCCATTTTTTCGGTACTCACACAGATTCGACACTTTTTCTGTACTCCCCGGGACAATTTTTCCACACTCGCACGCATTCTACCTTTTCACGGTGCTGACCCGGATGATGCCATTTTTCTGTACTCACACAGATTCGACTCTTTTCCGTTACTCCCCGGGACAGTTTTTCGACACTCGCACGGATTCTACCTTTTCACGGTACGGACCCGGATTCTTCCATTTTTTGGTAATCACACAGATTCGACCCTTTTTCGGTACTCCCCGGGACAGTTTTTCGACACTCGCACGGATTCTACCTTTTCAAGGTACTGACCCGGATTCTTCCATTTTTTGGTAATCACACAGATTCGACCATTTTTCGATACTCCCCAGGACAGTTTTTCGACACTCGCACGGATTCTACCTTTTGATGATACTGAGCCGGATTCTTCCATATTTTGGTACTCACACAGATTCGACCCTTTTTCGGTACTCCCCGGGACAATTTTTCGACACTCGCACGGATTCTACCTTTTCCCGGTATTTACCCGGATGATGCCATTTTTTCGGTACTCACACAGATTCGAACCTTTTCCGGTACTCCTCGGGACAGTTTTTCGACACTCGCACGGATTCTACCTTTTCCCGGTATTGACCCGGATGATGCCATTTTTTCGGTACTCACACAGATTCGAACCTTTTCCGGTACTCCCCGGGATAGTTTTTCGACACTCACACGGATTCTACCTTTTCCCGGCACTAACCCGGATGATGCCATTTTTCTGTACTCACACAGATTCGACCCTTTTCCGGTACTCCCCGATACAGTTTTTCGACACACGCACGGATTCTACCTTTTCCCGGTACCGACCCGGATGATGCCATTTTTCGGTACTCACACAGATTCGACCCTTTTCCGGTACTCCCTGGGACAGTTTTTCGACACTCGCACGGATTCTACCTTTTCCCGGTACTGACCCGGATGATGCCATTTTTTCGGTACTCACACAGATTCGAACCTTTTCCGGTACTCCCCGAGACAGTTTTTCGGCACTCGCACGGATTCTACCTTTTCCCAGTACAGACCCGGATGATGACATTTTCGGTACTCACACAGATTCGACCCTTTTTCGGTACTCCACGGGACAGTTTTTCCACATTCGCACGGATTCTACCTTTTCACGGTACTGACCCGGATTCTTCCATTTTTTGGTACTCACACAGATTCGAGCCTTTCCGGTACTCCTCGGGACAGTTTTTCGACACTCGCACGGATTCTACCTTTTCACTGTACTGACCCGGATTCATCCATATTTTGGTACTCACATAGATTCGACCCTTTTTCGGTAGTCCCCGGGACAGTTTTTCGACACTCGTACGGATTCTACCTTTTCCCGGCACTGACCCAGATGATGCCATTTTTCTGTACTCACACAGATTCGACCCTTTTCCGGTACTCCCCGGGAAAGTTTTTCCACACTCGCACGGATTCTACCTTTTCCCGGTATTGACCCGGATGATGCCATTTTTTCGGTACTCACACAGATTCGAACCTTTTCCGGTACTCCCCGGGAAAGTTTTTCGACACTCAAACGGATTCTACGTTTTCCCGGTACTGACTGGGATGATGCCATTTTTCGGTACTCACACAGATTCGACCCTTTTTCGGTACTCCCCGGGACAGTTTTTCGAAACTCGTACGGATTCTACCTTTTCCCGGCACTGACCCGGATGATGCCATTTTTCTATACTCACACAGATTCGACCCTTTTCCGGTATTCCCCGGGACAGTTTTTCGACACTCGCACGGATTCTACCTTTTCACGGTACTGACCCGGATTCTTCCATTTTTTGGTAATCACACAGATTCGACCCGTTTTCGGTACTCCCCGGGACAGTTTTTCGACACTCGCACGGATTCTACCTTTTCCCGGTACTGACCCGGATGATGCCAATTTTCGGTACTCACACAGATTCGAACCTTTTCCGTTACTCCCCGGGACAGTTTTTCGACACTCGCACGGATTCTACCTTTTCCCGGTACAGACCCGGATGATGCCATTTTCGGTACTCACACAGATTCGACCCTTTTTCGGTACTCCACGGGACAATTTTTCGACACTCGCACGGATTCTACCTTTTCCCGGTACTGACCCGGATGATGCCATTTTTTCGACAGTCACACAGATTCAAAGCTTTTCCGGTACTCCCCGGGACAGTTTTTCGACACTCCCACGGATTCTACCTTTTCCCAGTACTGACCCGGATGATGCCATTTTTTCGGTACTCACACATATTTGAACCTTTCCGGTACTCCCCGGGATAGTTTTTCGACACTCGCACGGATTCTACCTTTTCACTGTACTGACCCGGATTCTTCCATATTTTGGTAGTCACATAGATTCAACCCTTTTTCGGTACTCCACGGGACAGTTTTTCCACATTCGCACGAATTCTACCTTTTCACGGTACTGACCCGGATTCTTCCATTTTTTGGTACTCACACAGATTCGACCCTTTTTCGGTACTCCCCGGGACAGTTTTTCGACACTCCCACGGATTCTTCCTTTTCCCGGTATTGACCCGGATGATGCCATTTTTTCGGTACTCACACAGATTCGACCCTTTTTCGGTACTCCACGGGACAATTTTTCGACACTCGCACGGATTCTACCTTTTCCCGGTACTGACCCGGATGATGCCATTTTTTCGACAGTCACACAGATTCAAAGCTTTTCCGGTACTCCCCGGGACAGTTTTTCCACACTCACACGGATTCTACCTTTTCCCGGTACTGACCCGGATGATGCCATTTTTTCGGTACTCACACATATTCGAACCTTTCCGGTACTCCCCGGGACAGTTTTTCGACACTCGCACGGATTCTACCTTTTCACTGTACTGACCCGGATTCTTCCATATTTTGGTACTCACATAGATTCGACCCTTTTTCGGTACTCCCCGGGACAGTTTTTCGACACTCGTACGGATTCTACTTTTTCCCGGCACTGACCCGGATGATGCCATTTTTCTGTACTCACACAGATTCGACCCTTTTCCGGTACTCCCCGGGACAGTTTTTCGACACTCGCACGGATTCTACCTTTTCACGGTACTGACCCGGATTCTTCCATTTTTTGGTAATCACACAGATTCGACCCGTTTTCGGTACTCCCCGGGACAGTTTTTCGACACTCGCACGGATTCTACCTTTTCCCGGTACTGACCCGGATGATGCCAATTTTCGGTACTCACACAGATTCGAACCTTTTCCGTTACTCCCCGGGACAGTTTTTCGACACTCGCACGGATTCTACCTTTTCCCGGTACAGACCCGGATGATGCCATTTTCGGTACTCACACAGATTCGACCCTTTTTCGGTACTCCACGGGACAATTTTTCGACACTCGCACGGATTCTACCTTTTCCCGGTACTGACCCGGATGATGCCATTTTTTCGACAGTCACACAGATTCAAAGCTTTTCCGGTACTCCCCGGGACAGTTTTTCGACACTCCCACGGATTCTACCTTTTCCCAGTACTGACCCGGATGATGCCATTTTTTCGGTACTCACACATATTTGAACCTTTCCGCTACTACCCGGGATAGTTTTTCGACACTCGCACGGATTCTACCTTTTCACTGTACTGACCCGGATTCTTCCATATTTTGGTAGTCACATCGATTCGACCCTTTTTCGGTACTCCCCGGGACAGTTTTTCGACACTCGCACGGATTCTACCTTTTCACTGTACTGACCCGGATTCTTCCATATTTTGGTACTCACAAAGATTCGACCCTTTTTCGGTACTCCTCGGGACAGTTTTTCGACAATCGCACGAATTCTACCTTTTCCCGGTACTGACCAGGATGATGCCATTTTTTCGGTACTCACACAGATTCGAACCTTTTCCGGTACTCCCCGGGACAGTTTTTCGACACTCGCACGGATTCTACCTTTTCCCGGTACTCACCCGGATGATGCCATTTTTCGGTACTGACACAGATTCGACCCTTTTCCGGTACTCCCCGGTGCAGTTTTTCGACACTCGCACGGATTCTACCTTTTCCCGGTACTCACCCGGATGATGCCAATTTTCGGTACTCACACAGATTCGAACCTTTTCCTGTACTCCTCGGGACAGTTTTTCGACACTCGCACGGATTCTACCTTTTCTCGGCACTGACCCGGATGATGCCATTTTCCGGTACTCACACAGATTCGACCCTTTTCGGGTACTCCCCGGGACAGTTATTCAACACTCGCACGGATTCTATCTTTTCCCGGTACTTACCCGGAGGATGCCATTTTTTCGGTACTCACACAGATTCGACCCTTATTTGGTACTCCCCGGGGCAGTTTTTCGACACTCGCAAGGATTCTACCTTTTCCGGGTACTGACCCGGATGATGCCATTTTCGGTACTCACACAGATTCAACACTTTTTCGGTACTCCCCGGGACAATTTTTCCACACTCGCCCGCATTCTACCTTTTCACGATGCTGACCCGGAATCTTCAATATTTTGGTACTCACACAGATTCGACCCTTTTTCGGCACTCCCCCGGACAATTTTTCGACACTCCCACGGATTCTACCTTTTCCCGGTACTGACCCGGATGATGCCATTTTTTCGGTACTCACACATATTCGAACCTTTCCGGTACTCCCCGGGACAGGTTTTTCGACACTCGCACGGATTCTACCTTTTCACTGTACTGACCCGGATTCTTCCATATTTTGGTACTCACACAGATTCGACCCTTTTTCGGTACTCCCCGGGACAGTTTTTCGACGCTCGCACGGATTCTACCTTTTCACTGTACTGACCCGGATTCTTCCATATTTTGGTACTCACAAAGATTCGTCCCTTTTTCGGTACTACCCGGGACAGTTTTTCGACAATCGCACGAATTCTACCTTTTCCCGGTACTGACCAGGATGATGCCATTTTTTCGGTACTCACACAGATTCGTTCCTTTTATGGTACTCCCCGGGACAGTTTTTCGACACTCGCACGGATTCTACCTTTTGCCGGTAGTCACCCGGATGATGCCATTTTTCGATACTCACACAGATTCGACCCTTTTCTGGTACTCGCCGGGACAATTTTTCGACACTCGTAGGAATTCTACCTTTTCCCGGTACTGACCCGGATTCTTCCATTTTTCGGTAGTGACACAGATTCGACCCTTTTTTCGGTACTCCCCGGGACAGTTTTTCGACACTCGCACGGATTCTACCTTTTCCCGGTAGTCACCCGGATGATGCCAATTTTCGGTACTCACACAGATTCGAACCTTTTCCGGTACTACCCGGGACAATTTTTCGACACTCGCACGGATTCTACCATTTCACGGTACTGACCCGGATTCTTCCATTCTTTGGTAATCACAAAGATTCGACACTTTTTCTGTACTCCCCGGGACAGTTTTTCGACAATCGCACGAATTCTACCTTTTCCAGGCACTGACCCGGATGATGCCATTTTTCAGTACTGACACAGATTCGACCCTTTTCCGGTACTCCCCGGTGCAGTTTTTCGACACTCGCACGGATTCTACCTTTTCCCGGTACTCACCCGGATGATGCCAATTTTCGGTACTCACACAGATTCGAACCTTTTCCGGTACTAGCCGGGACAGTTTTTCGACACTCGCACGGATTCTACCTTTTCACGGTACTAACCCGGATTCTTCCATTTTTTGGTAATCACACAGATTCGACCCTTTTTCGGAACTCCCCGGGACAGTTTTTCTACAATCGCTCGAATTCTACCTTTTCCAGGCACTGACCCGGATGATGCCATTATTCGGTACTGACACAGATTCGACCCTTTTCCGGTACTCCCCGGTGCAGTTTTTCGACACTCGCACGGATTCTACCTTTTCCCGGTACTCATCCGGATGATGCCAATTTTCGGTACTCACACAGATTCGAACCTTTTCCGGTACTCCCCGGGACAGTTTTTCGATACTCGCACGGATTCTACCTTTTCACGGTACTGACCCGGATTCTTCCATTTTTCGGTAATCAAACAGATTCGACCCTTTTTCGGTACTCCCCGGGACAGTTTTTCGACAATCGCAAGAATTCTACCTTTTCCCGGTAATGACCCGGATGATGCCATTTTTTCGGTACTCACACAGATTCGAACCTTTTCCGGTACTCCCCGGGACAGTTTTTCGACACTCGCACGGATTCTACCTTTTCCCGATACAGACCCGGATGATGCCATTTTCGGTACTCACACAGATTCGACCCTTTTTCGGTACTCCACGGGACAATTTTTCGACACTCGCACGGATTCTACCTTTTCCCGGTACTGACCCGGATGATTCCATTTTTTCGGTAGTCACACAGATTCAAACCATTTCCAGTAGTCCCCGGGACAGTTTTTCGACACTCGCACGGATTCTACCTTTTCCCGGTACTGACCCGGATGATGCCATTTTTCGGTACTCACTCAGATTCGACCCTTTTTTGGTACTCCCCGGGACAGTTTTTCGACACTCGCACGGATTCTACCTTTTCCCGGTACTGACCCGGATGATGCTACTTTTCGATACTCACACAGATTCGACCATTTTTCGGTACTCCTCGGGACAGTTTTTCGACACTCGCACGGATTCTACCTTTTGCCGGTTCTGATCCGGATGATGCCATTTTTCGATACTCACATAAATTCGACCCTTTTCCAGCACTCGCCAGGACAGTTTTTCGACACTCGCACGAATTCTACCTTTTCCCGGTACTGACCCGGATTCTTCCTTTTTTCGGTAGTCACACAGATTCGACTCTTTTTCGGTACTCCCCGGGACAGTTTTTCGACACTCGCATGGATTCTACCTTTTCCCGGTACTGACCCGGATGATGCAATTTTTTCGGTAGTCAGACAGATTCAAACCTTTTCCGGTACTCCCAGGGACAGTTTTTCGACACTCGCACGTATTCTACCTTTTCCCGATACTGACCTGGATGATGCAATTTTTCGCTACTCACACAGATTCGACCCTTTTCCGGTTCTCCTCGGGACAGTTATTCGACACTCGCACGGATTCTACCTTTTCCCGGTACTGACCCGGATGATGCCATTTTTCGGTACTCACACAGATTCGACCCTTTTTCGGTACTCCCCAGGACAATATTTCGACACTCGCACGGATTCTACCTTTTCCCGGTACTGACCCGGATAATGCCATTTTTTCGGTAGTCACACAGATTCCAACCTTTTCCGGTACTCCCCGGGAAAGTTTTTCGACACTCGCACGGATTCTACCTTTTCCCGGTACTGACCCGGATGATGCTACTTTTCGATACTCACACAGATTCGACCATTTTTCGGTACTCCCCGGGACAGTTTTTCGACACTTGCACGGATTCTACCTTTTCCCGGTACTGACCCGGATGATGCCATTTTTCGGTACTCACACCGATTCGACCCTTTTTCGGTACTCCCCGGGACAGTTTTTCGACACTCGCACGGATTCTACCTTTTCCCGGTACTGACCCGGATGATGCAATTTTTCGGTACTCACACAGATTCGACCCTTTTTCGGTACTCCCGGGACAGTTTTTCGACACTCGCACGTATTCTACCTTTTCCCGATACTGACCTGAATGATGCCATTTCTCGGTACTCACACAGATTCGACGTTTTTTCGGTACTCCCCGGGACAGTTTTTCGACACTCGCACGGATTCTACCTTTTCCCGGTACTGACCCGGATGATGCTATTTTTCGGTACTCACACAGATTCGACCCTTTTCCGGTACTCCCCGGGACAGTTTTTCGACACTCGCACAGATTCTACCTTTTCCCGGTACTGACCCGGAAGATGCTATTTTTCGATACTCACACAGATTCGACCATTTTTCGGTACTCCCCGGGACAGTTTTTCGACACTCGCACGAATTCTACCTTTTCCTGGTACTGACTCGGATTCTTCCATTTTTCGGTAGTCACACAGATTCGACCTTTCTTCGGTACTCCCTGGGACAGTTTTTCGACACCCGCACGGATTCTACCTTTTCCCGGTACTGACCCGGATGATGCTATTTTTCGGTACTCACACAGATTTGACCCTTTTCCGGTACTCCCCGGGACAGTTTTTCGAAACTCGCACGTATTCTACCTTTTCCCGATACTGAGCTGAATGATGCCATTTTTCGGTACTCACACAGATTCGACCTTTTTCAGGTACTCCCCGGGACAGTTTTTCGACACTCGCACGAATTCTACCTTTTCCCGGTACTGACCCAGATTCTTCCATTTTTCGGTAGTCACACAGATTCGACCCTTTTTCGGTACTCCCCGGATCAGTTTTTCGACACTCGCACAGATTCTACCTTTTCCCAGTACTGACCCGGATGATGCTATTTTTCGATACTCACACAGATTCGAACATTTTCCGGTACTCCCCGGGACAGTTATTCGACACTCGCACGGATTCTACCTTTTACCGGTTCTGATCCAGATGATGCCATTTTTCGATACTCACACAGATTCGACCCTTTTCCAGTACTCGCCGGGACAGTTTTTCGACACTCGCACGAATTCTACCTTTTCCCGGTACTGACCCGGATTCTTCCATTTTTCGGTAGTCACACAGATTCGACCCTTTTTCAGTACTCCCCGGGTCAGTTTTTCGACACTCGCACGGATTCTACCTTTTCCCAGTACTGACCCGGATGATGCTATTTTTCGATACTCACACAGATTCGACCATTTTTCGGTACTCCCCGGGACAGTTTTTCGACACTTGCACGAATTCTACCTGTTCCTGGTACTGACCCGGAATCTTCCATTTTTCGGTAGTCACACAGATTCGACCCTTTTTCGGTACTCCTTGGGACATTTTTTCGACACTCGTACGGATTCTACCTTTTCCCGGTACTGACCCGGATGATGCTATTTTTCGATACTCACACAGATTCGACCATTTTTCGGTACTCCCCGGGACAGTTTTTCGACACTCGCACGTAATCTTCCTTTTCCCGATACTGACCTGGATGATGCCATTTTTCGGTACTCACACAGATTCTACCCTTTTCCGGTACTCCCCGAGTCAGTTTTTCGACACTCGCACGGATTCTACCTTTTCCCAGTACTGACCCGGATGATGCTATTTTTCGATACTCACACAGATTCGAACATTTTCCGGTACTCCCCGGGACAGTTTTTCGACACTCGCACGGATTCTACCTTTTCCCGGTACTGACCCGGATGATGCAATTTTTCGCTACTCACACAGATTCGACCCTTTTCCGGTTCTCCCCGGGACAGTTATTCGACACTCGCACGGATTCTACCTTTTCCCGGTACTGACCCAAATTCTTCCATTTTTCGGTAGTCACACAGATTCGACCCTTTTTCGGTACTCCCCGGGACAGTTTTTCGACACTCACACGGATTCTACCTTTTCCCGGTACTGACCCGGATGATGCTATTTTTCGATACTCACACAGATTCGACCCTTTTCCGGTACTCCCCGGGACAGTTGTTCGACACTCGTACGGATTCTACCTTTTCCCGGTTTTGACCCGGATGATGCTATTTTTCGATACTCACACAGATTCGACCATTTTTCGGTACTCCCCGGGACAGTTTTTCGACACTCGCACGGATTCTACCTTTTCCCGGTACTGACCCGGAAGATGCTATTTTTCGGTACTCCCCGGGACAGTTTTTCGACACTCGCACGGATTCTACCTTTTCCCGGTACTGACCCAAATTCTTCCATTTTTCGGTAGTCACACAGATTCGACCCTTTTTCGGTACTCCCCCGGACAGTTTTTCGACACTCGCACGGATTCTACCTTTTCCCGGTACTGACCCAAATTCTTCCATTTTTCGGTAGTCACACAGATTCGACCCTTTTTCGGTACTCCCCGGGTAAGTTTTTCGACACTCGCACGGATTCTACCTTTTCCCGGTACTGACCCGGATGATGCTATTTTTCGATACTCACACAGATTCGACCATTTTTCGGTACTCCCCGGGACAGTTTTTCGACACTCGCACGGATTCTACCTTTTCCCTTTACTGACCCGGATGATGCTATTTTTCGGTACTCACACAGATTCGACCCTTTTTTCGTACTCCCCGGGAGAGTTTTTCGACACTCGCACGGATTCTACCTTTTCCCGGTACTGACCCGGATGATGCTATTTTTCGATACTCACACAGATTCGACCCTTTTCCGGTACTCCCCGGGAAAGTTGTTGGACACTCGTACGGATTCTACCTTTTCCCGGTTTTGACCCGGATGATGCTATTTTTCAATACTCACACAGATTCGACCATTTTTCGGTACTCCCCGGGACAGTTTTTCGATACTCGCACGGATTCTACCTTTTCCCCGTACTGACCCGGATGATGCAATTTTTCGGTACTCACACAGATTCGACCCTTTTTCGGTACTCCCCGGGTCAATTTTTCGACACTCGCACGGATTCTACCTTTTCCCGGTACTGACCCGGATGATGCCATTTTTCGGTACTCACAGAGATTCGACCCTTTTTCGGTACTTCCCGGGACAGTTTTTTCACACTCGCACGGATTCTACCTTTTCCCAGTACTGTACCGCATTCTTCCATTTTTCGGTAGTCACACAGATTCTACCCTTTTCCGGTACTCCCCGGGACAGTTGTTCGACACTCGTACGGATTCTACCTTTTCCCGGTTTTAGCCCGGATGATGCTATTTTTCGATACTCACACAGATTGGACCATTTTTCGGTACTCCCCGGGACAGTTTTTCGATACTCGCACGGATTCTACCTTTTCCCCGTACTGACCCGGATGATGCAATTTTTCGGTACTCACACAGATTCGACTCTTTTCCGGTACTCCCCGGGTCAGTTTTTCGACACTCGCACGGATTCTATCTTTTCCCGGTACTGACCCGGATGATGCCATTTTTCGGTACTCACACAGATTCGACCCTTTTTCGGTACTCCCCGGGACCGTTTTTCGACACTCGCACGGATTCTACCTTTTCCCGGTACTGACCCGGATGATGCTATTTTTCGGTACTCACACAGATTCGACCCTTTTCCGGTACTCCCCGGGACAGTTGTGCGACACTCGTACGGATTCTACCTTTTCCCGGTTTTGACCCGGATTATGCTATTTTTCGATACTCACACAGATTCGACCATTTTTCGGTACTCCCCGGGACAGTTTTTCGACACTCGCACGGATTATACCTTTTCCCCGTTCTAACCCGGATGATGCAATTTTTCGGTACTCACACAGATTCGACCCTTTTCCGGTACTCCCCGGGTCAGTTTTTCGACACTCGCACGGATTCTACCTTTTCCCGGTACTGACCCGAATGATGCCATTTTTCGGTACTCACAAAGATTCGACCATTTTTCGGTACTCCCCGGGACAGTTTTTCGACACTCGCACGGATTCTACCTTTTCCCGGTACTGACCCGGATGATGCCATTTTTCGGTACTCACAGAGATTCGACCCTTTTTCGGTACTCCCCGGGACAGTTTTTTGACACTCGCACGGATTCTACCTTTTCCCAGTACTGTACCGCATTCTTCCATTTTTCGGTAGTCACACATATTCGACCCTTTTTTGGTGCTCCCCGGGACAGTTTTTCGACACTCGCACGGATTCTACCTTTTCCCGGTACTGACCCAAATTCTTCCATTTTTCGGTAGTCACACATATTCGACCCTTTTTCGGTACTCCCCGGGACAGTTTTTCGACACTCGCACGGATTCTATCTTTTCCCGGTACTGACCCGGATGATGCCATTTTTTGGTACTCACACAGATTCGACCCTTTTTCGGTACTCCCCTGGACAGTTTTTCGATACTCGCACGGATTCTACCTTTTCCCCGTACTGACCCGGATGATGCCATTTTTCGGTACTCACACAGATTCGACCCTTTTTCGGTACTCCCCGGGACAGTTTTTCGACACTCGCACGGATTCTACATTTTCCCGGTAGTGACCCGGATGATGCTATTTTTCGGTACTCACACAGATTCGACCCTTTTTTGGTACTCCCCGGGACAGTTTTTCGACACTCGTACGGATTCTACCTTTTCCTGGTACTTACCCGGATGATGCTATTTTTCGGTACTCACACAGATTCAACCCTTTTTCGGTACTCCCCGGGACAGTTTTTCGACACTCGCACGGATTCTACATTTTCCCGGTAGTGACCCGGATGATGCTATTTTTCGGTACTCACACAGATTCAACCCTTTTTCGGTACTCCCCGGGACAGTTTTTCGACACTCGCACGGATTCTACATTTTCCCGGTAGTGACCCGGATGATGCTATTTTTCGGTACTCACACAGATTCGACCCTTTTTTGGTACTCCCCGGGACAGTTTTTCGACACTCGCACGGATTCTACCTTTTCCCGGTACTGACCCGGATGATGCTATTTTTCGGTACTCACACAGATTCCACCCTTTTCCGGTACTCCCCGGGACAGTTTTTCGACACTCGCACAAATTCTACCTTTTCCCGGTACTGACCCAAATTCTTCCATTTTTCGGTAGTCACACATATTCGACCCTTTTTCGGTACTCCCCGGGACAGTTTTTCGACACTCGCACGAATTCTACCTTTTCCCGGTACTGACCCGGATGATGCTATTTTTCGGTACTCACACAGATTCGACCCTTTTCCGGTACTCCCCGGGACAGTTGTGCGACACTCGTACGGATTCTACCTTTTCCCGGTACTGACCCGGATGATGCCATTTTTCGGTACTCATAGAGATTCGACCATTTTTCGGTACTCCCCGGGACAGTTGTTCGACACTCGTACGGATTCTACCTTTTCCCGGTTTTGACCCGGATGATGCTATTTTTCGATACTCACACAGATTGGACCATTTTTCGGTACTCCCCGGGACAGTTTTTCGACACTCGCACGGATTCTACCTTTTCCCGGTACTGACCCAAATTCTTCCATTTTTCGGTAGTCACACATATTCGACCCT
This sequence comes from Vitis vinifera, assembly GCF_030704535.1. Lineage (NCBI taxonomy): Eukaryota > Viridiplantae > Streptophyta > Magnoliopsida > Vitales > Vitaceae > Vitis > Vitis vinifera. The sequence continues at coordinate 14,449,495 of NC_081809.1, read as the reverse complement.
TTTTCGGTACTCCCCGGGACAGTTTTTCGACACTCGCACGTATTCTATCTTTTCCCGGTACTGACCCGGATGATGCCATTTTTTGGTACTCACACAGATTCGACCCTTTTTCGGTACTCCCCTGGACAGTTTTTCGATACTCGCACGGATTCTACCTTTTCCCCGTACTGACCCGGATGATGCCATTTTTCGGTACTCACACAGATTCGACCCTTTTTCGGTACTCCCCGGGACAGTTTTTCGACACTCGCACGGATTCTACATTTTCCCGGTAGTGACCCGGATGATGCTATTTTTCGGTACTCACACAGATTCGACCCTTTTTTGGTACTCCCCCGGACAGTTTTTCGACACTCGTACGGATTCTACCTTTTCCTGGTACTTACCCGGATGATGCTATTTTTCGGTACTCACACAGATTCAACCCTTTTTCGGTACTCCCCGGGACAGTTTTTCGACACTCGCACGGATTCTACATTTTCCCGGTAGTGACCCGGATGATGCTATTTTTCTGTACTCACACAGATTCAACCCTTTTTCGGTACTCCCCGGGACAGTTTTTCGACACTCGCACGGATTCTACATTTTCCCGGTAGTGACCCGGATGATGCTATTTTTCGGTACTCACACAGATTCGACCCTTTTTTGGTACTCCCCGGGACAGTTTTTCGACACTCGCACGGATTCTACCTTTTCCCGGTACTGACCCGGATGATGCTATTTTTCGGTACTCACACAGATTCGACCCTTTTCCGGTACTCCCCGGGACAGTTTTTCGACACTCGTACGGATTCTACCTTTTCCCGGTACTGACCCGGAAGATGCTATTTTTCGATACTCACACAGATTCGACCATTTTTCGGTACTCCCCGGGACAGTTTTTCGACACTCGCACAAATTCTACCTTTTCCCGGTACTGACCCAAATTCTTCCATTTTTCGGTAGTCACACATATTCGACCCTTTTTCGGTACTCCCCGGGACAGTTTTTCGACACTCGCACGAATTCTACCTTTTCCCGGTACTGACCCAAATTCTTCCATTTTTCGGTAGTCACACATATTCGACCCTTTTTCGGTACTCCCCGGGACAGTTTTTCGACACTCGCACGGATTCTACCTTTTCCCGGTACTGACCCGGATGATGCTATTTTTCGGTACTCACACAGATTCGACCCTTTTCCGGTACTCCCCGGGACAGTTGTGCGACACTCGTACGGATTCTAGCTTTTCCCGGTTTTGACCCGGATGATGCTATTTTTCGATACTCACACAGATTCGACCCTCTTCCGGTACTCCCCGGGACAGTTGTTCGACACTCGTACGGATTCTACCTTTTCCCGGTTTTGACCCGGATGATGCTATTTTTCGATACTCACACAGATTGGACCATTTTTCGGTACTCCCCGGGACAGCTTTTCGATACTCGCACGGATTCTACCTTTTCCCCGTACTGACCCGGATGATGCAATTTTTCGGTACTCACACAGATTCGACTCTTTTCCGGTACTCCCCGGGTCAGTTTTTCGACACTCGCACGGATTCTACCTTTTCCCGGTACTGACCCGGATGATGCCATTTTTCGGTACTCACACAGATTCGACCCTTTTTCGGTACTCCCCGGGACAGTTTTTCGACACTCGCGCGGATTCTACATTTTCCCGGTAGTGACCCGGATGATGCTATTTTTCGGTACTCACACAGATTCGACCCTTTTTTGGTACTCCCCGGGACAGTTTTTCGACACTCGCACGGATTCTACCTTTTCCCGGTACTGACCCGGATGATGCTATTTTTCGGTACTCACACAGATTCGACCATTTTTCGGTACTCCCCGGGACAGTTTTTCGACACTCGCACGGATTCTACCTTTTCCCGGTACTGACCCAAATTCTTCCATTTTTCGGTAGTCACACATATTCGACCCTTTTTCGGTACTCCCCGGGACAGTTTTTCGACACTCGCACGGATTCTACCTTTTCCCGGTACTGACCCGGATGATGCTATTTTTCGATACTCACACATATTCGACCCTTTTCCGGTACTCCCCGGGACAGTTGTGCGACACTCGTACGGATTCTACCTTTTTCCGGTTTTGACCCGGATTATGCTATTTTTCGATACTCACGCAGATTCGACCATTTTTCGGTACTCCCCGGGACAGTTTTTCGACACTCGCACGGATTCTACCTTTTCCCGGTACTGACCCAAATTCTTCCATTTTTCGGTAGTCACACATATTCGACCCTTTTTCGGTACTCCCCGGGACAGTTTTTCGACACTCGCACAAATTCTACCTTTTCCCGGTACTGACCCAAATTCTTCCATTTTTCGGTAGTCACACATATTCGACCCTTTTTCGGTACTCCCCGGGACAGTTTTTCGACACTCGCACGAATTCTACCTTTTCCCGGTACTGACCCAAATTCTTCCATTTTTCGGTAGTCACACATATTCGACCCTTTTTCGGTACTCCCCGGGACAGTTTTTCGACACTCGCACGGATTCTACCTTTTCCCGGTACTGACCCGGATGATGCTATTTTTCGATACTCACACAGATTCGACCCTTTTCCGGTACTCCCCGGGAGAGTTGTTGGACACTCGTACGGATTCTACCTTTTCCCGGTTTTGACCCGGATGATGCTATTTTTCAATACTCACACAGATTCGACCATTTTTCGGTACTCCCCGGGACAGTTTTTCGATACTCGCACGGATTCTACCTTTTCCCCGTACTGACCCGGATGATGCAATTTTTCGGTACTCACACAGATTCGACCCTTTTTCGGTACTCCCCGGGTCAATTTTTCGACACTCGCACGGATTCTACCTTTTCCCGGTACTGACCCGGATGATGCCATTTTTCGGTACTCACAGAGATTCGACCCTTTTTCGGTACTTCCCGGGACAGTTTTTTCACACTCGCACGGATTCTACCTTTTCCCAGTACTGTACCGCATTCTTCCATTTTTCGGTAGTCACACAGATTCGACCCTTTTCCGGTACTCCCCGGGACAGTTGTTCGACACTCGTACGGATTCTACCTTTTCCCGGTTTTAACCCGGATGATGCTATTTTTCGATACTCACACAGATTGGACCATTTTTCGGTACTCCCCGGGACAGTTTTTCGATACTCGCACGGATTCTACCTTTTCCCCGTACTGACCCGGATGATGCAATTTTTCGGTACTCACACAGATTCGACTCTTTTCCGGTACTCCCCGGGTCAGTTTTTCGACACTCGCACGGATTCTATCTTTTCCCGGTACTGACCCGGATGATGCCATTTTTCGGTACTCACACAGATTCGACCCTTTTTCGGTACTCCCCGGGACCGTTTTTCGACACTCGCACGGATTCTACCTTTTCCCGGTACTGACCCGGATGATGCTATTTTTCGGTACTCACACAGATTCGACCCTTTTCCGGTACTCCCCGGGACAGTTGTGCGACACTCGTACGGATTCTACCTTTTCCCGGTTTTGACCCGGATTATGCTATTTTTCGATACTCACACAGATTCGACCATTTTTCGGTACTCCCCGGGACAGTTTTTCGACACTCGCACGGATTATACCTTTTCCCCGTTCTAACCCGGATGATGCAATTTTTCGGTACTCACACAGATTCGACCCTTTTCCGGTACTCCCCGGGTCAGTTTTTCGACACTCGCACGGATTCTATCTTTTCCCGGTACTGACCCGGATGATGCCATTTTTTGGTACTCACACAGATTCGACCCTTTTTCGGTACTCCCCTGGACAGTTTTTCGATACTCGCACGGATTCTACCTTTTCCCCGTACTGACCCGGATGATGCCATTTTTCGGTACTCACACAGATTCGACCCTTTTTCGGTACTCCCCGGGACAGTTTTTCGACACTCGCACGGATTCTACATTTTCCCGGTAGTGACCCGGATGATGCTATTTTTCGGTACTCACACAGATTCGACCCTTTTTTGGTACTCCCCGGGACAGTTTTTCGACGCTCGTACGGATTCTACCTTTTCCTGGTACTTACCCGGATGATGCTATTTTTCGGTACTCACACAGATTCAACCCTTTTTCGGTACTCCCCGGGACAGTTTTTCGACACTCGCACGGATTCTACATTTTCCCGGTAGTGACCCGGATGATGCTATTTTTCGGTACTCACACAGATTCAACCCTTTTTCGGTACTCCCCGGGACAGTTTTTCGACACTCGCACGGATTCTACATTTTCCCGGTAGTGACCCGGATGATGCTATTTTTCGGTACTCACACAGATTCGACCCTTTTTTGGTACTCCCCGGGACAGTTTTTCGACACTCGCACGGATTCTACCTTTTCCCGGTACTGACCCGGATGATGCTATTTTTCGGTACTCACACAGATTCGACCCTTTTCCGGTACTCCCCGGGACAGTTTTTCGACACTCGTACGGATTCTACCTTTTCCCGGTACTGACCCGGAAGATGCTATTTTTCGATACTCACACAGATTCGACCATTTTTCGGTACTCCCCGGGACAGTTTTTCGACACTCGCACAAATTCTACCTTTTCCCGGTACTGACCCAAATTCTTCCATTTTTCGGTAGTCACACATATTCGACCCTTTTTCGGTACTCCCCGGGACAGTTTTTCGACACTCGCACGAATTCTACCTTTTCCCGGTACTGACCCAAATTCTTCCATTTTTCGGTAGTCACACATATTCGACCCTTTTTCGGTACTCCCCGGGACAGTTTTTCGACACTCGCACGGATTCTACCTTTTCCGGGTACTGACCCGGATGATGCTATTTTTCGGTACTCACACAGATTCGACCCTTTTCCGGTACTCCCCGGGACAGTTGTGCGACACTCGTACGGATTCTAGCTTTTCCCGGTTTTGACCCGGATGATGCTATTTTTCGATACTCACACAGATTCGACCCTCTTCCGGTACTCCCCGGGACAGTTGTTCGACACTCGTACGGATTCTACCTTTTCCCGGTTTTGACCCGGATGATGCTATTTTTCGATACTCACACAGATTGGACCATTTTTCGGTACTCCCCGGGACAGCTTTTCGATACTCGCACGGATTCTACCTTTTCCCCGTACTGACCCGGATGATGCTATTTTTCGGTACTCACACAGATTCGACTCTTTTCCGGTACTCCCCGGGTCAGTTTTTCGACACTCGCACGGATTCTACCTTTTCCCGGTACTGACCCGGATGATGCCATTTTTCGGTACTCACACAGATTCGACCCTTTTTCGGTACTCCCCGGGACAGTTTTTCGACACTCGCACGGATTCTTCATTTTCCCGGTAGTGACCCGGATGATGCTATTTTTCGGTACTCACACAGATTCGACCCTTTTTTGGTACTCCCCGGGACAGTTTTTCGACACTCGCACGGATTCTACCTTTTCCCGGTACTGACCCGGATGATGCTATTTTTCGGTACTCACACAGATTCGACCATTTTTCGGTACTCCCCGGGACAGTTTTTCGACACTCGCACGGATTCTACCTTTTCCCGGTACTGACCCAAATTCTTCCATTTTTCGGTAGTCACACATATTCGACCCTTTTTCGGTACTCCCCGGGACAGTTTTTCGACACTCGCACGGATTCTACCTTTTCCCGGTACTGACCCGGATGATGCTATTTTTCGATACTCACACATATTCGACCCTTTTCCGGTACTCCCCGGGACAGTTGTGCGACACTCGTACGGATTCTACCTTTTTCCGGTTTTGACCCGGATTATGCTATTTTTCGATACTCACGCAGATTCGACCATTTTTCGGTACTCCCCGGGACAGTTTTTCGACACTCGCACGGATTCTACCTTTTCCCGGTACTGACCCAAATTCTTCCATTTTTCGGTAGTCACACATATTCGACCCTTTTTCGGTACTCCCCGGGACAGTTTTTCGACACTCGCACAAATTCTACCTTTTCCCGGTACTGACCCGGATGATGCTATTTTTCGATACTCACACATATTCGACCCTTTTCCGGTACTCCCCGGGACAGTTGTGCGACACTCGTACGGATTCTACCTTTTTCCGGTTTTGACCCGGATTATGCTATTTTTCGATACTCACGCAGATTCGACCATTTTTCGATACTCCCCGGGACAGTTTTTCGATACTCGCACGGATTCTACCTTTTCCCCGTACTGACCCGGATGATGCAAATTTTCGGTACTCACACAGATTCGACTCTTTTCCGGTACTCCCCGGGTCAGTTTTTCGACACTCGCACGGATTCTACCTTTTCCCGGTACTGACCCGGATGATGCCATTTTTCGGTACTTACACAGATTCGACCATTTTTCGGAACTCCCCGGGACCGTTTTTCGACACTCGCACGGATTCTACCTTTTCCCGGTACTGACCCGGATGATGCTATTTTTCGATACTCACACAGATTCGACCCTTTTCCGGTACTCCCCGGGACAGTTGTTCGACACTCGTACGGATTCTACCTTTTCCCGGTTCTGACCCGGATGATGCTATTTTTCGATACTCACACAGATTGGACCATTTTTCGGTACTCCCCGGGACAGTTTTTCGATACTCGCACGGATTCTACCTTTTCCCCGTACTGACCCGGATGATGCCATTTTTCGGTACTCACACAGATTCGACCCTTGTTCGGTACTCCCCGGGACAGTTTTTCGACACTCGCACGGATTCTACATTTTCCCGGTAGTGACCCGGATGATGCTATTTTTCGGTACTCACACAGATTCGACCCTTTTTTGGTACTCCCCGGGACAGTTTTTCGACACTCGTACGGATTCTACCTTTTCCTGGTACTTACCCGGATGATGCTATTTTTCGGTACTCACACAGATTCAACCCTTTTTCGGTACTCCCCGGGACAGTTTTTCGACACTCGCACGGATTCTACATTTTCCCGGTAGTGACCCGGATGATGCTATTTTTCGGTACTCACACAGATTCAACCCTTTTTCGGTACTCCCCGGGACAGTTTTTCGACACTCGCACGGATTCTACATTTTCCCGGTAGTGACCCGGATGATGCTATTTTTCGGTACTCACACAGATTCGACCCTTTTTTGGTACTCCCCGGGACAGTTTTTCGACACTCGCACGGATTCTACCTTTTCCCGGTACTGACCCGGATGATGCTATTTTTCGGTACTCACACAGATTCGACCCTTTTCCGGTACTCCCCGGGACAGTTTTTCGACACTCGTACGGATTCTACCTTTTCCCGGTACTGACCCGGAAGATGCTATTTTTCGATACTCACACAGATTCGACCATTTTTCGGTACTCCCCGGGACAGTTTTTCGACACTCGCACAAATTCTACCTTTTCCCGGTACTGACCCAAATTCTTCCATTTTTCGGTAGTCACACATATTCGACCCTTTTTCGGTACTCCCCGGGACAGTTTTTCGACACTCGCACGAATTCTACCTTTTCCCGGTACTGACCCAAATTCTTCCATTTTTCGGTAGTCACACATATTCGACCCTTTTTCGGTACTCCCCGGGACAGTTTTTCGACACTCGCACGGATTCTACCTTTTCCCGGTACTGACCCGGATGATGCTATTTTTCGGTACTCACACAGATTCGACCCTTTTCCGGTACTCCCCGGGACAGTTGTGCGACACTCGTACGGATTCTAGCTTTTCCCGGTTTTGACCCGGATGATGCTATTTTTCGATACTCACACAGATTCGACCCTCTTCCGGTACTCCCCGGGACAGTTGTTCGACACTCGTACGGATTCTACCTTTTCCCGGTTTTGACCCGGATGATGCTATTTTTCGATACTCACACAGATTGGACCATTTTTCGGTACTCCCCGGGACAGCTTTTCGATACTCGCACGGATTCTACCTTTTCCCCGTACTGACCCGGATGATGCAATTTTTCGGTACTCACACAGATTCGACTCTTTTCCGGTACTCCCCGGGTCAGTTTTTCGACACTCGCACGGATTCTACCTTTTCCCGGTACTGACCCGGATGATGCCATTTTTCGGTACTCACACAGATTCGACCCTTTTCCGGTACTCCCCGGGACAGTTGTGCGACACTCGTACGGATTCTACCTTTTCCCGGTTTTGACCCGGATTATGCTATTTTTCGATACTCACACAGATTCGACCATTTTTCGGTACTCCCCGGGACAGTTTTTCGACACTCGCACGGATTATACCTTTTCCCCGTTCTAACCCGGATGATGCAATTTTTCGGTACTCACACAGATTCGACCCTTTTCCGGTACTCCCCGGGTCAGTTTTTCGACACTCGCACGGATTCTATCTTTTCCCGGTACTGACCCGGATGATGCCATTTTTTGGTACTCACACAGATTCGACCCTTTTTCGGTACTCCCCTGGACAGTTTTTCGATACTCGCACGGATTCTACCTTTTCCCCGTACTGACCCGGATGATGCCATTTTTCGGTACTCACACAGATTCGACCCTTTTTCGGTACTCCCCGGGACAGTTTTTCGACACTCGCACGGATTCTACATTTTCCCGGTAGTGACCCGGATGATGCTATTTTTCGGTACTCACACAGATTCGACCCTTTTTTGGTACTCCCCGGGACAGTTTTTCGACGCTCGTACGGATTCTACCTTTTCCTGGTACTTACCCGGATGATGCTATTTTTCGGTACTCACACAGATTCAACCCTTTTTCGGTACTCCCCGGGACAGTTTTTCGACACTCGCACGGATTCTACATTTTCCCGGTAGTGACCCGGATGATGCTATTTTTCGGTACTCACACAGATTCAACCCTTTTTCGGTACTCCCCGGGACAGTTTTTCGACACTCGCACGGATTCTACATTTTCCCGGTAGTGACCCGGATGATGCTATTTTTCGGTACTCACACAGATTCGACCCTTTTTTGGTACTCCCCGGGACAGTTTTTCGACACTCGCACGGATTCTACCTTTTCCCGGTACTGACCCGGATGATGCTATTTTTCGGTACTCACACAGATTCGACCCTTTTCCGGTACTCCCCGGGACAGTTTTTCGACACTCGTACGGATTCTACCTTTTCCCGGTACTGACCCGGAAGATGCTATTTTTCGATACTCACACAGATTCGACCATTTTTCGGTACTCCCCGGGACAGTTTTTCGACACTCGCACAAATTCTACCTTTTCCCGGTACTGACCCAAATTCTTCCATTTTTCGGTAGTCACACATATTCGACCCTTTTTCGGTACTCCCCGGGACAGTTTTTCGACACTCGCACGAATTCTACCTTTTCCCGGTACTGACCCAAATTCTTCCATTTTTCGGTAGTCACACATATTCGACCCTTTTTCGGTACTCCCCGGGACAGTTTTTCGACACTCGCACGGATTCTACCTTTTCCGGGTACTGACCCGGATGATGCTATTTTTCGGTACTCACACAGATTCGACCCTTTTCCGGTACTCCCCGGGACAGTTGTGCGACACTCGTACGGATTCTAGCTTTTCCCGGTTTTGACCCGGATGATGCTATTTTTCGATACTCACACAGATTCGACCCTCTTCCGGTACTCCCCGGGACAGTTGTTCGACACTCGTACGGATTCTACCTTTTCCCGGTTTTGACCCGGATGATGCTATTTTTCGATACTCACACAGATTGGACCATTTTTCGGTACTCCCCGGGACAGCTTTTCGATACTCGCACGGATTCTACCTTTTCCCCGTACTGACCCGGATGATGCTATTTTTCGGTACTCACACAGATTCGACTCTTTTCCGGTACTCCCCGGGTCAGTTTTTCGACACTCGCACGGATTCTACCTTTTCCCGGTACTGACCCGGATGATGCCATTTTTCGGTACTCACACAGATTCGACCCTTTTTCGGTACTCCCCGGGACAGTTTTTCGACACTCGCACGGATTCTTCATTTTCCCGGTAGTGACCCGGATGATGCTATTTTTCGGTACTCACACAGATTCGACCCTTTTTTGGTACTCCCCGGGACAGTTTTTCGACACTCGCACGGATTCTACCTTTTCCCGGTACTGACCCGGATGATGCTATTTTTCGGTACTCACACAGATTCGACCATTTTTCGGTACTCCCCGGGACAGTTTTTCGACACTCGCACGGATTCTACCTTTTCCCGGTACTGACCCAAATTCTTCCATTTTTCGGTAGTCACACATATTCGACCCTTTTTCGGTACTCCCCGGGACAGTTTTTCGACACTCGCACGGATTCTACCTTTTCCCGGTACTGACCCGGATGATGCTATTTTTCGATACTCACACATATTCGACCCTTTTCCGGTACTCCCCGGGACAGTTGTGCGACACTCGTACGGATTCTACCTTTTTCCGGTTTTGACCCGGATTATGCTATTTTTCGATACTCACGCAGATTCGACCATTTTTCGGTACTCCCCGGGACAGTTTTTCGACACTCGCACGGATTCTACCTTTTCCCGGTACTGACCCAAATTCTTCCATTTTTCGGTAGTCACACATATTCGACCCTTTTTCGGTACTCCCCGGGACAGTTTTTCGACACTCGCACAAATTCTACCTTTTCCCGGTACTGACCCGGATGATGCTATTTTTCGATACTCACACATATTCGACCCTTTTCCGGTACTCCCCGGGACAGTTGTGCGACACTCGTACGGATTCTACCTTTTTCCGGTTTTGACCCGGATTATGCTATTTTTCGATACTCACGCAGATTCGACCATTTTTCGATACTCCCCGGGACAGTTTTTCGATACTCGCACGGATTCTACCTTTTCCCCGTACTGACCCGGATGATGCAAATTTTCGGTACTCACACAGATTCGACTCTTTTCCGGTACTCCCCGGGTCAGTTTTTCGACACTCGCACGGATTCTACCTTTTCCCGGTACTGACCCGGATGATGCCATTTTTCGGTACTTACACAGATTCGACCATTTTTCGGAACTCCCCGGGACCGTTTTTCGACACTCGCACGGATTCTACCTTTTCCCGGTACTGACCCGGATGATGCTATTTTTCGATACTCACACAGATTCGACCCTTTTCCGGTACTCCCCGGGACAGTTGTTCGACACTCGTACGGATTCTACCTTTTCCCGGTTCTGACCCGGATGATGCTATTTTTCGATACTCACACAGATTGGACCATTTTTCGGTACTCCCCGGGACAGTTTTTCGATACTCGCACGGATTCTACCTTTTCCCCGTACTGACCCGGATGATGCCATTTTTCGGTACTCACACAGATTCGACCCTTGTTCGGTACTCCCCGGGACAGTTTTTCGACACTCGCACGGATTCTACATTTTCCCGGTAGTGACCCGGATGATGCTATTTTTCGGTACTCACACAGATTCGACCCTTTTTTGGTACTCCCCGGGACAGTTTTTCGACACTCGTACGGATTCTACCTTTTCCTGGTACTTACCCGGATGATGCTATTTTTCGGTACTCACACAGATTCAACCCTTTTTCGGTACTCCCCGGGACAGTTTTTCGACACTCGCACGGATTCTACATTTTCCCGGTAGTGACCCGGATGATGCTATTTTTCGGTACTCACACAGATTCAACCCTTTTTCGGTACTCCCCGGGACAGTTTTTCGACACTCGCACGGATTCTACATTTTCCCGGTAGTGACCCGGATGATGCTATTTTTCGGTACTCACACAGATTCGACCCTTTTTTGGTACTCCCCGGGACAGTTTTTCGACACTCGCACGGATTCTACCTTTTCCCGGTACTGACCCGGATGATGCTATTTTTCGGTACTCACACAGATTCGACCCTTTTCCGGTACTCCCCGGGACAGTTTTTCGACACTCGTACGGATTCTACCTTTTCCCGGTACTGACCCGGAAGATGCTATTTTTCGATACTCACACAGATTCGACCATTTTTCGGTACTCCCCGGGACAGTTTTTCGACACTCGCACAAATTCTACCTTTTCCCGGTACTGACCCAAATTCTTCCATTTTTCGGTAGTCACACATATTCGACCCTTTTTCGGTACTCCCCGGGACAGTTTTTCGACACTCGCACGAATTCTACCTTTTCCCGGTACTGACCCAAATTCTTCCATTTTTCGGTAGTCACACATATTCGACCCTTTTTCGGTACTCCCCGGGACAGTTTTTCGACACTCGCACGGATTCTACCTTTTCCCGGTACTGACCCGGATGATGCTATTTTTCGGTACTCACACAGATTCGACCCTTTTCCGGTACTCCCCGGGACAGTTGTGCGACACTCGTACGGATTCTAGCTTTTCCCGGTTTTGACCCGGATGATGCTATTTTTCGATACTCACACAGATTCGACCCTCTTCCGGTACTCCCCGGGACAGTTGTTCGACACTCGTACGGATTCTACCTTTTCCCGGTTTTGACCCGGATGATGCTATTTTTCGATACTCACACAGATTGGACCATTTTTCGGTACTCCCCGGGACAGCTTTTCGATACTCGCACGGATTCTACCTTTTCCCCGTACTGACCCGGATGATGCAATTTTTCGGTACTCACACAGATTCGACTCTTTTCCGGTACTCCCCGGGTCAGTTTTTCGACACTCGCACGGATTCTACCTTTTCCCGGTACTGACCCGGATGATGCCATTTTTCGGTACTCACACAGATTCGACCCTTTTTCGGTACTCCCCGGGACAGTTTTTCGACACTCGCACGGATTCTACATTTTCCCGGTAGTGACCCGGATGATGCTATTTTTCGGTACTCACACAGATTCGACCCTTTTTTGGTACTCCCCGGGACAGTTTTTCGACACTCGCACGGATTCTACCTTTTCCCGGTACTGACCCGGATGATGCTATTTTTCGGTACTCACACAGATTCGACCATTTTTCGGTACTCCCCGGGACAGTTTTTCGACACTCGCACGGATTCTACCTTTTCCCGGTACTGACCCAAATTCTTCCATTTTTCGGTAGTCACACATATTCGACCCTTTTTCGGTACTCCCCGGGACAGTTTTTCGACACTCGCACGGATTCTACCTTTTCCCGGTACTGACCCGGATGATGCTATTTTTCGATACTCACACATATTCGACCCTTTTCCGGTACTCCCCGGGACAGTTGTGCGACACTCGTACGGATTCTACCTTTTTCCGGTTTTGACCCGGATTATGCTATTTTTCGATACTCACGCAGATTCGACCATTTTTCGGTACTCCCCGGGACAGTTTTTCGACACTCGCACGGATTCTACCTTTTCCCGGTACTGACCCAAATTCTTCCATTTTTCGGTAGTCACACATATTCGACCCTTTTTCGGTACTCCCCGGGACAGTTTTTCGACACTCGCACAAATTCTACCTTTTCCCGGTACTGACCCGGATGATGCTATTTTTCGATACTCACACATATTCGACCCTTTTCCGGTACTCCCCGGGACAGTTGTGCGACACTCGTACGGATTCTACCTTTTTCCGGTTTTGACCCGGATTATGCTATTTTTCGATACTCACGCAGATTCGACCATTTTTCGATATTCCCCGGGACAGTTTTTCGATACTCGCACGGATTCTACCTTTTCCCCGTACTGACCCGGATGATGCAAATTTTCGGTACTCACACAGATTCGACTCTTTTCCGGTACTCCCCGGGTCAGTTTTTCGACACTCGCACGGATTCTACCTTTTCCCGGTACTGACCCGGATGATGCCATTTTTCGGTACTTACACAGATTCGACCATTTTTCGGAACTCCCCGGGACCGTTTTTCGACACTCGCACGGATTCTACCTTTTCCCGGTACTGACCCGGATGATGCTATTTTTCGATACTCACACAGATTCGACCCTTTTCCGGTACTCCCCGGGACAGTTGTTCGACACTCGTACGGATTCTACCTTTTCCCGGTTCTGACCCGGATGATGCTATTTTTCGATACTCACACAGATTGGACCATTTTTCGGTACTCCCCGGGACAGTTTTTCGATACTCGCACGGATTCTACCTTTTCCCCGTACTGACCCGGATGATGCAATTTTTCGGTACTCACACAGATTCGACTCTTTTCCGATACTCCCCGGGTCAGTTTTTCGACACTCGCACGGATTCTACCATTTCCCGGTACTGACCCGGATGATGTCATTTTTCGGTACTCACACAGATTCGACCCATTTTCGGTACTCCCCGGGACAGTTTTTCGACACTCGCACGGATTCTACATTTTTCCGGTAGTGACCCGGATGATGCTATTTTTCGGTACTCACACAGATTCGACCCTTTTTTGGTACTCCCCGGGACAGTTTTTCGACACTCGCACGGATTCTACTTTTTCCCGGTACTGACCCGGATGATGCTATTTTTCGGTACTCACACAGATTCGACCATTTTTCGGTACTCCCCGGGACAGTTTTTCGACACTCGCACGGATTCTACCTTTTCCCGGTACTGACCCAAATTCTTCCATTTTTCGGTAGTCACACATATTCGACCCTTTTTCAGTACTCCCCGGGACAGTTTTTCGACACTCGCACGGATTCTACCTTTTCCCCGTACTGACCCGGATGATGCAATTTTTCGGTACTCACACAGATTCGACTCTTTTCCGGTACTCCCCGGGTCAGTTTTTCGACACTCGCACGGATTCTACCTTTTCCCGGTACTGACCCGGATGATGCTATTTTTCGATACTCACACAGATTCGACCCTTTTCCGGTACTCCCCGGGAGAGTTGTTTGACACTCTTACGGATTCTACCTTTTCCCGGTTTTGACCCGGATGATGCTATTTTTCAATACTCACACAGATTCGACCATTTTTCGGTACTCCCCGGGACAGTTTTTCGATACTCGCACGGATTCTACCTTTTCCCCGTACTGACCCGGATGATGCAATTTTTCGGTACTCACACAGATTCGACCCTTTTCCGGTACTCCCCGGGTCAATTTTTCGACACTCGCACGGATTCTACCTTTTCCCGGTACTGACCCGGATGATGCCATTTTTCGGTACTCACAGAGATTCGACCCTTTTTCGGTACTTCCCGGGACAGTTTTTTCACACTCGCACGGATTCTACCTTTTCCCAGTACTGTACCGCATTCTTCCATTTTTCGGTAGTCACACAGATTCGACCCTTTTCCGGTACTCCCCGGGACAGTTGTTCGACACTCGTACGGATTCTACCTTTTCCCGGTTTTAGCCCGGATGATGCTATTTTTCGATACTCACACAGATTGGACCATTTTTCGGTACTCCCCGGGACAGTTTTTCGATACTCGCACGGATTCTACCTTTTCCCCGTACTGACCCGGATGATGCAATTTTTCGGTACTCACACAGATTCGACTCTTTTCCGGTACTCCCCGGGTCAGTTTTTCGACACTCGCACGGATTCTATCTTTTCCCGGTACTGACCCGGATGATGCCATTTTTCGGTACTCACACAGATTCGACCCTTTTTCGGTACTCCCCGGGACCGTTTTTCGACACTCGCACGGATTCTACCTTTTCCCGGTACTGACCCGGATGATGCTATTTTTCGGTACTCACACAGATTCGATCCTTTTCCGGTACTCCCCGGGACAGTTGTACGACACTCGTACGGATTCTACCTTTTCCCGGTTTTGACCCGGATTATGCTATTTTTCGATACTCACACAGATTCGACCATTTTTCGGTACTCCCCGGGACAGTTTTTTGATACTCGCACGGATTATACCTTTTCCCCGTTCTAACCCGGATGATGCAATTTTTCGGTACTCACACAGATTCGACCCTTTTCCGGTACTCCCCGGGTCAGTTTTTCGACACTCGCACGGATTCTACCTTTTCCCGGTACTGACCCGAATGATGCCATTTTTCGGTACTCACAAAGATTCGACCATTTTTCGGTACTCCCCGGGACAGTTTTTCGACACTCGCACGGATTCTACATTTTCCCGGTAGTGACCCGGATGATGCTATTTTTCGGTACTCACACAGATTCGACCCTTTTTTGGTACTCCCCGGGACAGTTTTTCGACACTCGCACGGATTCTACCTTTTCCCGGTACTGACCCGGATGATGCCATTTTTCGGTACTCACAGAGATTCGACCCTTTTTCGGTACTCCCCGGGACAGTTTTTTGACACTCGCACGGATTCTACCTTTTCCCAGTACTGTACCGCATTCTTCCATTTTTCGGTAGTCACACAGATTCGACCCTTTTTTGGTGCTCCCCGGGACAGTTTTTCGACACTCGCACGGATTCTACCTTTTCCCGGTACTGACCCAAATTCTTCCATTTTTCGGTAGTCACACATATTCGACCCTTTTTCGGTACTCCCCGGGACAGTTTTTCGACACTCGCACGGATTCTATCTTTTCCCGGTACTGACCCGGATGATGCCATTTTTTGGTACTCACACAGATTCGACCCTTTTTCGGTACTCCCCTGGACAGTTTTTCGATACTCGCACGGATTCTACCTTTTCCCCGTACTGACCCGGATGATGCAATTTTTCGGTACTCACACAGATTCGACCCTTTTCCGGTACTCCCCGGGTCAATTTTTCGACACTCGCACCGATTCTACCTTTTCCCGGTACTGACTCGGATGATGCCATTTTTCGGTACTCACACAGATTCGACCCTTTTTCGGTACTCCCCGGGACAGTTTTTCGACACTCGCACGGATTCTACATTTTCCCGGTAGTGACCCGGATGATGCTATTTTTCGGTACTCACACAGATTCGACTCTTTTCCGGTACTCCCCGGGTCAGTTTTTCGACACTCGCACGGATTCTACCATTTCCCGGTACTGACCCGGATGATGTCATTTTTCGGTACTCACACAGATTCGACCCATTTTCGGTACTCCCCCGGGATCAAGAATTTCCGACACTCGCACGGATTCTACATTTTCCGGGTACTTACACAGTATTCTGACCCTATTTTCGGTACTCACACAGATTCGACCCTTTTTTCGGACACTCCCACGGATCACTTTTTCCACTCCCGGTTACTTTCGGACGACCCGGATGATGCTATTTTTCGGTACTCACACAGATTCGACCATTTTTCGGTACTCCCCGGGACAGTTTTTCGACACTCGCACGGATTCTACCTTTTCCCGGTACTGACCCAAATTCTTCCATTTTTCGGTAGTCACACATATTCGACCCTTTTTCAGTACTCCCCGGGACAGTTTTTCGACACTCGCACGGATTCTACCTTTTCCCCGTACTGACCCGGATGATGCAATTTTTCGGTACTCACACAGATTCGACTCTTTTCCGGTACTCCCCGGGTCAGTTTTTCGACACTCGCACGGATTCTACCTTTTCCCGGTACTGACCCGGATGATGCTATTTTTCGATACTCACACAGATTCGACCCTTTTCCGGTACTCCCCGGGAGAGTTGTTTGACACTCTTACGGATTCTACCTTTTCCCGGTTTTGACCCGGATGATGCTATTTTTCAATACTCACACAGATTCGACCATTTTTCGGTACTCCCCGGGACAGTTTTTCGATACTCGCACGGATTCTACCTTTTCCCCGTACTGACCCGGATGATGCAATTTTTCGGTACTCACACAGATTCGACCCTTTTCCGGTACTCCCCGGGTCAATTTTTCGACACTCGCACGGATTCTACCTTTTCCCGGTACTGACCCGGATGATGCCATTTTTCGGTACTCACAGAGATTCGACCCTTTTTCGGTACTTCCCGGGACAGTTTTTTCACACTCGCACGGATTCTACCTTTTCCCAGTACTGTACCGCATTCTTCCATTTTTCGGTAGTCACACAGATTCGACCCTTTTCCGGTACTCCCCGGGACAGTTGTTCGACACTCGTACGGATTCTACCTTTTCCCGGTTTTAGCCCGGATGATGCTATTTTTCGATACTCACAAAGATTGGACCATTTTTCGGTACTCCCCGGGACAGTTTTTCGATACTCGCACGGATTCTACCTTTTCCCCGTACTGACCCGAATGATGCCATTTTTCGGTACTCGCAAAGATTCGACCATTTTTCGGTACTCCCCGGGACCGTTTTTCGACACTCGCACGGATTCTACCTTTTCCCGGTACTGACCCGGATGATGCTATTTTTCGGTACTCACACAGATTCGACCCTTTTTCGGTACTCCCCGGGACCGTTTTTCGACACTCGCACGGATTCTACCTTTTCCCGGTACTGACCCGGATGATGCTATTTTTCGGTACTCACACAGATTCGACCCTTTTCCGGTACTCCCCGGGACAGTTGTACGACACTCGTACGGATTCTACCTTTTCCCGGTTTTGACCCGGATTATGCTATTTTTCGATACTCACACAGATTCGACCATTTCTCGGTACTCCCCGGGACAGTTTTTCGATACTCGCACGGATTATACCTTTTCCCCGTTCTAACCCGGATGATGCAATTTTTCGGTACTCACACAGATTCGACCCTTTTCCGGTACTCCCCGGGTCAGTTTTTCGACACTCGCACGGATTCTACATTTTCCCGGTAGTGACCCGGATGATGCTATTTTTCGGTACTCACACAGATTCGACTCTTTTCCGGTACTCCCCGGGTCAGTTTTTCGACACTCGCACGGATTCTACCATTTCCCGGTACTGACCCGGATGATGTCATTTTTCGGTACTCACACAGATTCGACCCATTTTCGGTACTCCCCGGGACAGTTTTTCGACACTCGCACGGATTCTACATTTTCCCGGTAGTGACCCGGATGATGCTATTTTTCGGTACTCACACAGATTCGACCCTTTTTTGGTACTCCCCGGGACAGTTTTTCGACACTCGCACGGATTCTACTTTTTCCCGGTACTGACCCGGATGATGCTATTTTTCGGTACTCACACAGATTCGACCATTTTTCGGTACTCCCCGGGACAGTTTTTCGACACTCGCACGGATTCTACCTTTTCCCGGTACTGACCCAAATTCTTCCATTTTTCGGTAGTCACACATATTCGACCCTTTTTCAGTACTCCCCGGGACAGTTTTTCGACACTCACACGGATTCTACCTTTTCCCCGTACTGACCCGGATGATGCAATTTTTCGGTACTCACACAGATTCGACTCTTTTCCGGTACTCCCCGGGTCAGTTTTTCGACACTCGCACGGATTCTACCTTTTCCCGGTACTGACCCGGATGATGCTATTTTTCGATACTCACACAGATTCGACCCTTTTCCGGTACTCCCCGGGAGAGTTGTTTGACACTCTTACGGATTCTACCTTTTCCCGGTTTTGACCCGGATGATGCTATTTTTCAATACTCACACAGATTCGACCATTTTTCGGTACTCCCCGGGACAGTTTTTCGATACTCGCACGGATTCTACCTTTTCCCCGTACTGACCCGGATGATGCAATTTTTCGGTACTCACACAGATTCGACCCTTTTCCGGTACTCCCCGGGTCAATTTTTCGACACTCGCACGGATTCTACCTTTTCCCGGTACTGACCCGGATGATGCCATTTTTCGGTACTCACAGAGATTCGACCCTTTTTCGGTACTTCCCGGGACAGTTTTTTCACACTCGCACGGATTCTACCTTTTCCCAGTACTGTACCGCATTCTTCCATTTTTCGGTAGTCACACAGATTCGACCCTTTTCCGGTACTCCCCGGGACAGTTGTTCGACACTCGTACGGATTCTACCTTTTCCCGGTTTTAGCCCGGATGATGCTATTTTTCGATACTCACAAAGATTGGACCATTTTTCGGTACTCCCCGGGACAGTTTTTCGATACTCGCACGGATTCTACCTTTTCCCCGTACTGACCCGAATGATGCCATTTTTCGGTACTCGCAAAGATTCGACCATTTTTCGGTACTCCCCGGGACCGTTTTTCGACACTCGCACGGATTCTACCTTTTCCCGGTACTGACCCGGATGATGCTATTTTTCGGTACTCACACAGATTCGACCCTTTTTCGGTACTCCCCGGGACCGTTTTTCGACACTCGCACGGATTATACCTTTTCCCCGTTCTAACCCGGATGATGCAATTTTTCGGTACTCACACAGATTCGACCCTTTTCCGGTACTCCCCGGGTCAGTTTTTCGACACTCGCACGGATTCTACCTTTTCCCGGTACTGACCCGAATGATGCCATTTTTCGGTACTCACAAAGATTCGACCATTTTTCGGTACTCCCCGGGACAGTTATTCGACACTCGCACGGATTCTACATTTTCCCGGTAGTGACCCGGATGATGCTATTTTTCGGTACTCACACAGATTCGACCCTTATTTGGTACTCCCCGGGGCAGTTTTTCGACACTCGCAAGGATTCTACCTTTTCCGGGTACTGACCCGGATGATGCCATTTTCGGTACTCACACAGATTCGACACTTTTTCGGTACTCCCCGGGACAGTTTTTCCACACTCGCCCGCATTCTACCTTTTCACATTGCTGACCCGGATTCTTCAATATTTTGGTACTCACACAGATTCGACCCTTTTTCGGTACTCCCCGGGACAATTTTTCGACACTCCCACGGATTCTACCTTTTCCCGGTACTGACCCGGATGATGCCATTTTTTCGGTACTCACACATATTCGAACCTTTCCGGTACTCCCCGGGACAGTTTTTCGACACTCGCACGGATTCTACCTTTTCCCGGTACAGAGCCGGATGATGCCATTTTCGGTACTCACACAGATTCGACCCTTTTCCGGTACTCCCCGGGACAGTTTTTCCACACTCGCACGCATTCTACCTTTTCACTGTACTGACCCGGATTCTTCCATATTTTGGTACTCACATATATTCGACCCTTTTTCGGTACTCACCGGGACAGTTTTTCGACACTCGTACGGATTCTACCTTTTCCCGGCACTGACCCGGATGATGCCATTTTTCTGTACTCACAGAGATTCGACCCTTTTCCGGTACTCCCCGTGACAGTTGTTCGACACTCGCACGGATTCTACCTTTTCCCGGTACTGACCCGGATTCTTCCATTTTTTGGTAATCACACAGATTCGACCCTTTTTCGGTACTCCCCAGGACAGTTTTTCGACACTCGCACGGATTCTACCTTTTCCCGGTACTGACCCGGATGATGCCATTTTCGGTACTCACACAGATTCGAACCTTTTCCGGTACTCCCCGGGACAGTTTTTCGACACTCGCACGGATTCTACCTTTTCCAGGCACTGACCCGGATGATGCCATTTTTCGGTACTGACACAGATTCGACTCTTTTTCGGTACTCCCCGGTGCAGTTTTTCGACACTCGCACGGATTCTACCTTTTCTCGGTACTGACCCGGATGATGCCAATTTTCGGTACTCACACAGATTCGACCCTTTTCCGGTACTCCCCGGGACAGTTATTCGACACTCGCACGGATTCTATCTTTTCCCGGTACTTACCCGGATGATGCCATTTGTCGGTACTCACACAGATTCAAACCTTTTCCGCTACTCCCCGGGACAGTTTTTTGACACTCGCACGGATTCTACCTTTTCCCGGTACAGACCCGGATGATGCCATTTTCGGTACTCACACAGATTCGACCCTTTTTCGGTACTCCACGGGACAATTTTTCGACACTCGCACGGATTCTACCTTTTCCCGGTACTGACCCGGATGATTCCATTTTTTCGGTAGTCACACAGATTCAAACCTTTTCCAGTAGTCCCCGGGACAGTTTTTCGACACTCGCACGGATTCTACCTTTTCTCGGTACTGACCCGGATGATGCCATTTTCCGGTACTCACACAGATTCGACCCTTTTCCGGTACTCCCCGGGACAGTTATTCGACACTCGCACGAATTCTATCTTTTCCCGGTACTTACCCGGATGATGCCATTTTTCGGTACTCACACAGATTCGAACCTTTTCCGGTACTCCCCGGGACAGTTATTCGACACTCGTACGGATTCTATCTTTTCCCGGTACTGACCCGGATGATGCCATTTTTCGGTACTCACACAGATTCGACCCTTTTCCGGTACTCCCTGGGATAGTTTTTCGACACTCGCACGGAATCTACCTTTTTCCGGTACTGACCCGGAGGATGTCATTTTTTCGGTACTCACACAGATTCGACCCTTATTTGGTACTCCCCGGGGCAGTTTTTCGACACTCGCAAGGATTCTACCTTTTCCGGGTACTGACCCGGATGATGCCATTTTCGGTACTCACACAGATTCGACACTTTTTCGGTACTCCCCGGGACAGTTTTTCCACACTCGCCCGCATTCTACCTTTTCACATTGCTGACCCGGATTCTTCAATATTTTGGTACTCACACAGATTCGACCCTTTTTCGGTACTCCCCGGGACAATTTTTCGACACTCCCACGGATTCTACCTTTTCCCGGTACTGACCCGGATGATGCCATTTTTTCGGTACTCACACATATTCGAACCTTTCCGGTACTCCCCGGGACAGTTTTTCGACACTCGCACGGATTCTACCTTTTCCCGGTACAGACCCGGATGATGCCATTTTCGGTACTCACACAGATTCGACCCTTTTCCGGTACTCCCCGGGACAGTTTTTCCACACTCGCACGCATTCTACCTTTTCACTGTACTGACCCGGATTCTTCCATATTTTGGTACTCACATATATTCGACCCTTTTTCGGTACTCCCCGGGACAGTTTTTCGACACTCGTACGGATTCTACCTTTTCCCGGCACTGACCCGGATGATGCCATTTTTCTGTACTCACAGAGATTCGACCCTTTTCCGGTACTCTCCGTGACAGTTGTTCGACACTCGCACGGATTCTACCTTTTCCCGGTACTGACCCGGATTCTTCCATTTTTTGGTAATCACACAGATTCGACCCTTTTTCGGTACTCCCCAGGACAGTTTTTCGACACTCGCACGGATTCTACCTTTTCCCGGTACTGACCCGGATGATGCCATTTTCGGTACTCACACAGATTCGAACCTTTTCCGGTACTCCCCGGGACAGTTTTTCGACACTCGCACGGATTCTACCTTTTCCAGGCACTGACCCGGATGATGCCATTTTTCGGTACTGACACAGATTCGACTCTTTTTCGGTACTCCCCGGTGCAGTTTTTCGACACTCGCACGGATTCTACCTTTTCTCGGTACTGACCCGGATGATGCCAATTTTCGGTACTCACACAGATTCGACCCTTTTCCGGTACTCCCCGGGACAGTTATTCGACACTCGCACGGATTCTATCTTTTCCCGGTACTTACCCGGATGATGCCATTTGTCGGTACTCACACAGATTCAAACCTTTTCCGCTACTCCCCGGGACAGTTTTTTGACACTCGCACGGATTCTACCTTTTCCCGGTACAGACCCGGATGATGCCATTTTCGGTACTCACACAGATTCGACCCTTTTTCGGTACTCCACGGGACAATTTTTCGACACTCGCACGGATTCTACCTTTTCCCGGTACTGACCCGGATGATTCCATTTTTTCGGTAGTCACACAGATTCAAACCTTTTCCAGTAGTCCCCGGGACAGTTTTTCGACACTCGCACGGATTCTACCTTTTCTCGGTACTGACCCGGATGATGCCATTTTCCGGTACTCACACAGATTCGACCCTTTTCCGGTACTCCCCGGGACAGTTATTCGACACTCGCACGAATTCTATCTTTTCCCGGTACTTACCCGGATGATGCCATTTTTCGGTACTCACACAGATTCGAACCTTTTCCGGTACTCCCCGGGACAGTTATTCGACACTCGTACGGATTCTATCTTTTCCCGGTACTGACCCGGATGATGCCATTTTTCGGTACTCACACAGATTCGACCCTTTTCCGGTACTCCCTGGGATAGTTTTTCGACACTCGCACGGAATCTACCTTTTTCCGGTACTGACCCGGAGGATGTCATTTTTTCGGTACTCACACAGATTCGACCCTTATTTGGTACTCCCCGGGGCAGTTTTTCGACACTCGCAAGGATTCTACCTTTTCCGGGTACTGACCCGGATGATGCCATTTTCGGTACTCACACAGATTCGACACTTTTTCGGTACTCCCCGGGACAGTTTTTCCACACTCGCCCGCATTCTACCTTTTCACATTGCTGACCCGGATTCTTCAATATTTTGGTACTCACACAGATTCGACCCTTTTTCGGTACTCCCCGGGACAATTTTTCGACACTCCCACGGATTCTACCTTTTCCCGGTACTGACCCGGATGATGCCATTTTTTCGGTACTCACACATATTCGAACCTTTCCGGTACTCCCCGGGACAGTTTTTCGACACTCGCACGGATTCTACCTTTTCCCGGTACAGACCCGGATGATGCCATTTTCGGTACTCACACAGATTCGACCCTTTTCCGGTACTCCCCGGGACAGTTTTTCCACACTCGCACGCATTCTACCTTTTCACTGTACTGACCCGGATTCTTCCATATTTTGGTACTCACATATATTCGACCCTTTTTCGGTACTCCCCGGGACAGTTTTTCGACACTCGTACGGATTCTACCTTTTCCCGGCACTGACCCGGATGATGCCATTTTTCTGTACTCACAGAGATTCGACCCTTTTCCGGTACTCCCCGTGACAGTTGTTCGACACTCGCACGGATTCTACCTTTTCCCGGTACTGACCCGGATTCTTCCATTTTTTGGTAATCACACAGATTCGACCCTTTTTCGGTACTCCCCAGGACAGTTTTTCGACACTCGCACGGATTCTACCTTTTCCCGGCACTGACCCGGATGATGCCATTTTCGGTACTCACACAGATTCGAACCTTTTCCGGTACTCCCCGGGACAGTTTTTCGACACTCGCACGGATTCTACCTTTTCTCGGTACTGACCCGGATGATGCCAATTTTCGGTACTCACACTGATTCGACCCTTTTCCGGTACTCCCCGGGACAGTTATTCGACACTCGCACGGATTCTATCTTTTCCCGGTACTTACCCGGATGATGCCCTTTGTCGGTACTCACACAGATTCAAACCTTTTCCGCTACTCCCCGGGACAGTTTTTCGACACTCGCACGGATTCTACCTTTTCCCGGTACTGACCCGGATGATGCCATTTTTTTGGTACTCACACAGATTCAACCCTTTTTTGGTACTCCCCGGGGTAGTTTTTCGACACTCGCAAGGATTCTACCTTTTCCGGGTACTGACCCGGATGATGCCATTTTCGGTACTCACACAGATTCGACCCTTTTCCGGTACTCCCCGGGACAGTTTTTCCACACTCGCACGCATTCTACCTTTTCACGGTGCTGACCCGGATTCTTCAATATTTTGGCACTCACACAGATTCGACCCTTTTTCGGTACTCCCCGGGACAGTTTTTCGACACTCGCACGGATTCTACCTTTTCCCGGTACTCACCCGGATGATGCCAATTTTCGGTACTCACACTGATTCGAACCTTTTCCGGTACTCCCCGGGACAGTTTTTCGACACTCGTACGGATTCTACCTTTTCACGGTACTGACCTGGATTCTTCCATTTTTTGGTAATCACACAAATTCGACCCTTTTTCGGTACTCCCCGGGACAGTTTTTCGACAATCGCACGAATTCTACCTTTTCCCGGTACTGACCCGGATGATGCCATTTTTTCGGTACTCACACAGATTCGAACCTTTTCCAGTACTCCCCGGGAAAGTTTTTCGACACTCGCACGGATTCTACCTTTTCCCGGTACAGACCCGGATGATGCCATTTTCGGTACTCACACAGATTCGACCCTTTTTCGGTACTCCAGGGGACAATTTTTCGACACTCGCACGGATTCTACCTTTTCCCGGTACTGACCCGGATGATGTCATTTTTTCGGTAGTCACACAGATTCAAACCTTTTCCGTTACTGCTCGGGACAGTTTTTCGACACTCGCACGGATTCTACTTTTTCTCGGTACTGACCCGGATGATGCCATTTTCCGGTACTCACACAGATTCGACCCTTTTCCGGTACTCCCCGGGACAGTTATTCGACACTCTTATGGATTCTACCTTTTCCCGGTACTAACCCAGATGATGCCATTTTTTCGGTAGTCACACAGATTCAAACCTTTTCCGGTACTCCCCGGGACAGTTTTTGGACACTCGCACGGATTCTACCTTTTGTCGGTACTGACCCGGATGATGCCATTTTCCGGTCCTCACACAGATTCGACCCTTTTCCGGTACTCCCCGGGACAGTTATTCGACACTCGCACGGATTCTATCTTTTCCCGGTACTTACCCGGATGATGCCATTTTTCGGTACTCACACAGATTCGACCCTTTTCCGGTACTCCCTGGGACAGTTTTTCGACACTCGCACGGATTCTAACTTTTGCCGGTTCTGATCCGGATGATGCCATTTTTCGATACTCACACAGAATCGACCCTTTTCCAGTACTCGCCGGGACAGTTTTTCGACACTCGCACGAATTCTACCTTTTCCTGGTACTGACCCGGATTCTTCCATTTTTCTGTAGTCACCCAGATTCGACCCTTTTTCGGTACTCCCCGGGAACGTTTTTCGACACTCGCACGGATTCTACCTTTTCCTGGTACTGACCCGGATGATGCTATTTTACGGTACTCACACAGATTCGACCCTTTTCCGGTACTCCCTGGGACAGTTTTTCGACACTCGTACGGATTCTACATTTTCCCGGTACTGACCCGGATGATGCTATTTTTCGATACTCACACAGATTCGACTATTTTTCGATACTCCCCGGGACAGTTTTTCGACAATCGCACGGATTCTACCTTTTCCCGGTACTGACCCGGATGATGCAATTTTTCGCTACTCACACAAATTTGACCCTTTTCCGGTACTCTCCGGGACAGTTATTCGACACTCGCACGGATTCTACCTTTTCCCGATACAGACCCGGATGATGCCATTTTCGGTACTCACACAGATTCGACCCTTTTCCGGTACTTCCCGGGACAGTTTTTCCACACTCGGACGCATTCTACCTTTTCCCGGCACTGACCCAGATGATGCCATTTTTCTGTACTCACAGATATTCGACCCTTTTCCGGTACTCCCCGTGACAGTTGTTCGACACTCGCACGGATTCTACCTTTTCCCGGTACTGACCCGGATTCTTCCATTTTTTGGTAATCACACAGATTCGACCCTTTTTCGGTACTCTCCAGGACAGTTTTTCGTCACTCGCACGGATTCTACCTTTTCCCGGTACTGACCCGGATGATGCCATTTTCGGTACTCACACAGATTCGAACCTTTTCCGGTACTCCCCGGGACAGTTTTTCGACACTCGCACGGATTCTACCTTTTCCAGGCACTGACCCGGATGATGCCATTTTTCGGTACTGACACAGATTCGACTCTTTTTCGGTACTCCCCGGTGCAGTTTTTCGACACTCGCACGGATTCTACCTTTTCTCGGTACTGACCCGGATGATGCCAATTTTCGGTACTCACACAGATTCGACCCTTCTCCGGTACTCCCCGGGACAGTTATTCGACACTCGCACGGATTTTATCTTTTCCCGGTACTTACCCGGATGATGCCATTTGTCGGTACTCACACAGATTCAAACCTTTTCCGCTACTCCCCGGGACAGTTTTTCGACACTCGCACGGATTCTACCTTTTCCCGGTACTGACCCGGATGATGCCATTTTTTCGGTACTCACATAGATTCAAACCTTTTTTGGTACTCCCCGGGGTAGTTTTTCGACACTCGCAAGGATTCTACCTTTTCCGGGTACTGACCCGGATGATGCCATTTTCGGTACTCACACAGATTCGACCCTTTTCCGGTACTCCCCGGGACAGTTTTTCGACACTCGCACGGATTCTACCTTTTCCCGGTACTGACCCGGATGATGCAATTTTTTCGGTAGTCAGACAGATTCAAACCTTTTCCGGTACTCCCCGGGACAGTTTTCGACACCCGCACGTATTCTACCTTTTCCCGATACTGACCTGGATGATGCAATTTTTCGCTACTCACACAGATTCGACCCTTTTACGGTACTCCCCGGGAAAGTTTTTCGACACTCGCACGGATTCTACCTTTTCCCGGTATTGACGCGGATGCTGCCATTTTTTCGGTACTCACACAGATTCGACCCTTTTTCGGTACTCCCGGGACAGTTTGTCGACACTCGCACGGATTCTACCTTTTCCCGGTACTGACCCGGATGATGCTCTTTTCGATACTCACACAGATTCGACCATTTTTCGGTACGCCCCGGGACAGTTTTTCGACACTTGCACGGATTCTACCCTTTTCCGGTACTCCCCGGGACAGTTTTTCGACACTCGCACGGATTCTACCTTTTCCCGGTACTGACCCAAATTCTTCCATTTTTCGGTAGTCACACAGATTCGACCATTTTTCGGTACTCCCCGGGAAAGTTTTTCGACACTCGCACGGATTCTACCTTTTCCCGGTACTGACCCGGATGATGCTATTTTTCGATACTCACACAGATTCGACCATTTTTCAGTACTCCCCGGGACAGTTTTCGACACTCGCACGAATTCTACCTTTTCCTGGTACTGACCCGGATTCTTCCATTTTTCGGTAGTCACACAGATTCGACCTTTCTTCGGTACTCCCTGGGACAGTTTTTCGACACTCGCACGGATTCTACCTTTTCCCGGTACTAACCCGGATGATGCTATTTTTCGGTACTCACACAGATTCGACCCTTTTCCGGTACTCCCCGGGACAGTTTTTCGACACTCGCACGTATTCTACCTTTTCCCGATACTGAGCTGAATGATGCCATTTCTCGGTACTCACACAGATTCGACCCTTTTTCGGTACTCCCCGGGACAGTTTGTCGACACTCGTACGAATTCTACCTTTTCCTGGTACTGACCCGGATTCTTCCATTTTTCGGTAGTCACACAGATTCGACCCTTTTTCGGTACTCCCCGGGACAGTTTTTCGACACTCGCACGGATTCTACCTTTTCCCGGTACTGACCCGGATGATGTTACTTTTCGGTACTCACACAGATTCGACCTTTTTCCGGTACTTCCCGGGACAGCTATTCGACACTCGCACGGATTCTACCTTTTGCCGGTTCTGATCCGGATGATGCCATTTTTCGATACTCACACAGATTCGACCCTTTTCTAGTACTCGCCGGGACAGTTTTTCGACACTCGCACGAATTCTACCTTTTCCCGGTACTGACCCGGATTCTTCCATTTTTCGGTAGTCACACAGATTCGACCCTTTTTCGGTACTCCCCGGGTCAGTTTTTCGACACTCGCACGGATTCTACCTTTTCCCAGTACTGACCCGGATGATGATATTTTTCGATACTCACACAGATTCGACCATTTTTCGGTACTCCCCGGGACAGTTTTTCGACACTCGCACGGATTCTACCTTTTCCCGGTACTGACCCGGATGATGCCATTTTTCGGTACTCACAGAGATTCGAACCTTTTTCGGTACTCCCCGGGACAGTTTTTTGACACTCGCACGGATTCTACCTTTTCCCAGTACTGTACCGCATTCTTCCATTTTTCGGTAGTCACACAGATTCGACCCTTTTTTGGTGCTCCCCGGGACAGTTTTTCGACACTCGCACGGATTCTACCTTTTCCCGGTACTGACCCGGATGATGCTATTTTTCGGTACTCACACAGATTCGACCCTTTTCCAGTACTCCCCGGGACAGTTTTTCGACACTCGTACGGATTCTACCTTTTCCCGGTACTGACCCGGATGATGCCATTTTTCGGTACTCACACAGATTCGACCCTTTTTCGGTACTCCCCGGGACAGTTTTTCGACACTCGCCCGGATTCTACCTTTTCCCGGTACTGACCAAAATTCTTCCATTTTTCGGTAGTCACACAGATTCGACCCTTTTTCGGTACTCCCCGGGACCGTTTTTCGACACTCGCATGGATTCTACCTTTTCCCGGTACTGACCCGGATGATGCCATTTTTCGGTACTCACACATATTCGACCCTTTTTCGGTACTCCCCTGGACAGTTTTTCGACACTCGCACGGATTCTACCTTTTCCCGGTACTGAGCCGGATGATGCTATTTTTCGGTACTCACACAGATTCTACCCTTTTTTGGTACTCCCCGGGACAGTTTTTCGACACTCGTATGGATTCGACCTTTTCCCGGTACTGACCCGGATGATGCCATTTTTCGGTACTCACAAAGATTCGAACCTTTTTCGGTACTCCCCGGGACAGTTTTTTGACACTCGCACGGATTCTACCTTTTCCCAGTACTGTACCGCATTCTTCCATTTTTCGGTAGTCACACAGATTCGACCCTTTTTTGGTGCTCCCCGGGACAGTTTTTCGACACTCGCACGGATTCTACCTTTTCCCGGTACTGACCCGGATGATGCTATTTTTCGGTACTGATACAGATTCGACCCTTTTCCAGTACTCCCCGGGACAGTTTTTCGACACTCGTACGGATTCTACCTTTTCCCGGTACTGACCCGGATGATGCCATTTTTCGGTACTCACACAGATTCGACCCTTTTTCGGTACTCCCCGGGACAGTTTTTCGACACTTGCCCGGATTCTACCTTTTCCCGGTACTGACCAAAATTCTTCCATTTTTCGGTAGTCACACAGATTCGACCCTTTTTCGGTACTCCCCGGGACCGTTTTTCGACACTCGCACGGATTCTATCTTTTCCCGGTACTGACCCGGATGATGCCATTTTTCGGTACTCACACATATTCGACCCTTTTTCGGTACTCCCCTGGACAGTTTTTCGACACTCGCACGGATTCTACCTTTTCCCGGTACTGACCCGGATGATGCCATTTTTCGGTACTCACAGAGATTCGAACCTTTTTCGGTACTCCCCGGGACAGTTTTTTGACACTCGCACGGATTCTACCTTTTCCCAGTACTGTACCGCATTCTTCCATTTTTCGGTAGTCACACAGATTCGACCCTTTTTTGGTGCTCCCCGGGACAGTTTTTCGACACTCGCACGGATTCTACCTTTTCCCGGTACTGACCCGGATGATGCTATTTTTCGGTACTCACACAGATTCGACCCTTTTCCAGTACTCCCCGGGACAGTTTTTCGACACTCGTACGGATTCTACCTTTTCCCGGTACTGACCCGGATGATGCCATTTTTCGGTACTCACACAGATTCGACCCTTTTTCGGTACTCCCCGGGACAGTTTTTCGACACTCGCACGGATTCTACCTTTTCCCGGTACTGACCCGGATGATGCCATTTTTCGGTACTCACAGAGATTCGAACCTTTTTCGGTACTCCCCGGGACAGTTTTTTGACACTCGCACGGATTCTACCTTTTCCCAGTACTGTACCGCATTCTTCCATTTTTCGGTAGTCACACAGATTCGACCCTTTTTTGGTGCTCCCCGGGACAGTTTTTCGACACTCGCACGGATTCTACCTTTTCCCGGTACTGACCCGGATGATGCTATTTTTCGGTACTCACACAGATTCGACCCTTTTCCAGTACTCCCCGGGACAGTTTTTCGACACTCGTACGGATTCTACCTTTTCCCGGTACTGACCCGGATGATGCCATTTTTCGGTACTCACACAGATTCGACCCTTTTTCGGTACTCCCCGGGACAGTTTTTCGACACTCGCCCGGATTCTACCTTTTCCCGGTACTGACCAAAATTCTTCCATTTTTCGGTAGTCACACAGATTCGACCCTTTTTCGGTACTCCCCGGGACCGTTTTTCGACACTCGCATGGATTCTACCTTTTCCCGGTACTGACCCGGATGATGCCATTTTTCGGTACTCACACATATTCGACCCTTTTTCGGTACTCCCCTGGACAGTTTTTCGACACTCGCACGGATTCTACCTTTTCCCGGTACTGAGCCGGATGATGCTATTTTTCGGTACTCACACAGATTCTACCCTTTTTTGGTACTCCCCGGGACAGTTTTTCGACACTCGTATGGATTCGACCTTTTCCCGGTACTGACCCGGATGATGCCATTTTTCGGTACTCACAGAGATTCGAACCTTTTTCGGTACTCCCCGGGACAGTTTTTTGACACTCGCACGGATTCTACCTTTTCCTGGTACTGTACCGCATTCTTCCATTTTTCGGTAGTCACACAGATTCGACCCTTTTTTGGTGCTCCCCGGGACAGTTTTTCGACACTCGCACGGATTCTACCTTTTCCCGGTACTGACCCGGATGATGCTATTTTTCGGTACTGACACAGATTCGACCCTTTTCCAGTACTCCCCGGGACAGTTTTTCGACACTCGTACGGATTCTACCTTTTCCCGGTACTGACCCGGATGATGCCATTTTTCGGTACTCACACAGATTCGACCCTTTTTCGGTACTCCCCGAGACAGTTTTTCGACACTTGCCCGGATTCTACCTTTTCCCGGTACTGACCAAAATTCTTCCATTTTTCGGTAGTCACACAGATTCGACCCTTTTTCGGTACTCCCCGGGACCGTTTTTCGACACTCGCACGGATTCTATCTTTTCCCGGTACTGACCCGGATGATGCCATTTTTCGGTACTCACACATATTCGACCCTTTTTCGGTACTCCCCTGGACAGTTTTTCGACACTCGCACGGATTCTACCTTTTCCCGGTACTGACCCGGATGATGCTATTTTTCGATACTCACACAGATTCGACCCTTTTCCGGTACTCCCCGGGTCAGTTTTTCGACACTCGCACGGATTCTACCTTTTCCCAGTACTGTACCGCATTCTTCCATTTTTCGGTAGTCACACAGATTCGACCCTTTTTTGGTGCTCCCCGGGACAGTTTTTCGACACTCGCACGGATTCTACCTTTTCCCGGTACTGACCCGGATGATGCTATTTTTCGGTACTCACACATATTCGACCCTTTTCCAGTACTCCCCGGGACAGTTTTTCGACACTCGTACGGATTCTACCTTTTCCCGGTACTGACCCGGATGATGCCATTTTTCGGTACTCACACAGATTCGACCCTTTTTCGGTACTCCCCGGGACAGTTTTTCGACACTCGCCCGGATTCTACCTTTTCCCGGTACTGACCAAAATTCTTCCATTTTTCGGTAGTCACACAGATTCGAACCTTTTTCGGTACTCCCCGGGACCGTTTTTCGACACTCGCACGGATTCTACCTTTTCCCAGTACTGACCCGGATGATGGCATTTTTCGGTACTCACACATATTCGACCCTTTTTCGGTACTCCCCTGGACAGTTTTTCGACACTCGCACGGATTCTACCTTTTCCCGGTACTGAGCCGGATGATGCTATTTTTCGGTACTCACACAGATTCTACCCTTTTTTGGTACTCCCCGGGACAGTTTTTCGACACTCGTACGGATTCGACCTTTTCCCGGTACTGACCCGGATGATGCTATTTTTCGGTACTCACACAAATTCGACCCTTTTCCGGTACTCCCCGGGACAGTTTTTCGACACTCGTACGGATTCTACCTTTTCCAGGTACTGACCCGGAAGATGCTATTTTTCGATACTCACACAGATTCGACCATTTCTCGGTACTCCCCGGGACAGTTTTTCGACACTCGCACGGATTCTACCTTTTCCCAGTACTGTACCGCATTCTTCCATTTTTCGGTAGTCACACAGATTCGACCCTTTTTTGGTGCTCCCCGGGACAGTTTTTCGACACTCGCACGGATTCTACCTTTTCCCCGTACTGACCCCGATGATGCAATTTTTCGGTACTCACACAGATTCGACCCTTTTCCGGTACTCCCCGGGTCAGTTTTTCGACACTCGCACGGATTC
Source organism: Vitis vinifera (assembly GCF_030704535.1). NCBI lineage: Eukaryota > Viridiplantae > Streptophyta > Magnoliopsida > Vitales > Vitaceae > Vitis > Vitis vinifera. The sequence continues at coordinate 14,415,813 of NC_081809.1, read as the reverse complement.
TACCTTTTCCCGGTACTGACCCGGATGATGCCATTTTTCGGTACTCACACAGATTCGACCATTTTTCGGTACTCCCCGGGACAGTTTTTCGACACCCGCACGGATTCTACCTTTTCCCGGTACTGACCCGGATGATGCCATTTTTCGGTACTCATAGAGATTCGAACCTTTTTCGGTACTCCCCGGGACAGTTTTTTGACACTCGCACGGATTCTACCTTTTCCCAGTACTGTACCGCATTCTTCCATTTTTCGGTAGTCACACAGATTCGACCCTTTTTTGGTGCTCCCCGGGACAGTTTTTCGACACTCCCACGGATTCTACCTTTTCCCGGTACTGACCCGGATGATGCTATTTTTCGGTACTCACACAGATTCGACCCTTTTCCAGTACTCCCCGGAACAGTTTTTCGACACTCGTACGGATTCTACCTTTTCCCGATTTTGACCCGGATGATGCCATTTTTCGGTACTCACACAGATTCGACCCTTTTTCGGTACTCCCCGGGACAGTTTTTCGACACTCGCCCGGATTCTACCTTTTCCCGGTACTGTACCGCATTCTTCCATTTTTCGGTAGTCACACAGATTCGACCCTTTTTTGGTACTCCCCGGGACAGTTTTTCGACACTCGCACGGATTCTACCTTATCCCGGTACTAAGCCGGATGATTGTATTTTTCGGTACTCACACAGATTCTACCCTTTTTTGGTACTCCCCGGGACAGTTTTTCGACACTCGTACGGATTCTACCTTTTCTCGGTTTTGACCCGGATGATGCTATTTTTCGATACTCACACAGATTCAACCATTTTTCGGTACTCCCCGGGACAGTTTTTCGACACTCGCACGGATTCTATCTTTTCCCGGTACTGACCCAAATTCTTCCATTTTTCGGTAGTCAAACAGATTCGACCCTTTTTCGGTACTCCCCGTGACAGTTTTTCGACACTCGCACGGATTCTACCTTTTCCCGGTACTGACCCGGATGATGCTATTTTTCGATACTCACACAGATTCGACCCTTTTCCGGTACTCCCCGGGTCAGTTTTTCGACACTCGCACGGATTCTACCTTTTCCCGGTACTGACCCGGATGATGCTATTTTTCGATACTCACACAGATTCGACCCTTTTCCGGTACTCCCCGGGACAGTTCTTCGACACTCGTACGGATTCTACCTTTTCCCGATTTTGACCCGGATGATGCTATTTTTCGATACTCACACAGATTCGACCATTTTTCGGTACTCCCCGGGACAGTTTTTCGATACTCGCACGGATTCTACCTTTTCCTGGTACTGACCCGGATGATGCAATTTTTCGGTACTCACATAGATTCGACCCTTTTCCGGTACTCCCCGGGTCAGTTTTTCGACACTCGCACGGATTCTACCTTTTCCCGGTACTGACCCGGATGATGCTATTTTTCGGTACTCACACAGATTCGACCCTTTTCCAGTACTCCCCGGGACAGTTTTTCGACACTCGTACGGATTCTACCTTTTCCCGGTACTGACCCGGATGATGCCATTTTTCGGTACTCACACAGATTCGACCCTTTTTCGGTACTCCCCGGGACAGTTTTTCGACACTCGCCCGGATTCTACCTTTTCCCGGTACTGACCCAAATTCTTCCATTTTTCGGTACTCACACAGATTCGACCCTTTTTCGGTACTCCTCGGGACAGTTTTTCGACACTCGCACGGATTCTACCTTTTCCCGGTACTGACCCGGATCATGCCATTTTTCGGTACTCACACAGATTCGACCATTTTTCGGTACTCTCCGGGACAGTTTTTCGACACTCGCACGGATTCTACCTTTTCCCGATTTTGACCCGGATGATGCTATTTTTCGATACTCACACAGATTCAACCATTTTTCGGTACTCCCCGGGACAGTTTTTCGATACTCGCACGGATTCTACCTTTTCCTGGTACTGACCCGGATGATGCAATTTTTCGGTACTCACATAGATTCGACCCTTTTCCAGTACTCCCCGGGTCTGTTTTTCGACACTCGCACGGATTCTACCTTTTCCCGGTACTGACCCGGATGATGCCATTTTTCGGTACTCACACAGATTCGACCATTTTTCGGTACTCCCCGGGACAGTTTTTCGACACTCGCACGGATTCTACCTTCTCCCGGTTTTGACCCGGATGATGCTATTTTTCGATACTCACACAGATTCGACCATTTTTCGGTACTCCCCGGGACAGTTTTTCGATACTCGCACGGATTCTACCATTTCCTGGTACTGACCCGGATGATGCTATTTTTCGATACTCACATAGATTCGACCCTTTTCCAGGACTCCCCGGGACAGTTTTTCGACACTCGCACGGATTCTACCTTTTCCCGGTACTGACCCGGATGATGCCATTTTTCGGTACTCACACAGATTCGACCATTTTTCGGTACTCCCCGGGACAGTTTTTCGACACTCGCACGGATTCTACCTTCTCCCGGTACTGACTCGGATGATGCTATTTTTCGGTACTCACACAGATTCGACCCTTTTTCGGTACTCCCCGGGACAGTTTTTCGACACTCGCACGGATTCTACCTTTTCCCGGTACTGACCCGGATGATGCTATTTTTCGGTACTCGCACACATTAAACCCATTTCCGATACTCCCCGGGACAGCTATTTGACACTCGCACGGATTCTACCTTTTCCTGGTACTGTACCGCATTCTTCCATTTTTCGGTAGTCACACAGATTCGACCCTTTTTTGGTACTCCCCGGGACAGTTTTTCGACACTCGCACGGATTCTACCTTTTCCCGGTACTGACCCGGATGATGCCATTTTTCGGTACTCACACAGATTCGACCCTTTTTCGGTACTCCCCGGGACAGTTTTTCGACACTCGCCCGGATTCTACCTTTTCCCGGTACTGACCCAAATTCTTCCATTTTTCGGTACTCACACAGATTCGACCCTTTTTCGGTACTCCTCGGGACAGTTTTTCGACACTCGCACGGATTCTACCTTTTCCCGGTACTGACCCGGATGATGCCATTTTTCGGTACTCACACAGATTCGACCATTTTTCGGTACTCTCCGGGACAGTTTTTCGACACTCACACGGATTCTACCTTTTCCCGATTTTGACCCGGATGATGCTATTTTTCGATACTCACACAGATTCGACCCTTTTCCAGTACTCCCCGGGTCTGTTTTTCGACACTCGCACGGATTCTACCTTTTCCCGGTACTGACCCGGATGATGCCATTTTTCGGTACTCACACAGATTCGACCATTTTTCGGTACTCCCCGGGACAGTTTTTCGACACTCGCACGGATTCTACCTTCTCCCGGTACTGACTCGGATGATGCCATTTTTCGGTACTCACACAGATTCGACCCTTTTTCGGTACTCTCCGGGACAGTTTTTCGACACTCGCAGGGATTTTACCTTTTCTCGGTACTGACCCGGATGATGCTATTTTTCGGTACTCGCACACATTAAACCCATTTCCGATACTCCCCGGGACAGCTATTTGAAACTTGCACGGATTCTACCTTTTCCTGGTACTGTACCGCATTCTTCCATTTTTCGGTAGTCACACAGATTCGACCCTTTTTTGGTACTCCCCGGGACAGTTTTTCGACACTCGCACGGATTCTACCTTTTCCCGGTACTGACCCGGATGATGCCATTTTTCGGTACTCACACAGATTCGACCATTTTTCGGTACTCCCCGGGACAGTTTTTCGACACTCGCACGGATTCTACCTTCTCCCGGTACTGACTCGGATGATGCCATTTTTCGGTACTCACACAGATTCGACCCTTTTTCGGTACTCCCCGGGACAGTTTTTCGATACTCGCACGGATTCTACCTTTTCCTGGTACTGACCCGGATGATGCTATTTTTCGATACTCACATAGATTCGACCCTTTTCCAGGACTCCCCGGGATAGTTTTTCGACACTCGCACGGATTCTACCTTTTCCCGGTACTGACCCGGATGATGCCATTTTTCGGTACTCACACAGATTCGACCATTTTTCGGTACTCCCCGGGACAGTTTTTCGACACTCGCACGGATTCTACCTTCTCCCGGTACTGAGTCGGATGATGCCATTTTTCGGTACTCACACAGATTCGACCCTTTTTCGGTACTCTCCGGGACAGTTTTTCGACACTCGCACGGATTCTACCTTTTCCCGGTACTGACCCAAATGATGCTATTTTTCGGTACTCGCACACATTAAACCCATTTATGATACTCCCCGGGACAGCTATTTGACACTCACACGGATTCTACCTTTTCCTGGTACTGTACCGCATTCTTCCATTTTTCGGTAGTCACACAGATTCGACCCTTTTTTGGTACTCCCCGGGACAGTTTTTCGACACTCGCACGGATTCTACCTTTTCCCGGTACTGACCCGGATGATGCCATTTTTTGGTACTCACACAGATTCGACCCTTTTTCGGTACTCCCCGGGACAGTTTTTCGACACTCGCCCGGATTCTACCTTTTCCCGGTACTGACCCAAATTCTTCCATTTTTCGGTACTCACACAGATTCGACCCTTTTTCGGTACTCCTCGGGACAGTTTTTCGACACTCGCACGGATTCTACCTTTTCCCGGTACTGACCCGGATGATGCCATTTTTCGGTACTCACACAGATTCGACCATTTTTCGGTACTCTCCGGGACAGTTTTTCGACACTCGCACGGATTCTACCTTTTCCCGATTTTGACCCGGATGATGCTATTTTTCGATACTCACACAGATTCAACCATTTTTCGGTACTCCCCGGGACAGTTTTTCGATACTCGCACGGATTCTACCTTTTCCTGGTACTGACCCGGATGATGCAATTTTTCGGTACTCACATAGATTCGACCCTTTTCCGGTACTCCCCGGGTCTGTTTTTCGACACTCGCACGGATTCTACCTTTTCCCGGTACTGACCCGGATGATGCCATTTTTCGGTACTCACACAGATTCGACCATTTTTCGGTACTCCCCGAGACAGTTTTTCGACACTCGCACGGATTCTACCTTCTCCCGGTACTGACCCGGATGATGCAATTTTTCGATACTCACACAGATTCGACCATTTTTCGGTACTCCCCGGGACAGTTTTTCGATACTCGCACGGATTCTACCTTTTCCTGGTACTGACCCGGATGATGCAATTTTTCGGTACTCACACAGATTCGACCCTTTTTCGGTACTCCTCGGGACAGTTTTTCGACACTCGCACGGATTCTACCTTTTCCCGGTACTGACCCGGATGATGCCATTTTTCGGTACTCACACAGATTCGACCATTTTTCGGTACTCTCCGGGACAGTTTTTCGACACTCACACGGATTCTACCTTTTCCCGATTTTGACCCGGATGATGCTATTTTTCGATACTCACACAGATTCGACCCTTTTCCAGTACTCCCCGGGTCTGTTTTTCGACACTCGCACGGATTCTACCTTTTCCCGGTACTGACCCGGATGATGCCATTTTTCGGTACTCACACAGATTCGACCATTTTTCGGTACTCCCCGGGACAGTTTTTCGACACTCGCACGGATTCTACCTTCTCCCGGTACTGACTCGGATGATGCCATTTTTCGGTACTCACACAGATTCGACCATTTTTCGGTACTCCCCGGGACAGTTTTTCGACACTCGCACGGATTCTACCTTCTCCCGGTACTGACTCGGATGATGCCATTTTTCGGTACTCACACAGATTCGACCCTTTTTCGGTACTCTCCGGGACAGTTTTTCGACACTCGCACGGATTCTACCTTTTCTCGGTACTGACCCGGATGATGCTATTTTTCGGTACTCGCACACATTAAACCCATTTCCGATACTCCCCGGGACAGCTATTTGAAACTTGCACGGATTCTACCTTTTCCTGGTACTGTACCGCATTCTTCCATTTTTCGGTAGTCACACAGATTCGACCCTTTTTTGGTACTCCCCGGGACAGTTTTTCGACACTCGCACGGATTCTACCTTTTCCCGGTACTGACCCGGATGATGCCATTTTTCGGTACTCACACAGATTCGACCCTTTTTCGGTACTCCCCGGGACAGTTTTTCGACACTCGCCCGGATTCTACCTTTTCCCGGTACTGACCCAAATTCTTCCATTTTTCGGTACTCACACAGATTCGACCCTTTTTCGGTACTCCTCGGGACAGTTTTTTGACACTCGCACGGATTCTACCTTTTCCCGGTACTGACCCGGATGATGCCATTTTTCGGTACTCACAGATTCGACCATTTTTCGGTACTCTCCGGGACAGTTTTTCGACACTCGCACGGATTCTACCTTTTCCCGATTTTGACCCGGATGATGCTATTTTTCGATACTCACACAGATTCGACCATTTTTCGGTACTCCCCGGGACAGTTTTTCGATACTCGCACGGATTCTACCTTTTCCTGGTACTGACCCGGATGATGCAATTTTTCGGTACTCACATAGATTCGACCCTTTTCCGGTACTCCCCGGGTCTGTTTTTCGACACTCGCACGGATTCTACCTTTTCCCGGTACTGACCCGGATGATGCCATTTTTCGGTACTCACACAGATTCGACCATTTTTCGGTACTCCCCGGGACAGTTTTTCGACACTCGCACGGATTCTACCTTCTCCCGGTACTGACCCGGATGATGCTATTTTTCGATACTCACACAGATTCGACCCTTTTTCGGTACTCCCCGGGACAGTTTTTCGATACTCGCACGGATTCTACCATTTCCTGGTACTGACCCGGATGATGCTATTTTTCGATACTCACATAGATTCGACCCTTTTCCAGGACTCCCCGGGACAGTTTTTCGACACTCGCACGGATTCTACCTTTTCCCGGTACTGACCCGGATGATGCCATTTTTCGGTACTCACACAGATTCGACCATTTTTCGGTACTCCTCGGGACAGTTTTTCGACACTCGCACGGATTCTACCTTCTCCCGGTACTGACTCGGATGATGCCATTTTTCGGTACTCACACAGATTCGACCCTTTTTCGGTACTCCCCGGGACAGTTTTTCGACACTCGCACGGATTCTACCTTTTCCCGGTACTGACCCGGATGATGCTATTTTTCGGTACTCGCACACATTAAACCCATTTCCGATACTCCCCGGGACAGCTATTTGACACTCGCACGGATTCTACCTTTTCCTGGTACTGTACCGCATTCTTCCATTTTTAGGTAGTCACACAGATTCGACCCTTTTTTGGTACTCCCCGGGACAGTTTTTCGACACTCGCACGGATTCTACCTTTTCCCGATTTTGACCCGGATGATGCTATTTTTCGATACTCACACAGATTCGACCCTTTTCCAGTACTCCCCGGGTCTGTTTTTCGACACTCGCACGGATTCTACCTTTTCCCGGTACTGACCCGGATGATGCCATTTTTCGGTACTCACACAGATTCGACCATTTTTCGGTACTCCCCGGGACAGTTTTTCGACACTCGCACGGATTCTACCTTCTCCCGGTACTGACCCGGATGATGCCATTTTTCGGTACTCACACAGATTCGACCCTTTTTCGGTACTCCCCGGGAAAGTTTTTCGACACTCGCATGGATTCTACCTTTTCCCGGTACTGACCCGGATGATGCTATTTTTCGGTACTCGCACACATTAAACCCATTTCCGATACTCCCCGGGACAACTATTTGACACTCGCACGGATTCTACCTTTTCCTGGTACTGTACCGGATTCTTCCATTTTTAGGTAGTCACACAGATTCGACCCTTTTTTGGTACTCCCCGGGACAGTTTTTCGACACTCGCACGGATTCTACCTTTTCCCGGTACTGACCCGGATGATGCCATTTTTCGGTACTCACACAGATTCGACCCTTTTTCGGTACTCTCCGGGACAGTTTTTCGACACTCGCACGGATTCTACCTTCTCCCGGTACTGACTCCGATGATGCCATTTTTCGGTACTCACACAGATTCGACCCTTTTTCGGTACTCTCCGGGACAGTTTTTCGACACTCGCACGGATTCTACCTTCTCCCGGTACTGACTCCGATGATGCCATTTTTCGGTACTCACACAGATTCGACCCTTTTTCGGTACTCTCCGGGACAGTTTTTCGACACTCGCACGGATTCTACCTTTTCTCGGTACTGACCCGGATGATGCTATTTTTCGGTACTCGCACACATTAAACCCATTTCCGATACTCCCCGGGACAGCTATTTGAAACTCGCACGGATTCTACCTTTTCCTGGTACTGTACCGCATTCTTCCATTTTTCGGTAGTCACACAGATTCGACCCTTTTTTGGTACTCCCCGGGACAGTTTTTCGACACTCGCACGGATTTTACCTTTTCCCGGTACTGACCCGGATGATGCCATTTTTCGGTACTCACACAGATTCGACCCTTTTTCGGTACTCCCCGGGACAGTTTTTCGACACTCGCCCGGATTCTACCTTTTCCCGGTACTGACCCAAATTCTTCCATTTTTCGGTACTCACACAGATTCGACCCTTTTTCGGTACTCCTCGGGACAGTTTTTCGACACTCGCACGGATTCTACCTTTTCCCGGTACTGACCCGGATGATGCCATTTTTCGGTACTCACACAGATTCGACCATTTTTCGGTACTCTCCGGGACAGTTTTTCGACACTCGCACGGATTCTACCTTTTCCCGATTTTGACCTGGATGATGCTATTTTTCGATACTCACACAGATTCGACCATTTTTCGGTACTCCCCGGGACAGTTTTTCGATACTCGCACGGATTCTACCTTTTCCTGGTACTGACCCGGATGATGCAATTTTTCGGTACTCACATAGATTCGACCCTTTTCCGGTACTCCCCGGGTCTGTTTTTCGACACTCGCACGGATTCTACCTTCTCCCGGTACTGACCCGGATGATGCTATTTTTCGGTACTCGCACACATTAAACCCATTTCCGGTACTCCCCGGGACAGCTATTTGACACTCGCACGGATTCTACCTTTTCCCGGTACTGTACCGCATTCTTCCATTTTTCGGTAGTCACACAGATTCGAACCTTTTTTGGTACTCCCCGGGACAGTTTTTCGACACTCGCACGGATTCTACCTTTTCCCGGTACTGACCCGGATGATGCTATTTTTCGGTACTCACACAGCTTCGACCCTTTTGCAGTACTCCCAGGGACAGTTTTTCGACACTCGTACGGATTCTACCTTTTCCCGGTACTGACCCGGATGATGCCATTTTTCGGTACTCACACAGATTCGACCCTTTTTCGGTACTCCCCGGGACAGTTTTTCGACACTCGCCCGGATTCTACCTTTTCCCGGTACTGACCCAAATTCTTCCATTTTTCGGTACTCAAACAGATTCGACCCTTTTTCGGTACTCCCCGGGACAGTTTTTCGACACTCGCACGGATTCTACCTTTTCCCGGTACTGACCCGGATGATGCTATTTTTCGATACTCACACAGATTCGACCCTTTTCCGGTACTCCCCGGGACAGTTCTTCGACACTCGTACGGATTCTACCTTTTCCCGGTTTTGACCCGGATGATGCTATTTTTCGATACTCACACAGATTCGACCATTTTTCGGTACTCCCCGGGACAGTTTTTCGACACTCGCACGGATTCTACCTTCTCCCGGTACTGACCCGGATGATGCTATTTTTCGGTACTCGCACACATTAAACCCATTTCCGGTACTCCCCGGGACAGCTATTTGACACTCGCACGGATTCTACCTTTTCCCGGTACTGTACCGCATTCTTCCATTTTTCGGTAGTCACACAGATTCGAACCTTTTTTGGTACTCCCCGGGACAGTTTTTCGACACTCGCACGGATTCTACCTTTTCCCGGTACTGACCCGGATGATGCTATTTTTCGGTACTCACACAGCTTCGACCCTTTTGCAGTACTCCCAGGGACAGTTTTTCGACACTCGTACGGATTCTACCTTTTCCCGGTACTGACCCGGATGATGCCATTTTTCGGTACTCACACAGATTCGACCCTTTTTCGGTACTCCCCGGGACAGTTTTTCGACACTCGCCCGGATTCTACCTTTTCCCGGTACTGACCCAAATTCTTCCATTTTTCGGTACTCAAACAGATTCGACCCTTTTTCGGTACTCCCCGGGACAGTTTTTCGACACTCGCACGGATTCTACCTTTTCCCGGTACTGACCCGGATGATGCTATTTTTCGATACTCACACAGATTCGACCCTTTTCCGGTACTCCCCAGGACAGTTCTTCGACACTCGTACGGATTCTACCTTTTCCCGGTTTTGACCCGGATGATGCTATTTTTCGATACTCACACAGATTCGACCATTTTTCGGTACTCCCCGGGACAGTTTTTCGATACTCGCACGGATTCTACCTTTTCCTGGTACTGACCCGGATGATGCAATTTTTCGGTATTCACATAAATTCGACCATTTTCCGGTACTCCCCGGGATAGTTTTTCGACACTCGCACGGATTCTATCTTTTCCCGGTACTGACCCGGATGATGCCATTTTTCGGTACTCACACAGATTCGACCCTTTTCCGGTACTCCCCGGGTCAGTTTTTCGACACTCGCACGGATTCTACCTTTTCCCGGTACTGACCCGGATGATGCCATTTTTCGGTACTCACACAGATTCGACCATTTTTCGGTACTCCCCGAGACAGTTTTTCGACACTCGCACGGATTCTACCTTCTCCCGGTACTGACCCGGATGATGCCATTTTTCAGTACTCACACAGATTCGACCCTTTTTCGGTACTCCCCGGGACAGTTTTTCGACACTCGCACGGATTCTACCTTTTCCCTGTACTGACCCGGATGATGCTATTTTTCGGTACTCGCACACATTAAACCCATTTCCGGTACTCCCCGGGACAGCTATTTGACACTCGCACGGATTCTACCTTTTCCCGGTACTGTACCGCATTCTTCCAATTTTCGGTAGTCACACAGATTCGACCATTTTTTGGTACTCCCCGGGACAGTTTTTCGACACTCGCACGGATTCTACCTTTTCCCGGTACTGACCCGGATGATGCTATTTTTCGGTACTCACACAGCTTCGACCCTTTTCCAGTACTCCCCGGGACAGTTTTTCGACACTCGTACGGATTCTACCTTTTCCCGGTACTGACCCGGATGATGCCATTTTTCGGTACTCACACAGATTCGACCCTTTTTCGGTACTCCCCGGGACAGTTTTTCGACACTCACCCGGATTCTACCTTTTCCCGGTACTGACCCAAATTCTTCCATTTTTCGGTACTCACACAGATTCGACCCTTTTTCGGTACTCCCCGGGACAGTTTTTCGACACTCGCACGGATACTACCTTTTCCCGGTACTGACCCGGATGATGCTATTTTTCGATACTCACACAGATTCGACCCTTTTCCGGTACTCCCCGGGACAGTTTTTCGACACTCGTACGGATTCTACCTTTTCCCGGTTTTGACCCGGATGATGCTATTTTTCGATACTCACACAGATTCGACCATTTTTCGGTACTCCCCGGGACAGTTTTTCGTTACTCGCACGGATTCTACCTTTTCCTGGTACTGACCCGGATGATGCAATTTTTCGGTACTCACATAGATTCGACCCTTTTTCGGTACTCCCCGGGACAGTTGTTCGACACTCGTACGGATTCTACCTTTTCCCGGTTTTGACCCGGATGATGCTATTTTTCGATACTCACACAGATTCGACCATTTTTCGGTACTCCCCGGGACAGTTTTTCGATACTCGCACGGATTCTACCTTTTCCCGGTACTGACCCGGATGATGCCATTTTTCGGTACTCACACAGATTCGACCATTTTTCGGTACTCTCCGGGACAGTTTTTCGACACTCGCACGGATTCTACCTTTTCCCGATTTTGACCCGGATGATGCTATTTTTCGATACACACACAGATTCAACCATTTTTCGGTACTCCCCGGGACAGTTTTTCGATACTCGCACGGATTCTACCTTTTACTGGTACTGACCCGGATGATGCAATTTTTCGGTACTCACATAGATTCGACCCTTTTCCGGTACTCCCCGGGTCTGTTTTTCGACACTCGCACGGATTTTACCTTTTCCCGGTACTGACCCGGATGATGCCATTTTTCGGTACTCACACAGATTCGACCATTTTTCGGTACTCCCCGGGACAGTTTTTCGACACTCGCACGGATTCTACCTTTTCCCGGTACTGACCCGGATGATGCCATTTTTCGGTACTCACACAGATTCGACCCTTTTTCGGTACTCCCCGGGACAGTTTTTCGACACTCGCACGGATTCTACCTTTTCCCGATATTGACCCGGATGATGCCATTTTTCGGTACTCAGACAGATTCGACCCTTTTTCGGTACTCCCCGAGATAGTTTTTCGACACTCGCCCGGATCCTACCTTTTCCCGGTACTGACCCGAATTCTTCCATTTTTCGGTAGTCACACAGATTCGATTCTTTCTCGGTACTCCTCGGGACAGTTTTTCGACACTCGCACGGATTCTACCTTTTCTTGGTTTTGACCCGGATGATGCTATTTTTCGATACTCACACAGATTCGACCATTTTTCGGTACTCCCCGGGACAGTTTTTCGATACTCGCACGGATTCTACCTTCTCCCGGTACTGACCCGGATGATGCCATTTTTCGGTACTCACACAGATTCGACCCTTTTTCGGTACTCCCCGGGACAGTTTTTCGACACTCGCACGGATTCTACCTTTTCCCGGTACTGACCCGGATGATGCTATTTTTCGGTACTCGCACACATTAAACCCATTTCCGGTATTCCCCGGGACAGCTATTTGACACTCGCACGGATTCTACCTTTTCCCGGTACTGTACCGCATTCTTCCATTTTTCGGTAGTCACACAGATTCGACCCTTTTTTGGTACTCCCCGGGACAGTTTTTCGACACTCGCACGGATTCTACCTTTTCCCGGTACTGACCCGGATGATGCTATTTTTCGGTACTCACACAGCTTCGACCCTTTTCCAGTACTCCCCGGGACAGTTTTTCGACACTCGTACGGATTCTACCTTTTCCCAGTACTGACCCGGATGATGCCATTTTTCGGTACTCACACAGATTCGACCCTTTTTCGGTACTCCCCGGGACAGTTTTTCGACACTCACCCGGATTCTTCCTTTTCCCGGTACTGACCCAAATTCTTCCATTTTTCGGTACTCACACAGATTCGACCCTTTTTCGGTACTCCCCGGGACAGTTTTTCGACACTCGCACGGATTCTACCTTTTCCCGGTACTGACCCGGATGATGCTATTTTTCGATACTCACACAGATTCGACCCTTTTCCGGTACTCCCCGGGACAGTTCTTCGACACTCGTACGGATTCTACCTTTTCCCGGTTTTGACCCGGATGATGCTATTTTTCGATACTCACACAGATTCAACCATTTTTCGGTACTCCCCGGGACAGTTTTTCGTTACTCGCACGGATTCTACCTTTTCCTGGTACTGACCCGGATGATGCAATTTTTCGGTACTCACATAGATTCGACCCTTTTCCGGTACTCCCCGGGACAGTTGTTCGACACTCGTACGGATTCTACCTTTTCCCGGTTTTGACCCGGATGATGCTATTTTTCGATACTCACACAGATTCGACCATTTTTCGGTACTCCCCGGGACAGTTTTTCGATACTCGCACGGATTCTACCTTTTCCCCGTACTGACCCGGATGATGCAATTTTTCGGTAGTCACACAGATTCGACACTTTTCCGGTACTCCCCGGGTCAGTTTTTCGACACTCGCACGGATTCTACCTTTTCCCGGTACTGACCCGGATGATGCCATTTTTCGGTACTCACACAGATTCGACCCTTTTTCGGTACTCCCCGGGACAGTTTTTCGACACTCGCACGGATTCTACCTTTTCCCGATATTGACCCGGATGATGCCATTTTTCGGTACTCAGACAGATTCGACCCTTTTTCGGTACTCCCCGAGATAGTTTTTCGACACTCGCCCGGATCCTACCTTTTCCCGGTACTGACCCGAATTCTTCCATTTTTCGGTAGTCACACAGATTCGATTCTTTCTCGGTACTCCTCGGGACAGTTTTTCGACACTCGCACGGATTCTACCTTTTCTTGGTTTTGACCCGGATGATGCTATTTTTCGATACTCACACAGATTCGACCATTTTTCGGTACTCCCCGGGACAGTTTTTCGATACTCGCACGGATTCTACCTTTTCCCGGTACTGACCCGGATGATGCAATTTTTCGGTACTCACACAGATTCGACCCTTTTCCGGTACTCCACGGGTCAGTTTTTCGACACTCGCACGGATTCTACCTTTTCCCGGTACTGACCCGGATGATGCCATTTTTCGGTACTCACACAGATTCGACCCTTTTCCGGTACTCCACGGGTCAGTTTTTCGACACTCGCACGGATTCTACCTTTTCCCGGTACTGACCCGGATGATGCCATTTTTCGGTACTCACACAGATTCGACCATTTTTCGGTACTCCCTGGGACAGTTTTTCGACACTCGCATAGATTCTACCTTTTCCCGGTTTCGACCCGGATGATGCTATTTTTCGATACTCACACAGATTCGACCATTTTTCGGTACTCCACGGGTCAGTTTTTCGACACTCGCACGGATTCTACCTTTTCCCGGTACTGACCCGGATGATGCCATTTTTCGGTACTCACACAGATTCGACCATTTTTCGGTACTCCCCGGGACAGTTTTCGACACTCGCATAGATTCTACCTTTTCCCGGTTTCGACCCGGATGATGCTATTTTTCGATACTCACACAGATTCGACCATTTTTCGGTACTCCCCGGGACAGTTTTTCGATACTCGCACGGATTCTACCTTTTCTTGGTACTGACCCGGATGATGCAATTTTTCGGTACTCACATAGATTCGACCCTTTTCCGGTACTCCCCGGGTTAGTTTTTCGACACTCGCACGGATTCTACCTTTTCCCTGTACTGACCCGGATGATGCCATTTTTCGGTACTCACACAGATTCGACCATTTTTCGGTACTCCCCGGGACAGTTTTTCGACACTCGCACGGATTCTATCTTCTCCCGGTACTGACCCGGATGATGCCATTTTTCGGTACTCACACAGATTCGACCCTTTTTCGATACTCCCCGGGACAGTTTTTCGACACTCGCACGGATTCTACCTTTTCCCGGTACTGACCCGGATGATGCTATTTTTCGGTACTCGCACACATTAAACCCATTTCCGGTACTCCCCGGGACAGCTATTTGACACTCGCACGGATTCTACCTTTTCCCGGTACTGTACCGCATTCTTCCATTTTTCGGTAGTCACACAGAGTCGACCCTTTTTTGGTACTCCCCGGGACAGTTTTTCGACACTCGCACGGATTCTACCTTTTCCCGGTACTAACCCGGATGATGCTATTTTTCGGTACTCACACAGCTTCGACCCTTTTCCAGTACTCCCCGGGACTGACCCGGATGATGCCATTTTTCGGTACTCACACAGATTCGACCCTTTTTTGGTACTCCACGGGACAGTTTTTCGACACTCGCACGGATTCTAGCTTTTCCCGGTACTGACCCGGATGATGCTATTTTTCGGTACTCACACAGATTCGACCCTTTTTCGGTACTCCCCGGGACAGTTTTTCGACACTCGTACGGATTCTACCTTTTCCCGGTACTGACCTAAATGATGCTATTTTTCGATACTCACACAGATTCCACCATTTCTCGGTACTCCCAGGGACAGTTTTTCGACACTCACACGGATTCTACCTTTTCCCGGTACTGACCCGGATGATGCCATTTTTCGCTACTGACACAGATTCGACCCTTTTCCGGTACTCCCCGGGACAGTTATTCGACACTCGCACGGATTCTACCTTTTCCCGGTACTGTACCGCATTCTTCCATTTTTCGGTAGTCACACAAATTCGACCCTTTTTCGTTACTCCCCCAGACAGTTTTTCGACACTAGCACGAATTCAACCTTTTCCCGGTACTGACCCGGATGATGCTATTTTTCGATACTCACACAGATTCGACCCATTTCCGGTACAGCCCGGGACAGTTATTCAACATTTGCATGGATTCTACCTTTTCCCGGTACTGACCTGGATGATGCCATTTTCCGGTACTCATACAGATTCGACCCTTTTCCGGTACTCCCCGGGACAGTTATTCGACACTCGCACGGATTCTACCTTTTCCCGGTACTGTATCGGACTTTTCCATTTTTCGGTAGTCACACAGATTCAACCCTTTTTCGTTACTCCCCCAGACAGTTTATCGACACTTGCACGGATTCTTCCTTTTCCCGGTACTGACCCGGATGATGCCATTTTTCGGTACTCACACAGATTCGAACCTTTTCCTGTACTCCCCGGGACAGTTTTTCGACACTAGCACGGATTCTACCTTTTTCCATCACTGACCCGGATGATGCTATTTTTCGATACTCACACAGATTCGACCCTTTTCCGGTATTGCCCGGGACAGCTATTCAACATCGGCACGGATTCTACCTTTTCCCGTTACTAAATCGGATGATGCCATTTTTCGGTACTCACACAGATTCGACCCTTTTTCGGTACTCCCCGGGACAGTTTTTCGACACTCGCACGGATTCTACCTTTTCCCGGTACTGACCTGGATGATGCCATTTTTCGGTACTCACAATAACTCGACCTTTTTTCGGTACTCCCCGGGACAGTTTTTCGGAACTCGTAGGGATTCTACCTTTTCCCGGTACTGACCCGAATGATGCCATTTTTCGGTACTCACACAGATTCGACCTTTTTGAGGTACTCCCCGGGACAGTATTTCGACACTCGCACGGATTATACCTTTTCCCGGTACTGACCCGGATGATGCCATTTTACGGTACTCACACAGATTCGACCCTTTTCCGTTACTAACCAGGACAGTTATTCGACACTCGCACGGATTCTACCTTTTCCCGGTACTGTACCAGATTCTTCCATTTTTCGGTAGTCACACAGATTCGACCCTTTTTCGTTACTACCCCAGACAGTTTTTCGACACTTGCACGGATTCTACCTTTTCCCGGTACTGACCCGGATGATGCCATTTTTCGGTACTCACACAGATTCGACCCTTTTTCGGTTCTCCCCGATACAGTTATTCGACACTCGCACGGATTCTACCTTTTCCCGATACTATACCGGATTCTTCCATTTTTCGGTAGTCAGACAGATTCGACCCTTTTTCATTACTATCCCAGACAGTTTTTCGACACTTGCACGGATTCTACCTTTTCCCGGTACTGACCCGGATGATGCCATTTTCCGGTACTCACACAGATTCGACCCTTTTCCGGTACTCACCGGGACAGTTTCTGGACACTAGCACGGATTCTACCTTTTCCCAGTACTGACCCGGAATATGCTATTTTTCGATACTCACACAGATTCGACCCTTTTCCGGTACTCCCCGGGACAGTTTTTCGACACGAGCACGGATTCTACCTTTTCCCATCACTGACCCGGATGATGCTATTTTTCGATACTGACACAGATTCGACCCTTTTCCGGTACTGCCCGGGACAACTATTCAACATTTGCACGGATTCTACCTTTTCCCGGTACTAACCCGGATGATGCCATTTTTCGGTACTCACACAGATTCGACCCTTTTTCGGTACTCCCCGGGACAGTATTTCGACACTCGCACGGATTATACCTTTTGCCGGTACTGATCCGGATGATGGCATTTTTCGATACTCACACAGATTCGACTTTTTTCGGGTACTCGTCGGGACAGTTTTTCGACCCTCGCACGAATTCTACCTTTTCCCGGTACTGACCCGGATTCTTCCATTTTTCGGTAGTCACACAGATTCGACCCTTTTTCATTACTCCCTCAGACAGTTTTTCGACACTAGCACGAATTCTACCTTTTCCCGGTACTGACCCGGATGATGCCATTTTTCGGTACTCACACAGATTCGACCCTTTTTCGGTACTCCCCGATACAGTTATTCGACACTCGCACGGATTCTACCTTTTCCCGATACTGTACCGGATTCTTCCATTTTTCATTAGTCACACAGATTCGAACCTTTTTCGTTACTCCCCCAGATAGTTTTTCGACACTCGCACGGATTCTACCTTTTCCCGGCACTGACCCGGATGATACCATTTTTCGGTACTCACACAGATTCGACCCTTTTCCGGTACTCTCCGGGACAGTTTTTCGACACTCGCACGGATTCTAACTTTTCCCGGTACTGACCCGGATGATGCTATTTTTCGATACTCACACAGATTCGACCCTTTTCCGGTACTGCCCGAGACAGTTATGCAACATTTGTACGGATTCTACCTTTTCCCGGTACTGACCTGGATGATTCAATTTTCCGGTACTAACACAGATTCGACCATTTTCCGGTACAACCCGGGACACTTATTCGACACTCGCACGGATTCTACCTTTTCCCGGTACTGACCCGGATGATGCCATTTTCCGGTACTCACACAGATTCGACCCTTTTCCGTTACTCCCCGGGACTGTTATTCGACACTCGCACGGATTCTACCTTTTCCCGGTACTGTACCGGATTATTCCATTTTTCGGTAGTCACACAGATTTGACCCTTTTTCGGTACTCCCCGATACAGTTATTCGACACTCGCACGGATTCTACCTTTTCCCGGTACTGACCAGGATGATGCTATTTTTTTATGCTCACTCAAATTCGGCCCTTTTCCGATATTGCCCGGGACAGTTATTCAACATTTGCACGGATGCTACCATTTCCCGGTACTGACCCGGATGATGCCATTTTCCGGTAGTCAAACAGATTTGACCCTTTTCCGTTACTCCCCGGGACAGCTATTCGACAGTCGCACGGATTCTACCTTTTCCCGATACTGTACCGGATTCTTCCATTTTTTGGTAGTCACACAGATTCGACCCTTTTTCGTTACTCCCACAAACAGTTTTTCGACACTTGCACGTATTCTACTTTTTCCCGGTACTGACCCGGATGATGCCATTTTTCGGTACTCACACAGATTAGATCCTTTTCCGGTACTCCCGGGACAGTTTTTCAACACTCGCACGAATTCTACCTTTTCCCGGTACTGACCTGGATGATGCCATTTTTCGGTACTCACACAGATTCGACCCTTTTCTGGTACTGCCCGGGACAGTTATTCAACATTTGCACGGATTCTACCTTTTCCCGGTTCTGACCCGGATGATGCCATTTTTCGATACTCACACAGATTCGACCTTTTTCCGGTACTCCCCGGGACAGTTTTTCGACACACCCACGAATTTTACCTTTTCCCGGTACTGTACCGGATTCCTCCATTTTTCGATACTCACACAGATTCGACCATTTTCCGGTACTCGCCGGGACAGTTTTTCGACTCTCGCACGAATTCTACCTTTTCCCGGTACTGACCCGGATTATTCCATTTTTCGGTAGTCACACAGATTCGACCTTTTTGAGGTACTCACACAGATTCGACCCTTTTTCGGTACTCCCCGATACAGTTATTCGACACTCGCACGGATTCTACCTTTTCCCGATACTGTACCGGATTCTTCCATTTTTCATTAGTCACACAGATTCGACCCTTTTTCATTACTCCCCCAGATAGTTTTTCGACACTCGCACGGATTCTACCTTTTCCCGGTACTGGCCCGGATGATACCATTTTTCGGTACTCACACAGATTCGACCCTTTTCCGGTACTCTCCGGGACAGTTTTTCGACACTCGCACGGATTCTAACTTTTCCCGGTACTGACCCGGATGATGCTATTTTTCGATATTCACACAGATTCGACCCTTTTCCGGTACTGCCCGAGACAGTTATGCAACATTTGCACGGATTCTACCTTTTCCTGGTACTGACCTGGATGATTCAATTTTCCGGTACTAACACAGATTCGACCCTTTTCCGGTACAACCCGGGACACTTATTCGACACTCGCACGGATTCTACCTTTTCCCGGTACTGACCCGGATGATGCCATTTTACGGTACTCACACAGATTCGACCCTTTTCCGTTACTCCCCGGGACAGTTATTCGACACTCGCACGGATTCTACCTTTTCCCGGTACTGTACCGGATTCTTCCATTTTTCGGTAGTCACACAGATTCGACCCTTTTTCGTTACTACCCCAGACAGTTTTTCGACACTTGCACGGATTCTACCTTTTCCCGGTAGTGACCTGGATGATGCCATTTTCCGGTACTCACACAGATTCGACCCTTTTCCGGTACTCACCGGGACAGTTTCTGGACACTAGCACGGATTCTACCTTTTCCCAGTACTGACCCGGATAATGCTATTTTTCGATACTCACACAGATTCGACCCTTTTCCGGTACTCCCCGGGACAGTTTTTCGACACTAGCACGGATTCTACCTTTTCCCATCACTGACTCGGATGATGCTATTTTTCGATACTCACACAGATTCGACCCTTTTCCGGTTCTGCCCGGGACAGCTATTCAACATTTGCACGGATTCTACCTTTTCCCGGTACTAACCCGGATGATGCCATTTTTCGGTACTCACACAGATTCGACCCTTTTTCGGTACTCCCCGGGACAGTATTTCGACACTCGCACGGATTATACCTTTTGCCGGTACTGATCCGGATGATGCCATTTTTCGATACTCACACAGATTCGACTTTTTTCGGGTACTCGTCGGGACAGTTTTTCGACCCTCGCACGAATTCTACCTTTTCCCGGTACTGACCCGGATTCTTCCATTTTTCGGTAGTCACACAGATTCGACCCTTTTTCGTTACTCCCCCAGACAGTTTTTCGACACTAGCACGAATTCTACCTTTTCCCGGTACTGACCCGGATGATGCCATTTTTCGATACTCACACAGATTCGACCCTTTTTCGGTACTCCCCGATACTGTTATTCGACACTCGCACGGATTCTACCTTTTCCCGATACTGTACCGGATTCTTCCATTTTTCATTAGTCACACAGATTCGACCCTTTTTCGTTACTCCCCCAGATAGTTTTTCGACACTCGCACGGATTCTACCTTTTCCCGGTACTGACCCGGATGATACCATTTTTCGGTACTCACACAGATTCGACCCTTTTTCGTTACTCCCCCAGATAGTTTTTCGACACTCGCACGGATTCTACCTTTTCCCGGTACTGACCCGGATGATACCATTTTTCGGTACTCACACAGATTCGACCCTTTTCCGGTACTCTCCGGGACAGTTTTTCGACACTCGCACGGATTCTAACTTTTCCCGGTACTGACCCGGATGATGCTATTTTTCGATACTCACACAGATTCGACCCTTTTCCGGTACTGCCCGAGACAGTTATGCAACATTTGCACGGATTCTACCTTTTCCGGTACTAACACAGATTCGACCCTTTTCCGGTACAACCCGGGACACTTATTCGACACTCGCACGGATTCTACCTTTTCCCGGTACTGACCCGGATGATGCCATTTTCCGGTACTCACATAGATTCGACCCTTTTCCGTTACTCCCCGGGACTGTTATTCGACACTCGCACGGATTCTACCTTTTCCCGATACTGTACCGGATTCTTCCATTTTTCGGTAGTCACACAGATTCGTCCCTTTTTCGTCACTCGCCCAGACAGTTTTTCGACACTCGCACGTATTCTACCTTTTCTCGGTACTGACCCGGATGATGCCATTTTTCGGTACTCACATAGTTTCAACCTTTTTCCTGCACTTCCCGGGACAGTTTTTTGACACTTGCACGGATTCTAACTTTTTGCGGGTACTGACCAGGATGATGCCATTTTTCGGTACTCACACAGATTCGACCCTTTTCCGGTACTCCCCGGGACAGTTATTCGACACTCACACGGATTCTACCTTTTCCCGATACTATACCGGATTCTTCCATTTTTCGGTAGTCACACAGATTCGACCCTTTTTCGTTACTCCCACAGACAGTTTTTCGATACTCGCACGGATTCTACCTTTTCCCGGTACTGACCCGGATGATGCTATTTTTCGATACTCACACAGATTCGACCCTTTTCCGGTACTGCCCAGGACAGTTATTCAACATTTGCACGGATTCTACCTTTTCCCGGTACTGACCCGGATGATGCCATTTTTCGGTACTCACACAGATTCGACCCTTTTCCTGTACTTCCCGGGTCAGTTTTTCGACACTCGCACGGATTCTAACTTTTTGCGGGTACTGACCCGGATGATGCCATTTTTCGGTACTCACACAGATTCGACCCTTTTCCGGTACTCCCCGGGACAGTTATTCGACACTCACACGGATTCTACCTTTTCCCGATACTATACCGGATTCTTCCATTTTTCGGTAGTCACACAGATTCGACACTTTTTCGTTACTCCCACAGACAGTTTTTCGATACTCGCACGGATTCTACCTTTTCCCGGTACTGACCCGGATGATGCTATTTTTCGATACTCACACAGATTCGACCCTTTTCCGGTACTGCCCAGGACAGTTATTCAACATTTGCACGGATTCTACCTTTTCCCGGTACTGACCCGGATGATGCCATTTTTCGGTACTCACACAGATTCGACCCTTTTCCTGTACTTCCCGGGACAGTTTTTCGACACTCGCACGGATTCTAACTTTTTGCGGGTACTGACCCGGATGATGCCATTTTTCGGTACTCACACAGATTCGACCCTTTTCCGGTACTCCCCGGGACAGTTTTTCGACACTCGCACGGATTCTACCTTTTCCCGGTACTGTACCGGATTCCTCCATTTTTCGATACTCACACAGATTGGACCCTTTTCCAGTACTCGCCGGGACAGTATTTCGACTCTCGCACGAATTCTACCTTTTCCCGGTACTGACCCGGATTCTTCCATTTTTTGGTAGTCACACAGATTCGACCCTTTTTCGGTACTCCCCCTTACAGTTTTTCGACAGTCGCACGGATTCTACCTTTTCTCGGTACTGCCCTGGATGATGCTATTTTTCGATAGTCACACAGATTCGACCCTTTTTCGGTACTGACCCGGATGATGCTATTTTTCGATACTCACACAGATTCGACCCTTTTCCGGTACTGCCTGAGACAGTTATTCAACATTTGCACGGATTCTACCTTTTCCCGGTACTGACCCGGATGATGCAATTTTCCGGTACTCACACAGATTCGACCCTTTTCCGGTAATCCCCGGGACAGTTTTTCGACACTCGCACAGATTCTACCTTTTCCCGGTACTGTACCGGATTCCTCCATTTTTCGATACTCACACAGATTCGACCCTTTTCGGTACTCGCCGGGACAGTTTTTCGACTCTCGCACGAATTCTACATTTTCCCGGTACTGACCTGGATTCTTCCATTTTTCGGTAGTCACACAGATTCGACCCTTTTTCGGTACTCCCCCATACAGTTTTTCGACAGTCGCACGGATTCTACCTTTTCTCGGTACTAACCCGGATGATGCTATTTTTCGATACTCACACAGATTTCACCCTTTTCCGGTACTGCCCAGGACAGTTATTCAACCTTTGCACGGATTCTACCTTTTCTCGGTACTGACCCAGATGATGCTATTTTTCGATACTCACACAGATTCGACCCTTTTCCGGTACTGCCCGAGACAGTTATTCGATATTTGCACGGATTCTACCTTTTCCCGGTACTGACCCGGATGATGCAATTTTCCGGTACTCACACAGATTCGACCCTTTTCCGGTACTCCCCGGGACAGTTTTTCGACACTCGCACGGATTCTACCTTTTCCCGATACTGTACCGGATTCTTCCATTTTTCGGTAGTCACACAGATTCGACTCTTTTTCGTTACTCCCACAGACAGTTTTTCGACACTCGCACGGATTCTACCTTTTCTCGGTACTGACCCGGATGATGCTATTTTTCGATACTCACACAGATTGGACCCTTTTCCGGTACTGCCCAGGATAGTTATTCAACATTTGCACGGATTCTACCTTTTCCCTGTACTGACCCGGATGATTCCATTTTTCGGTACTCACATAGATTCGACCCTTTTCCGGTACTCCCCGGGACAGTTATTCGACACACGCACGGATTCTACCTTTTCCCGATACTGTACCGGATTCTTCCATTTTTCGGTAGTCACACAGATTCGACCCTTTTCCGTTACTCCCACAGACAGTTTTTCGACACTCGCATGGATTCTACCTTTTCTCGGTACTGACCCGGATGATGCCATTTTTCGGTACTCACTCAGATTCGACCCTTTTCCTGTACTTCCCGAGACAGTTTTTCGACACTCGCACGGATTCTACCTTTTCTCGGTACTGACCCGGATGATGCCATTTTTCGGTACTCACACAGATTCGACCCTTTTCCTGTACTTCCCGAGACAGTTTTTCGACTCTTGCACGAATTCTACCTTTTCCCGGTACTGACCCGGATTCTTCCATTTTTCGGTAGTCACACAGATTCGACCCTTTTTCGGTACTCCCCCATACAGTTTATCGACAGTCGCACGGATTCTACCTTTTCTCGCTACTGACCCGGATGATGCTATTTTTCGATACTCACACAGATTCGACCCTTTTCTGGTACTGCCCAGGACATTTATTCAACATTTGCACGGATTCTACCTTTTCCCGGTACTGACCCGGATGATGCCATTTTTCGGTACTCACACAGATTCGACCTTTTTCCGGTACTCCCCGGGACAATTATTCGACACTCGCACGGATTCTACCTTTTCCCGATACTGTACCGGATTCTTCCATTTTTCGGTAATCACACAGATTCGACCCTTTTCCGGTACTCCCATAGACAGTTTTTCGACACTCGCACGGATTCTACCTTTTCTCTGTACTGACCCGGATGATGCCATTTTTCGGTACTCACACAGATTCGACCCTTTTTCGGTACTCCCCAGGACAGTTTTTCGACACTCGCACGGATTCTACCTTTTCCCAGTACTGACCCGGATGATGCTATTTTTCGATACTCACACAGATTCGACCCTTTTCCGGTACTGCCCGAGACAGTTATTCAACATTTGCACGGATTCTACCTTTTCCCGGTACTGACCCTGATGATGCAATTTTCCGGTACTCACACAGATTCGACCCTTTTCCGGTACTCCCCGGGACAGTTTTTCGACACTCGCACAGATTCTACCTTTTCCCGGTACTGTACCGGATTCCTCCATTTTTCGATACTGACACAGATTCGACCATTTTCCGGTACTCGCCGGGACAGTTTTTCGACTCTCGCACGAATTCTACCTTTTTCCGGTACTGACCCGGCTTCTTCCATTTTTCGGTAGTCACACAGATTCGACCCTTTTTCGGTACTCCCCCATACAGTTTTTCGACAGTCGCACGGATTCTACCTTTTCTCGGTACTGACCCGGATGATGCTATTTTTCGATACTCACACAGATTCGACCCTTTTCCGGTACTGCCCAGGACAGTTATTCAACATTTGCACGAATTCTACCTTTTCCCTGTACTGACCCGGATGATTCCATTTTTCGGTACTCACATAGATTCGACCCTTTTCCGGTACTCCCCGGGACAGTTATTCGACACACGCACGGATTCTACCTTTTCCCGATACTGTACCGGATTCTTCCATTTTTCGGTAGTCACACAGATTCGACCCTTTTCCGTTACTCCCACAGACAGTTTTTCGACACTCGCATGGATTCTACCTTTTCTCGGTACTGACCCGGATGATGCCATTTTTCGGTACTCACTCAGATTCGACCCTTTTCCTGTACTTCCCGAGACAGTTTTTCGACACTCGCACGGATTCTACCTTTTCTCGGTACTGACCCGGATGATGCCATTTTTCGGTACTCACACAGATTCGACCCTTTTCCTGTACTTCCCGAGACAGTTTTTCGACTCTTGCACGAATTCTACCTTTTCCCGGTACTGACCCGGATTCTTCCATTTTTCGGTAGTCACACAGATTCGACCCTTTTTCGGTACTCCCCCATACAGTTTATCGACAGTCGCACGGATTCTACCTTTTCTCGCTACTGACCCGGATGATGCTATTTTTCGATACTCACACAGATTCGACCCTTTTCTGGTACTGCCCAGGACATTTATTCAACATTTGCACGGATTTTACCTTTTCCCGGTACTGACCCGGATGATTCCATTTTTCGGTACTCAGACAGATTCGACCCTTTTCCGGTACTCCCCGGGACAGTTATTCGACACTCGCACGTATTCTACCTTTTCCCGATACTGTACCGGATTCTTCCATTTTTCGGTAGTCACACAGATTCGACCCTTTTTCGTTACTCCCACAGACAATTTTTCGACACTCGCACGGATTCTACCTTTTCTCGGTACTAACCCGGATGATGCCATTTTTCGGTACTCACACAGATTCGACCCTTTTCCTGTACTTCCCGGGACAGTTTTTCGATACTCGCACGGATTCTAACTTTTTATGGGTACTGACCCGGATGATGCCTTTTTTCGGTACTCACACAGATTCGACCCTTTTCCGGTATTCCCCGAGACAGTTTTTTGACACTCGCACGTATTCTACCTTTTCCCGGTACTGACCAGGATGATGCCATTTTTCGGTACTCACACAGATTCGATTCTTTTCCGGTACTTCCCGGGACAGTTTTTCGACACTCGCACGGATTCTACCTTTTCCCGGTACTGACCCGGATGATGCCATTTTTCGGTACTCACACAGATTCGACCTTTTTCTGGTACTGCCCGAGACAGTTATTCAACATTTGCACGGATTCTACCCTTTCCCGATACTGACCCGGATAATGCCATTTTTCGGTACTCACTCAGATTCGAACCTTTTTCGGTACTCCCCGGGACAGTTTTTCGACACTCGCACGGATTCTCTCTTTTCCCGGTACTGACCCGGATAATGCCATTTTTCGGTAGTCACACAAATTCGACCCTTTTTCGGTACTCCCCCATACAGTTTTTCGACAGTCGCACGGATTCTACCTTTTCTCGGTACTGACCCGGATGATGCTATTTTTCGATACTCACACAGATTCGACCTTTTTCCGGTACTGCCTAGGACAGTTATTCAACATTTGCACGGATTCTACCTTTTCCCGGTACTGACCCGGATGATGCCATCTTTCGGTACTCACACAGATTTGACCCTTTTCCGGTACTCCCCGGGACAGTTATTCGACACTCTCACGGATTCTACATTTTCCCGATACTGTACCGGATTCTTTTGTTTTTCGATAGTCACACAGATTCGACCCTTTTTCGTTACTCCCACAGACAGTTTTTCGACACTCGCACGGATTCTACCTTTTCTCGGTACTGACACGGATGATGCAATTTTCCGGTACTCACACAGATTTGACCCTTTTCCGGTACTCCCCGAGACAGTTTTTCGACACTCGCACGGATTCTACCTTTTCCCGGTACTGTACGGGATTCCTCCATTTTTCGATACTCACACAGATTCGACTCTTTTCCGGTACTCGCCAGGTGAGTTTTTCGACTCTCGCACAAATTCTACCTTTTCCCGGTACTGACCCGGATTCTTCCATTTTTCGGTAGTCACACAGATTCGACCCTTTTTCGTTACTCCCACAGACAGTTTTTAGACACTCGCACTGATTCTACCTTTTCTCGGTACTGACCCGGATGATGCTATTTTTCGATACTCACACAGATTCGACCCTTTTCCGGTACTGCCCAGGACAGTTATTCAACATTTGCACGGATTCTACCTTTTCCCAGTACTGACCTGGATGATGCAATTTTCCGGTACTCACACAGATTCGACCCTTTTCCGGTACTCCCCGGGACAGTGTTTCGACACTCGGACGGATTCTACCTTTTCCCGATACTGTACCGGATTCTTCCATTTTTTGGTAGTCACACAGATTCGACTTTTTTTCGTTACTCCCCCAGACAGTTTTTCGACACTGGCATGGATTCTACCTTTTCCCGGTACTGACCCGGATGATGCCATTTTTCGGTACTCACACAGATTTGGCCCTTTTCCGGTACTCCCCGGGACAGTTTTTCGACACTAGCACGGATTCTACCTTTTCCCAGTACTGACCCGGATGATGCTATTTTTCGATACTCACACAGATTCGACCCTTTTCCGGTACTGCCCGGGACAGTTATTCAACATTTGCACGGATTCTACCTTTTCCCGGTACTGACCCGGATGATGCCATTTTTCGGTACTCACACAGATTCGATCCTTTTTCGGTACTCCCGAGGACAGTTTTTCGACACTCGCACGGATTTTACATTTTCCCAGTACTGACCCGGATGATGCTATTTTTCGATACTCACACAGATTCGACCCTTTTCCGGTACTGCCCGGGACAATTATTCAACATTGGCACGATTCTACCTTTTCCTGGTACTGACCCGGATGATGCCATTTTTCGGTACTCACACAGATTCGACCCTTTTTCGGTACTCCCTAGGACTGTTTTTCGACACTCGCACGGATTCTACCTTTTCCCGGTACTGACCCGGATGATGCCATTTTTCCGTACTCACACAGATTCGACCCTTTTCCGGTACTCCCCGGGACAGTTATTCGACACTCGCACGGATTCTTCCTTTTTGCGGGTACTGTATCGGATGATGCCATTTTTCGTTACTCACACAGATTTGACCCTTTTTCGGTACTCCCCGGGACAGTTTTTCGACACTCGCACGGATTCTACCTTTTCCCGGTACTGACCCGGATGATGCCATTTTTCGGTACTCACAAAGATTCGACCCTTTTCAGGTACTCCCCGGGACAGTTATTCGACACTCGGACGGATTCTACCTTTTCTCGATACTGTACCGGATTCTTCCATTTTTCGGTAGTCACACAGATTCGAACCTTTTTCGTTACTCCCCCTGACAGTTTTTCGACACTCGCACGGATTCTACCTTTTCCCGGTACTCGCCCGGATTCTGCCATTTTTCGCTACTCACACGATTCGACTTTTTTCCGGTTTTCGTGGGGACAGTTGTTTGACACTCGCACGGATTCTACCTTTTTTCGGTACTGACCCGGATTCTGCCATTTTTCGGTACTCACACAGATTCGACCGTTTTTCAGTACTCGTCGGGACAGTTTTTCGATAATCGCACGGATTCTACCTTTCACCGATACTTGCCCGGATTCTACCATTTTCTGTACTCACACAGATGCGACCCTTTTTCGGTACTCGCCGGGACAGTTTTTCGACACTCGCACGGATTCTACCATTTCCCGGTACTGACCCGGATTCTTCCATTTTTCGGTACTCACATAGATTCGACTGTTTTTCGGTACTCGTCGGGACAGTTTTTCGATAATCGTACGGATTCTACCTTTTCCCGGTACTTGCCCGGATTCTACCATTTTCTGTACTCACACAGATACGACCCTTTTCCGGTACTCGTCGGGACAGTTTTTCGACACTCGCACGGATTCTACTTTTTCCCGATACTCGCCCGGATTCTGCCATTTTTCGGTACTCACACAGATTCGACCCTTTCCAGTACTCGCAGGGACAGTTTGTCGATACTCACAAGGATTCTACCTTTTCCCGGTACTCGCTCGGATTCTAAGATTTTTTGGTACTCACACAGATTCGACCATTTTTCGGTACTAGCCGAGACAGTTTTTCGACTCTTGCACGGATTCTAACTTTTCCCGATACTCGCCTGGATTCTACAATTTTTCGGTACTTACACAGATTCGACCGTTTTCTTGTACTCCTCGGGACAGTTTTTCGATACTGGCACGGATTCTACCTGTTCCCGGTACTCGCTCAGATTCTACCTTTGTTCGGTACTTATGCAGATTCGACCCTTTTGGGGTACTCGTCGGGACAGTTTGTCGATACTCGCACGGATTCTACGTATTCCCGGTACTCACCCGGATTCTACCATTTTTCGTTACTCACACAGATTCGAGCCTTTTCCAGTAGTCGCCGAGACAGTTTTTCGATACTCGCACGAATTCTACCTTTTCTCGGTACTCGCCCGGATTCTACCATTTTTCGTTACTCACACTGATTCAAGACTTTTCTGGTAATCGCCCGGACAGTTCTTCGATACTCGCACAGATTCTACCTTTTCTCGGTACTCGCCCGGATTCTACCATTTTCCGGTACTCACATTTATTATACCATTTTTTGTAGTCGTCCGGATACTTTTTCAATATTCGCACAGATTCTACCTTTTCCTTGTACTCACCCGGATTCTACGTTTTTTCGTTACTCGCCCAGAATCTACCATTTTTCGATCCTCACACTGATTCTACCCTTTTCTGGTACTCGCTTGGACAGTTTTTCGGTACTCGCACGGATTCTACCTTTCCCCGGTACTCGCTCGGATTCTACGATTTTCTGGTACTCGCTCGGATTCTTTAGTTTCCTGATACTCACACTGATTCTACCCTTTTCTGGTACTCGTCCGGACAGTTTTTCGGTACTCGCACGGATTCTACCTTTTCCGGGTACTCATCAGATTCTACCATTTTCCCGTACTCACACTGATTCAATCCTTTTCCAGTACTCGATCGGACAGTTTTTCGGTACTCTCATGGATTCTACCTTTTCCCGGTACTCGCCCGGATTTTACGATTTTTCGGTACTCGCCCGAATTCTAACATTTTTCGGAACAGACACTAATTCTACTCTTTTTCGGTACTCGCCCGAACAGTTTTTCGGTACTCGCATTTATTCTACATTTTCTGGGTACTCGTTCGGATTCTACCATTTTCTGGTACTCACACTGATTCAATCCTTTTCCGGTACTCGATTGGACAATTTTTCGGTACTCGCACAGATTCCACCTTTTCCCGGTACTCGCCCAGATTCTACCATTTTCCGGTACTCGTCCGGAATCTACCATTTTTCGGTACTCACACTGATTCATCCCTTTTCCGGTACTCGCCCGAACAGTTTTTCGATTCTCGCACTAATTCTGCCTTTCCCCGGTACTCGCCCTGATTGTACTATTTTTCGATACTAACACTGATTCTACCCTTTTCGATACTCGCCCGGAGAGTTTTTCGGTAGTCGCATGGATTGTACCTTTTCCCGGTACTCGCCTAGATTCTACCATTTTTCGATAATCACACGGATGCTACCCTTTTCAGGTACTCGCTCGTACAGTTTTTCGGTACTCTCACGGATTCAACCTTTTCCCGGTACTCGTCTCGATTCTACCATTTTTCGGTACTTGCCCGTAATCTACCATTTTCCGGTACGCAAACTGATTCTACCCTATTCCGGTACTCGTCCGGACAATTTTTCGATACTCGCACGGATTCTGCCTTTTCCCGATACTCGCCCGGATTTTACGATTTTGCGGTACTCCTCAGGATTCTACAATTTTCCTATTTTCACACTGATTCTACCCTTTTCTAGTACTCGCCCGGACAATTTTTTGGTACTTGCACTGATTCTACCTTTTGCTGGTACTCGCCCTGATTCTACTATTTTTCGGTACTCACATTGATTCTACCCATTTTTGGTACTCGTCCCAACAGTTTTTCGGTACTCACACTGATTCTACCTTTTCCGGGTACTCGCCCGGATTCTACCATTTTTCGGTACTCACACTAATTCTACCCTTTGCATATATCCGCCCAGACAGTTTTACGGTACTCGCACCGATTCTACCTTTTCCTGGTACTCACCTGGAATCTACTATTTTCCGCTACTAACATTGATTCTACCATTTTTCGGTACTCACACTGATTCTACCCTTTTTTGGTACTCGCCCGGACAGTTTTTCGATACTGGCACAGATTCTACCTTTCCCCTGTACTCTCCCGGATTCTACCATTTTCAAGTACTCACACTAATTCTACCCTTGTCCGGTACTCTCCCGGATAGTTTTTTGGTACTCGCACGGATTCTACCTTTTCCTGGTATTCGCCCGGAATCTACTATTTTTCGTTACTCACACTGATTCTACCATTTTCCGGTACTCACACTCATTCTACTGTTTTTTGGCACTCGCCCGTATAGTTTTTCGGTACTTACACGGATTCTACCTTTTCCCGGTATTCGCCCAGAATCTACGATTTTTCGATACTCACACTGATTCTATCATTTTCTGGTACTTGCCCGGACTGTTTTTCGGTACTCACACGGATTCTACGATTTTCTACTACTCACCCGGATTCTACCATTTTTCGGTACTCACACTGATTCTACCCTTGTCCGGTACTCGCCCGTACAATTTTTTGCTACTCGCACGGATTCTACCTTTTCCCGGTACTCGCCCTGATTCTACCATTTTTCGGTACTCACATTGATTCTACCATTTTTTGGTAGTCGTCCGAACATTTTTTCGATATTCGCACGGATTCTACCTTTTCTTGGTACTCGTCCGGATTCTATGTTTTTCCGATACTCGCCCTGATTCTACCCTTTTCCGATAATCGCCCGAACAGTTTTTTGGTACTCGTAGGGATTCTACCTCTCCCCGGTACTCACCTGAATTCTAATATTTTTCGAGGTATTCGCCCGAATTCTACCATTTTTCGGTACTCACACTGATTCTACCCTTATCCGGTACTCGCTCAGACAATTTTTTGGTACTCGCACGGATTCTACCTTTTGCTGGTACTCGCCCAGACAGTTTTTCGGTACTCACACGGATTCTACCTTTTCCCGGTACTCGCCATGATTCTACCATTTTTCGGTACTCACATTGATTCTACCATTTTTTGGTAGTCGTCCGGACAGTTTTTCGATATTCGCACGGATTCTACCTTTTCCTGGTACTCGTCCGGATTCTAGGTTTTTCCGGTACTCGCCCGAAATCTACCATTTTCCGGTACTAACACTGATTCTACCCTTTTCTAGTACTCGCCCGGACAGTTTTTCGGTACTCGCACGGATTCTACCTTTCCCCGGTACTCGCCCGGATTCTACCATTTTTCGGTACTCACACTAATTCTACCCTTGCTCGGTACTCACCCGGACAGTTTTTTGGTACTCGCACAGATTCTTCCTTTTCCTAGTACTCGCCCGGAATCTACTATTTTCCGCTACTAACACTGATTCTACCCTTTTTCGGTACTATGCCAGACAGTTTTTCGTTACTCGCTCGGATTCTACCTTTTCTTGGTACTCGCCTGGATTCTACGTTTTTCAGGTACTCGCCCGGAATCTACCATTTTCCGGTACTCACACTGATTCTACCCTATTTCGGTACTTGCCCAGACAGTTTTTCGGTACTCGCACGGATTCTACCTTTCCCTGGTACTTGCTCGAATTCTACGATTTTCCGGAACTCGTTCGGATTCTACCATTTGTCGGTACGCACACTGATTCTACCCTTGTTCGGTACTCGCCCGGACAATATTTTTGGTACTCGCACGGATTCTACCTTTTCCTGGTATTCGTCCGGAATCTACTATTTTCCGCTACTCACACTGATTCTACCATTTTCCTTTACTCACACTGATTCTACCCTTTTCCGGTACTCGCCCGGACAGTTTTTCGGTACTCGCCGGGATTCTACCTTTCTCCGGCACTCACCCGAATTCTACGATTTTTTGTGGTACTCGCTCAGATTCTACCATTTTCCGGTACTCACATTGATTTTACCCTTATCCGGTACTCGCTCGGACAATTTTTTTGTACTCGCACGGATTCTAACTTTTCCTGGTACTCGCACGGATTCTACCTTTTCCTGGTACTCGCCCGGACAATTTTTCGGTACTCGCACGGATTCTACCTTTTCCCGGTACTCGCCATGATTCTACCATTTTCCGGTACTCACATTGATTCTACCATTTTTTGGTAGTCATTCGGACAGTTTTTTCGATATTCGTACGGATTCTACTTTTTCCGGGTACTCGCCTGGATTCTACGTTTTTTCGGTACTCGCCCGGAATCTACCATTTTCCGATACTCACATTGATTCTACCCTTTTTCAGTACTCGCCCGGACAGTTTTTCGGTACTCGCACGGATTCTACCTGTCCCCGGTACTTGCTTGGATTCTACCATTTTCCAGTACTCACACTGATTCTACCCTTGTCTGGTACTCGCCCAGACAGTTTTTTGGTACTCACATGGATTCTACCTTTTCAAAGTACTCACCCTGAATCTACTATTTTCCGCTACTAACACTGATTCCACCCTTTTTCGGTACTATGCCAGACAGTTTTTCGGTAGTCGCACGGATTTTACCTTTCCCCAGTACTCGCCCAGATTCTACGATTTTCCGGTACTCACACTGATTCTACCCTTGTCCGGTACTAGCCCGGACAGTTTTTTGGTACTCGCACGGATTCTACCTTTTCCAAGTACTCGCCCGAAATCTACCATTTTCCAGTACTTACACTTATTCTACCCATTTTCGATACTCGCCCGAACAGTTTCTCTATACTTGCACGAATTCTACCTTTTCCCTATAGTCGCCCGGATTCTACCATTTTTTGGTACTCACACGGATTCTACCTTTTCCCGGTACTCGCCCAAAATCTACGATTTTGCGATACTCACACTAATTCTACAATTTTCTGGTACTCGCCCGGACTGTTTTTCGATACTCACACGGATTCTACGATTTTTCGGTACTCACCCAGATTCTACCATTTTCAAGTACTCACACTGATTCTACCCTTGTCCGGTACTCGCCCGGACAATTTTTTGTTACTCGCACGGATTCTACCTTTTCCTGGTACTCGTCCGGACAGTTTTTCGGTACTCGCACGGATTCTACCTTTTCCCGGTACTCGCCCTGATTCTACTATATTCCGGTACTCACATTGATTCTCCCATTTTTTGGTAGTCGTCTGGACAGTTTTTCGATATTCGCACGGATTCTTCCTTTTCCTCGTACTCGTCCGTATTCTACGTTTTTCCGGTACTCGCCCGGATTCTACCATTTTTCGGTACTCATCCTGATTCTACCATTTTTCGGTACTCACCCTGATTCTACCCTTTTCCGGTACTCGCCTGGACAGTTTTTCGGTTCTCGTAGGGATTCTACCTTTCCCCGGTACTCACCCGAATTCTACGATTTTTCGGGGTACTCGCCTGAATTCTACCATTTTTCGGTACTCACACTGATTCTACCCTTATCCGGTACTCGCTCGAAGAATTTCTCGATACTCGCCCTGATTCTACTATATTCCGGTACTCACATTGATTCTACCATTTTTTGGTAGTCGTCCGGACAGTTTTTCGATATTAGCACGGATTCTACCTTTTCCTGGTACTCGTCCGGATTTTAAATTTTTCCGGTACTCGCCCGGAATCTACCCTTTTCCGGTACTCACACTGATTCTACCCTTTTTCGGTACTCGCCCGAACAGTTTTTCGGTACTCGCACGGATTCTACCTTTCCCCCGTACTCGCCCGGATTCTTCGATTTTCCGGTACTCGCCCGGATTCTACTATTTTCCGGTATTCACACTAATTCTACCCTTGTCCGGTACTCGCCAGGAGAATTTTTTGGTACTCGCACGGATTCTACCTTTTCCTAGTACTCGCCCGGAATCTACTATTTTTCGCTACAAACACTGATTCTACCCTTTTCCGGTACTATGCCAGACAATTCTTCGGTACTCGCATAGATTCTACCTTTTCTCGGTACTCGCCCGGATTCTACGTTTTTCAAGCACTTGCCCGGAATCTACAATTTTTCGGTACTCACGCTGATTCTACCCTTTTTCGGTACTTGCCCGGACAGTTTTTCGGTACTCGCACGGATTCTACCTTTTCCCGGTACTCGCCCTGATTCTACTATATTCCGGTACTCACATTGATTCTCCCATTTTTTGGTAGTCGTCTGGACAGTTTTTCGATATTCGCACGGATTCTTCCTTTTCCTCGTACTCGTCCGTATTCTACGTTTTTCCGGTACTCGCCCGGATTCTACCATTTTTCGGTACTCATCCTGATTCTACCATTTTCCGGTACTCACCCTGATTCTACCCTTTTCCGGTACTCGCCTGGACAGTTTTTCGGTTCTCGTAGGGATTCTACCTTTCCCCGGTACTCACC
The DNA here is from genome assembly GCF_030704535.1 of Vitis vinifera. Taxonomy (NCBI): domain Eukaryota; kingdom Viridiplantae; phylum Streptophyta; class Magnoliopsida; order Vitales; family Vitaceae; genus Vitis; species Vitis vinifera. The sequence goes on along the minus strand of NC_081809.1, from coordinate 14,379,829 downwards.
CGAATTCTACGATTTTTCGGGGTACTCGCCTGAATTCTACCATTTTTCGGTACTCACACTGATTCTACCCTTATCCGGTACTCGCTCGAAGAATTTCTCGATACTCGCCCTGATTCTACTATATTCCGGTACTCACATTGATTCTACCATTTTTTGGTAGTCGTCCGGACAGTTTTTCGATATTAGCACGGATTCTACCTTTTCCTGGTACTCGTCCGGATTTTAAATTTTTCCGGTACTCGCCCGGAATCTACCCTTTTCCGGTACTCACACTGATTCTACCCTTTTTCGGTACTCGCCCGAACAGTTTTTCGGTACTCGCACGGATTCTACCTTTCCCCCGTACTCGCCCGGATTCTTCGATTTTCTGGTACTCGCCCGGATTCTACTATTTTCCGGTATTCACACTAATTCTACCCTTGTCCGGTACTCGCCAGGAGAATTTTTTGGTACTCGCACGGATTCTACCTTTTCCTAGTACTCGCCCGGAATCTACTATTTTTCGCTACAAACACTGATTCTACCCTTTTCCGGTACTATGCCAGACAATTCTTCGGTACTCGCATAGATTCTACCTTTTCTCGGTACTCGCCCGGATTCTACGTTTTTCAAGCACTTGCCCGGAATCTACAATTTTTCGGTACTCACGCTGATTCTACCCTTTTTCGGTACTTGCCCGGACAGTTTTTCGGTACTCGCACGGATTCTACCTTTCCCCAGTACTCGCTCGGATTGTACGATTTTCCAGAACTCGCCCGGATTCTACCATTTTTCGGTACTCACACTGATTCTACCCTTGTTCGGTACTCACCCGAACAGTTTTTTGGTACTCGCACGGATTCTACCTTTTCCTGGTACTCGCCCGAAATCTACTATTTTTCGCTACTCACACTGATTCTACCATTTTTCTGTACTCACACTGATTCTACCATTTTTCGGTACTCGCCCGGAAAGTTTTTCGGTACTCGTAGGGATTCTTCCTTTCCCCAGTACTCGACCGGATTCGACGATTTTCCGGTACTCGCCCGGATTCTACTATTTTCAAGTACTCACACTGATTCTACCCTTGTCCGGTACTCGCCTAGGCAGTTTTTTGGTACTCGCACGGATTCTACCTTTTCCTGGTACTCGTCCGGACAGTTTTTCGGTACTCGCACGGATTCTACCTTTTCTCGATACTCGCCCTGATTCTACTATATTCCGGTACTCACATTGATTCTACCATTTTTTGGTAGTCGTCCGGACAGTTTTTCGATATTAGCATGGATTCTACCTTTTCCTGGTACTCGTCCGGATTTTACGTTTTTCCGGTACTTGCCTGGAATCTACCCTTTTCCGGTACTCACACTGATTCTACCCTTTTTCGGTACTCGCACGGATTCTACCTTTCCCCCGTACTCGCCCGGATTCTTCGATTTTCCGGTACTCGCCCGAATTCTACTATTTTTCGGTATTCACACTAATTCTACCCTTGTCCGGTACTCGCCAGGAGAATTTTTTGGTACTTGCACGGATTCTACCTTTTCCTGGTACTCGCCCGGAATCTACTATTTTCTGCTAGTAACACTGATTCTACCCTTTTCCGGTACTATGGCAGACAGTTTTTCGGTACTCGCACGGATTCTACCTTTTCTCGGTACTCTCTCGGATTCTACGTTTTTCAAGTACTCGCCCGGAATCTACCATTTTCCGGTACTCACACTGATTCTACCCTTTTTCGGTACTTGCCCAGACAGTTTTTCGGTACTCGCACGGATTCTACCTTTCCCCAATACTCGCCCGGATTCTATGATTTTCCTGAACTCGCCCGGATTCTACCATTTTTCGATACTCACACTGATTCTACCCTTGTTCGGTACTCACCCGGACAGTTTTTTGGTACTCGCACGGATTCTACCTTTTCCTGGTACTTGCCCGGAATCTACTAATTTTCGCAACTCACACTGATTCTACCATTTTCCTGTACTCACACTGATTCTACCCTTTTCCGGTACTCGCCCGGACAATTTTTCGGTACTCGTAGGGATTCTACTTTTCCCCAATACTCACCCGAATTCTACAATTCTTCGGGGTACTCGCCCGGATTCTACAATTTTTCTATACTCACACTGATTCTACCCTTATCCGATACTCGCTCAGACAATTTTTTGGTACTCGCACGGATTCTACCTTTTCCTGGTACTCGTCCGGATTCTACGTTTTTCTAGTAGTCGCCCAGAATCTACCATTTTCCGGTACTCGCCCAGAATCTACCATTTTCCGGTACTCGCCCAGAATCTACCATTTTCCGGTACTCACACTGATTCTACCAGTTTCCGGTACTCAGTCGGACAGTTTTTCGGTACTTGCACGGATTTTACCTTTCCACGGTACTCGCACGGATTCTACGATTTTCCGATACTTGCCTGGATTCTACCATTTTCTGGTACTCACACTGATTCTACCCTTGTCCGGTACTCGCCAGGACAGTTTTTTGGTACTCGCACGGATTCTACATTTTCTTGGTACTCACCAGGATTCTACCATTTTTTGGTACTCGCACGAATTCTACCTTTTCCAAGTACTCGCCCGGAATCTACTATTTTCCGCTACTAACACTGATTCCACCCTTTTTCGGTACTATGCCAGACAGTTTTTCGGTACTCGCACGGATTCTAGCTTTTCGCGGTACTCGCCCGGATTCTACCATTTTTTGGTACTCGCTCGGAATCTACCATTTTCCAGTACTTACACTTATTCTACCCTTTTTCGATACTCCCTCGGACAGTTTTTCCGTACTAGCACGAATTCTACCTTTTCCTTGTAGTCGCTCGGATTCTACGATTTTCCGGTATTCGCCCGGATTCTACCATTTTCGGTACTCGCACGAATTCTACCTTTTCCTAGTACACGCCCGGCTTCTACAATTTTTTGATACTCACACTGATTCTACCCTTTTCTGGTACTCGCCCGGATAGTTTTTCGGTACTCGCACGGATTCTACCTTTTCCCGGTACTCGCCCTGATTCTACCATTTTCCGGTACTCACATTGATTCTACCATTTTTTGGAAGTCATCCTGACAGTTTTTCGATACTCGCGCGTATTCTATCTTTTCCCGTTACTCGCCTGGATTCTATCATTTTTCGGTACTCACACGGATTCTACCCTTTTCTAGTACTCGCTCAAAAAAAATTTCGGTACTCTCACGGATTCTACCTTTTCCCGGTACTCGCCCGGATTCTACCATTTCCCGGTACTCAAACTGATTCTACCATATTTCGGTACTCGTCCGGATAGGTTTTCGGTAATCACACGGATTCTACCTTTTCCCGGTACTTGCCCGGATTCTACCTTTTTCTAGTACACAGACTGTTTCTACCCTTTTCCGGTAGTTGCCTGGACAGTTTTTCACTACCGCACAGATTCTACCATTTCCTGGTACTCGCCCGGATTCTACCATTTTTCGGTACTCACACTCATTCGACCCCTTTCCCGTACTCGCCCGAACAGTTTTTCAATACTCCAATGGATTCTACCATTTCCCGGTACTCGCCCAGATTTTACCATTTTTCGGTACTCACACGGATTCTACCCTTTTCCGGTACTCGCCCAGACAGTTTGTCGATACTCTCACGGATTCTACCTTTTCCCGGTACTCACTCGGATTCTACCATTTTCCGATACTCTCACAGATTCTACTCTTTTCCGGTACTCGCTCGAACATATTTTCGGTACTCGCACGGATTCTACCTTTTCCCGGTACTCGCCCGGATTCTATAATTTTTCGGTGCTCACATTTATTCTACTCTTTTGCTGTACTTGCCTAGACAGTTATTCGGTACTCGTAGGGATTCTACCTTTTCCCGGTACTCGTCCGGATTCTACCATTTTTTGGTATTCACACTGATTCGACCATTTTCTGGTACTCGCTCGGACAGTTTTTGGATACTCCCACGGATTCTACCTTTTCCCGGTACTCATCCGGATTCTACCATTTTTCGGTACTCACACGGATTCTACCCTTTTCTAGTACTCGCCCGGACAGTTTTTCGATACTCCTACGGATTCTACCTTTTCCCGGTACTCACCCGGATTCTATCATTTTTCGGTACTCACACGGTTCTACCCTTTTCCAGTAGTCGCCCGGACAGTTTTTCAGTACTCGTAGGGATTCTACCTTTTCCCGGTACTCGTCCGGATTCTACCATTTTTCGGTACTCACACTGATTCGACCATTTTCCGGTACTCGCCCAGACAGTTTTTGGATACTCCCACGGATTCTACCTTTTCCCAGTACTCGTTCGAATTCTACCATTTTTCGGTACTCGCCCGGAGAGTTTTTCGATACTCCCATAGATTCTACCTTTTCCAGGTATTCGCCCGGATTCTATTATTTTTCGATACTCACACGGATTATACCCTTTTCCGGTACTCGCCCAGATAGTTTTTACGTTACTTGCAAGAATTCTACCTTTTCTCGGTGCTCGCCCGGATTCTACCATTTTTCTGTACTCACACTAATTCTACCATTTTCCGGTACTCGCCTAGACAGTTTTTCAGTACTCCCACGGATTCTACTTTTTCCCCGTACTCGCCCGGATTCTACCATTTTCTTGTAATCACACTGATTCTACCATTTTTCGGTACTCGTCCGGACAGTTTTTCAGTAATCGTACGGATTCTACCTTTTCCCGGTACTCACCCGGATTCTACCATTTTTCGGTACTCGTCCGGAAAGTTTTTTTGTAATCACACGAATTCTACCTTTTCCCGGTACTCGCCCGGATTCTACATTTTTCTGGTATTGAGACTGATTCTACCCTTTTCCGGTACTCGCCCGGACAGTTTTTCAGTACTTGCACGGATTCTGCCATTTCCCGGTACTCGCCCGGATTCTAATATTTTTCGGTACTCAAGCTGATTCTACCCTTTTTCGGTACTCGCCCGAATAGTTTTTCGGTAGATGCACGGATTCTACCTTTTCCTGGTACTCACCCGAATTCTACCATTTTTCGGTACTCACACTCATTCTATCCTTTTCCAGTACTCACCCGGACAGTTTTTCAATACTCCAACAGATTCTACTTTTTCCCGGTACTCGCCCAGATTCTACCATTTTTCGGTACTCACACGGATTCTACCCTTTTCCGATACTTGCCCGGACAGTTTGTCGATACTCCCACATATTCTACCTTTTCCCGGTACTCGCCCAAATTTTACCATTTTCCGGTACTCACACAAATTCTACCCTTTTCGGGTACTCGCCCGAACATATTTTAGGTACTTGCACGGATTCTACCTTTTCCCGATACTCGCCTGGATTCTATCATTTTTCGGTACTCACACGGATCTACCCTTTTGCGGTACTTGCCCAGACAGTTTTTCAGTACTCGCAGGGATTCTACCTTTTCCAAGTACTCGTCCGGATTCTACCATTTTTCGGTACTCACACTGATTCGACCATTTTCCGGTACTCGCCCGGATAGTTTTTGGATACTGCCATGGATTCTACATTTTCCCGGTACTCGCCCGGATTCTACTTTTTTTCGGTACTCACACGGATTCTACCATTTTCCGGTACTCGACCAGAAAGTTTTTCGATACTCCCACAACTTCTACCTTTTCTTGGTACTCGCCTGGATTCTACCATTTTTCGGTACTCACACTGATTCGACCCTTTTCCGTTACTCGCCCAGACAGTTTTTCGGTACTCGCACGAATTCTACCTTTTCTCGGTACTCGCCCCGATTCTACCATTTTTCGGTACTCACACTGAGTCTTCCATTTTCCTGTACTCACCCGGACAGTTTTTACGGTACTCGCACGGATTCTATTTTTTCTCGGTAGTCGCCTGATTCTTTAAGCTTGACTTCCCCAGCCGGATCTTTTAATCAAAAACATTTATAAAACCTATGACCTTATACTGGCGTAGCAAAGCTACTGTAGTATAGCAGTTCTAGGGTCGAACTCAGGGATGGGTTTTCACTCTACCAATGATAGACTCTAAATTAGAAATTGATTCTGATGATTTCCTTTAGCACAAACTTGAAATTTAAAAGAAATTAAAATTGTTTTGAAAGTGGTGATTTAAACTAAACTCACATAGAACTAAGTAAAAAGTGGAAGAAAGAAAGTCTCTCGGAGATAAAGGTTGCTAGGTTCAAGTTCCAGATGCAAAGTGGAAAATTCCGGATTTTTCTCCTCGCATTGGGGATTTAACCTATAGTTATTTCCCGAACCGGTATAGGTTTGACAATGAAGTTTTAATCCATAAAAAATCATTAGAGATGGTAGTCAAGGTCCATTAATGACTTAAGACACTATGGACTATCACCTTGAATCACTTTCCACTGGCTCGTACATGATAACTAATGGACTGATATGGATCTAGCAATAAGCATCCACAGAGACCTTAAGCTTACCATGTATTGGCCAGTCAAAGTGATCCTAAGGGATTTAAGGCAAAAACCTTGGCTTTAAAAGCCATTTATGGACTCCAACTACCTGAATTCAATGCACGGAAACTTTCCACCTTTTAATCTGGACTTTTCACCTAGCTTCCTTCACTCCAAGAAACTAAATGTTTAGCCTCTCATCCTCTGGGAAAACATCCTCAGAGGGTGTTTGGCTTGCAAGAAAATAGAAAATAGAAGAGAAAAGAAAGTAAAAGAGATCTCTGTATTTCACTAAGTAACAAATTTACAATAGTTGGTCTTCTGGAGAAAGCTCCCCGACGAAGATATATATTCAGTGATTACAAGAGAATTTATATAGGAAGGTAGTTTTACCCTTCCTTGGTTACTTCCTAGCTAAGGAATTACATGGTTGGTTGAATACAAGGAGAAAATGGAAATTTAAACACAAAAATATCAGAAGAAAAAGAGTCGGCAAAAATATCCAATTTTCGCACGCTGAGTTCCAATTTCGCATGTTGGTTTGAGGTGTGCGAAAATTTCGCACAGTGGACTGAGGATTTCGCACCTTAAACAGTGGTGTGCGAAATTGTTCCTCAGCTTGATGCAGTTGTCTTCCGAAGTCCATATCTTCCTCATTTCAGCTCCAAATCATATATGGTTTGAACCGTTGGATTCTTGACTTTCTGAGCTTCGAAATGGTATATAGAATGCAGAAAATGGACTTCGGGAAGTGCTCCAAAAGTGCACTAAAAGACTGCAACTGTGTCCCCTGTTTTCATCCCCTGTTTTCTTCTTCTCCATTGTTTCTCCCTTGTAAACTTTGAACGATTAAGGCAAAGGATTATGAGGCTCCATAGCTTGATTTCTTCATAAATTTAAGCTTTCAAAAGCTTTGCCCTGAACTATAAATAGCTCTCCCTCATTCTTAAATTGCTTTGGTGAGCATAAAGCTATCAAAAAACACCAAAACTTAACACAATTGTTAGAAACGATTGCAAGGGCTCCTAACATGCTAATTGGGTTAAAAGGTAATAATTACTACTCAATGGTGTTTAAAAGAGCTAATTACAAGCTACAAAATAGCATGTTTTGAGTAGTAATCACTCCCCCCAACCGACATATTGCTAGTCCCTTAGCAATTAAGGAAAGGAAAACTAAGCAAACGTAATAATATATATAAAAGAGGTCATGCAATTCATTCCAAAAAATAATTGAGTGGCATGACTGATATCAAAACACATCTCACATGGTGAACTAAAGATATGAAGATTCAAAATGCAATAGGAGTTGTCCAAGCTAAAAACTTAAACAAAAAGTACAAAGAGTGGAGATTATGCAATTAAGTATCAAAAGAATCTCTACTCTCAAGGTTCCAAATCAAACTCTTCCATAATAAGCTAAGTGTTAATGAAATTAGCTTCCGGATATAGTATATACAACTATCCTCACCCTCCAACCTAAGCTTTTCTCGGATATTGGTAACATTAACCAACTCTTAATAGGTTAAGAACGCACCTTCTTATTCGCAATTCTTTTTACTTACTAAACTTAACCAATTCACCCATGTAGCAAGCAGAGGATCGATGACTCCCAACCAATTAAGGTTTAGGGCATCGGGTTTTAAAGGCTTTCGCCACCCCTTCGGATCATACTTAGGTTTCAAGGAAAGAATAGAAGCTTATTCTCTTTTTCTTTTTCTAAGACTCATTGGTCTTTTTCTAAGACTCATTGGTCTTTATGAGGTGTCCCAACACTATTTAAAAAGAGGTTAAGTAATAAACCAAGTCAAAATTTTCCTAAGCTTAGAAAGTGAGAAAGTTTTACATTTTATATCCGGGATCTAATGTGCACAGTGTGTGTAAAGCTCGAAATGGAAGAAGAAAGTTCAAAATCAAAGAGGCTTCAATAGATTATCAACTTTGAAAGCATAAAACAAACTCTAAGACTTAAATAATTAAGTTAAAACTCGACTTATCCTATTTTATTTTTGAGAAATTATCTTTAACAACCAGAGAGAATGATTCAAAAAACTTTAAAAAATTTTAAAATTTAAGCAAAAATGAACTAAAAGACCAAAATAACTTAATATTGACAACAAAACTTCCTTTCTCAATTCTCCCCCCCCCCCCCCCCCAACCAAGTTGAACATTGTCCCCAATGTTTCAAAAGCGATTAAAAATAAAGGGAGGAAGTGGTACCTCCTGAGTGAGAGAAAGTCTGAGTGTAAAGGAGGTATGCAGTACCTTAAACCACATGTTCCAAGGACAAAAGAGTAATGAGAAAAGGGAATATAATCAAAAAGGATATATATATATATATATATATATATATATATATATATATATATATATATATATATATATATATTACTTGAAAAAGAAATATACAATGTATGATTTCAAGTACTATTTCCAATCCCAATTTATAACACATGCAAAAGATGTGATTTACAAGTCTAAAATAAAAAGTAAAACATAAAAAGATCAGATATGAGTGGGGTCATGTGATGGCTCTGCTCTGATCTCCTCCTCTGGTATAGGCTGCTCAGCTGGCAAGCTCTCCTCATCTGGCACTAGAGGCTCGGATGGTGCAGACCTATCATGCCCAAGAGGGGTCTGCATACTCAGATGCTGCTGAATCTGATGAAGGATCGTGGTATGCTGGGCCTGAGTAGCGATGATCTGATCCTGGTGTGCCCGAATAGTGGCCATCTGGTGGATAATAGAATCCTGAGCAGTGCTCAGTGTCCGCAATGAACGCTCTAAGCCTCTGAATTCTGTAAGAGAAATGGTGACAGTGGGCTCAGATGGAGGAGGAGGTGCTGGGGTAGCTGGCGCTGCTGGTGGAGCACCCTGAGTGATAGGGGAGGTAGAATGTATAGCCTCGGGCATGTGCACTGAAGGATGTGCTGCAGGGGCAGGAGGTGGTGTCTCTGTGAGAATCTCATCCTGCTGGGCCTGAGGTATCTGCTCATCTCGGGGTAGCTCTGGAGGTGCATGTACAGCTGGGGCTCCCTGAGGTGCAAAGTAGGCTACCAAGTGATGCCATTTGTCGAGAGAGAAGTCCTCTCGGCAATGGCGGCGCCTCTCAAGACGGGGCTCTTCAGGATAGCCCAAGTGCTCTAAAATCTGGCAGAGGAGCCTCGAAAATAGTAATGGGATGCCATCTGCCCTCTGAAGCTTCTTCTGATGGACTTTCTCTTCAAAATGAAGAAGAGAAGTCATAATCAAATGATGAGGGCCGAAGAAATAGCCCTCAGAAATCCTGAATAATGCCTCAAGTATAGCTCCTCTCCTCTGAACCTTATGCTGAAGGGGGAATAGGTTGGCACGCAGGAGCACATCAATGAGGAGCATCCCAGATGGAAGCTCTCTCCTGGTCAATACCGAGGCTGTAGAAGTCCCCCTGGACAAAATGCGGACCATGTCACTCTGAGAGAATGAGGACCACTCCCTGAAATCTGCCTGAAATACGGGCTCATAAGGTATATGGAGGGCCTCAGCAATGTGACGAGCTCCAATGGCACCCTGACGTCCGTCTATAGTAAACTGGATGAGGGTAGGATTGCGGAGACCTCGAGTAGTCATAGATTGATAAAAATCTATAACTACTCTGGGATAGTAGAATTGCCTAGGAGTGAGAAAAGACTCCATGTGATACCTCTGCAGCAGTCGGAATGAATCTCTGAGCTCTGGCTGCTGTCTGAGGGCCTCTATATCAAAATAGGTCTCAGAATGGAAGGGTCGATCTCTGCAATCCAGGTTACCCTCAATCGGCGGTCCAGCTATCATGGGACGCCTGATAATGGCCTCGGGAGGCATGTCGACTGGAATCCGAGGTTCCTCTGTAGCTGGTTGTGGCTGAGGTACGTGGGATGGCTCTCCAGGACCCGAGAACCTGGACCTTTTCGCAGGGGGCCGAGAAATAGGGCTCGTGGCCTGTTCGACTGGTGGCACAGGGTCCGCGGGTGGCCTCCGGGTGGGGTATCGGCGCTGAGAAGGAGCTTCCCCCTCAGATGGGGGAATGGCCGGGGCCTGAACGGGAGGTGAAGGTGCGGCTCCCATGGCGGCTCGCTGTGGCCGAGGTGTCGGTGAGGATGGGGAGGCGGAAAGGCCTCCTCTGGTCTTCGCCATGGCCGAAATGAAGGGAGATGGGTGTTCGGGATTCCAGAGGTTTTTCAGCTGGTGCTTAGGAGAGTCCTTTGAGCTTCTGGACTTCAGGGGTTTATATAGGAATGAGGTTTAAGGGGTTTCTGATCTTTTAAAATTTTCCAAGGCAACCGAAAAGTCGTTTTTGGACGTTAGGCACAATTTCGGGGGTAAAATTTTAATTTAAAAGTCGGTTTTAAATTTTTAGAAGTTAAAATTTTACCGTGCGAAATTTTCGCACCTTGGCCTGCAAATTTCGCACATTGGAATTGGGTGTGCGAAAATGGCACCCTTTTTACTGATGATTTCGCACGTTAAAAGGAGGTGTGCGAAATTTTCGCACCTTGAATAGTGGTGTGCGAAATTTTCGCACACTATTTCGCACAGTGCGAAAATCAGCTTGAGGTGTGCGAAATTGGCACACGTGTGCCAGGAGAGGATTTCGCACAGTGCGAAAATTTTCGCACCTTCCACAGTGGTGTGCGAAATTGGATTTTAGGAAATTCGCACCTTGAAAAGGGATTTCGCACCTTGAAATTGATTTCGCACCTTGAGGTAGGGGTGTGCGAAAATGGCTTCTTTTGGCCCAAGGATTTCGCACCTTGGTTTTGGGGTGTGCGAAATTTTCGCACCTTGAAATCAGGTGTGCGAAAATTTTGGCACCTTGAAATTGGGTGCTCTGCTTCCTTGGTTTTACTCCCCTGTTCTGCTTTTGAAGAGCTCTCCTCACCTTTCATGATTTTTTCTGAAATTTATCATGAAAATTGACTTGAATTAAGACAAAATAAACTAAGATTAAAGAAAAATTAAAATATAAAGAAATAAAAATACTAATATAACTATAAAACTATAACAAAAAAAATTCATGGACTTCTTTAGCCCATGATACCCTGCTTTTCCTCAAAGTTGTGGTGGTTCAAGGAGGTTGATCTCCTCCTTGTCTGTATTGTAAGGCTCTATAAATGGCTTGAGACGATGGCCATTGACTTTGAAGGTTTGATTGCCTGTGGGATTGAATATTTCCACCACTCCATTGGGATGCACTTCATGAATTATGAAAGGACCCGTCCACCTGGATTTCAATTTTCCCGGAAAAAGATGAAGCTTAGAGTCATAAAGCAAAACTTTTTGTCCTTTGGTAAAATTCTTCTGATTTACCAACTGATCATGCCATTTTTTCAATCTTGCTTTGGCAATTTTTGAATTGAGGTATGCATCATTCCTCAATTCCTCTAATTCATTCAAATCTAAACATCTCTTTAACCCGGCTCTTGACAAATCCATGTTGAGCTTTTTGATTGCCCACCATGCTTTATACTCAATTTCCACTGGAAGGTGACACGCTTTGCCATAAACAAGGCGATAGGGAGACATTCCTAGAATGGTCTTGTAAGCGGTCCTATAAGCCCATAAGGAATCCAGGAGCTTGATAGACCAATCCTTCCTATTCACATTGACCACCTTCATCAATATATTCTTGATCTCACGGTTGGCTAACTCAACTTGGCCACTAGTTTGAGGGTGATAAGGTGTAGGTACCTTGTGCTTAACCCCATATTTGGCTAGAAGAGTCTCAAAAGGTTTATTGCAAAAGTGGGTTCCCCCGTCACTTATAATGGCCTTTGGCACTCCAAATCTTGCAAAGATGTTGTCCTTGAGGAATTTAAGTACCACCTTATGATCATTGCTCCTACATGGGATTGCTTCTACCCACTTAGAGACATAATCCACTCCTACCAAGATGTAGGAATGTCCAAATGACATTGGAAATGGTCCCATAAAGTCTATACCCCAGACATCAAAGATATCCACTATTAAGATGGGGTTCAAGGGCATCATATTTCGGCGTGTTAGCTTACCAAGCCTTTGACATCGATCACATGCCTTACACATAGTATGGGCATCCTTGAAAAGAGAGGGCCACCAGAAGCCTGATTGGATCACTTTCATAGCTGTTTTCTGGGAGGCAAAATGACCTCCACATGCATTATCATGGCAATGGGAAAGAATTCCCGATTGCTCTTGCTCAGGAACACATTTCCTTATAATTTGATCTGCACAATATTTGAAAAGAAAAGGTTCCTCCCAATAATAGGCATGGATCTTAGCCAAGAAATGCCTCTTGTCTTGAGCACTCCACTCACTTGGTACTTCTCCAGTAACCAAAAAGTTTGCAATGTGAGAATACCATGGAGCTACATCTACTGACATGAGAGACTCCTCAGGGAAGTCATCATTGATAGGTAGACCATGTGAGTCATGTGCTATCACTAGTCTGGACAAGTGGTCAGCTACCACATTTTCTACCCCCTTTTTATCCCTGATTTGGAGATTGAATTCTTGGAGCAAAAGAATCCATCTTATCAATCTTGCCTTGGCATCCTGCTTGGTTAGCAAGTACTTCAAAGCAGAATGGTCAGTGAACACTACTATAGAGGACCCTACCAAATAAGCACGAAACTTATCCAAGGCAAAAACTACAGCCAACAACTCCTTCTCAGTAGTTGTGTAGTTCTTTTGAGCCTCATTCAAAGTTCTGCTTGCATAATAGATCACATAGGGCTTTCCATCTTCTCTTTGCCCTAAAACAGCCCCCATAGCAAGATCACTTGAATCACACATTACCTCGAAAGGTAATTTCCAATTTGGGGCTCTCACTATTGGTGCAGTTGTGAGGAATTGCTTCAATTCCTCAAAACTTCTCTGACACTTCTCATCCCACACAAACTTGGCATCCTTTACCAAAAGCTCACACAGGGGTTTTGAGATTTTTGAGAAATCCTTAATAAACCTCCTGTAGAATCCTGCATGTCCAAGGAATTGCCTAATTCCTTTAACATTTGTGGGAGGTGGCAACTTAACAATAAGTTCCACCTTTGCCTTATCTACCTCAATGCCATTTTTGGAGATGATATGTCCTAAGACAATTCCTTTTTGTACCATAAAATGGCACTTCTCCCAATTTAGCACTAGGTCTTTCTCAATACATCTATGGAGAACAGCTTCTAAATGCATCAAACACTCCTCATAAGAACTTCCATATACAGTGATATCATCCATGAAAACTTCCATGATACGTTCAACCATATCACTGAAGATGCTTAGCATGCATCTTTGGAAAGTTGCAGGAGCATTACATAGACCAAAGGGCATTCTCCTATATGCAAAAGTACCAAAGGGACAAGTGAAGGTTGTTTTCTCTTGATCTTCCAAATCAATTTCTATTTGGAAGTACCCTGAATAACCATCTAGAAAACAATAGAAAGGATGTCCTGAGACTCTCTCAAGGACTTGGTCCATGAAAGGCAGTGGAAAATGGTCCTTCCTAGTTACTGAATTCAACCTCCTATAGTCTATACACACCCTCCATCCTGAAGTAGGACGTGTAGAGACTTCTTCCCCTTTCTCATTCTGGATCACAGTGATTCCAGATTTCTTTGGGACTACTTGGGTGGGACTCACCCACAAGCTGTCTGAAATGGGATAGATGATCCCAGCTTGAAGTAGCTTCAAAACTTCATTCCTCACCACCTCTTGCATGTGAGGATTCAGTCTCCTTTGGGGTTGCCTCACTGGTTTTGCATCATCCTCCATATAAATATGATGGGTGCAAACCAAAGGGCTAATCCCTTTCAAATCAGAAATTTGCCATCCAATGGCTTTCTTACATTTTCTGAGGACTCTTAAAAGACTATCCTCTTGATCACTATTGAGGGTTGAGGCAACCACTACTGGACATTTTTCATCATCCTCCAAGTATGCATACTTCAACTCCATAGGAAGTGGCTTTAAAATAAGCTTTGGAGGGTCCTCCACAGCAACTCCTTGTGAGTCTTCCTGGTTGAACAGTGGCAAGATCTCTTCCCGTCTCCTCCAAGGAGACATAATGGCTAGCACATCAGAGGGTTCAGGGAACCCATCTTCAAGGACTTCCAGGTTTTCATTCAAGCTCTCCTCTAAACTCTTGTCACAGTGCTCTTCAACCAAAGTGTTGATCAAGCATACTTTCTCAAATCCTTCTTCCTCTTCAGGGTAAAGATGCCTCTTACATAAGTGGAATATGTTTACTTCCAAAGTCATGTTTCCAAATGTGAGCTGCATCACCCCATTCCTACAGTTAACGATGGCATTTGAGGTAGCTAGAAAAGGCCTCCCTAGGATGATTGGCACATAATTTTCTTCTTTGACAGAGGAATCAGTATCAAGCACCACAAAATCCACAGGATAGTAGAATTTGTCCACTTGAACTAGAACATCCTCTATCACACCCCTTGGGATTTTTACTGACCTATCAGCTAAAGAGAGGGTCATGGCTGTAGGCTTTAATCCTCCAAGTCCCAGTTGTTTATAAACAGAGTATGGGAGCAAATTCACACTTGCTCCCAAATCTAATAAAGCTTTTTCCACATGTGTCCCTCCAATGTTGACTGATATGGTGGGACATCCCGGGTCTTTATACTTAACTGGGGACTTACTCTGGATGATAGCACTCACTTGCTCAGTGAGGAATGCATTCTTTGTCACCTGTAAACCTCTCTTGACGGTGCACAAGTCCTTTAGAAACTTTGCATATGTGGGGACTTGCTTGATCATATCAAGTAAAGGTATATTCACCTTCACTTGCCTCAGCACTTCAAGAATTTCTGATGAATTCTTGACTTCTTTCTTTCCATGTAAAGCTTGAGGAAAAGGGGGAGGCATATGTTTCTTCATCATATCCTCCTTAATCACTATCCTTGGTTCTTCCTTAATGCTTGATTTGGATGCACTTTTCTTCCCACTCTGCTCTTCTTGGTTTTTGCCCTCTTTAATCAAGGGTCCCTTTGATCTGAGTTCTTCATCAGGCCCCAAGTTAGGCAAGGGTTGATCAACCTCCTTTCCACTCCTCAAGGTTATCACAGCTTTGACCTCCCTCAACTTTGAAGAATCCCCCTCTTGGGTTTCAACTTCATGAACACCCTTAGGATTTTGGCTTGGTTGAGAGGGGAATTTTCCTTTCTCATTCACTGTGTTGAGGTTGGTAAGTCTAGAGATGGAGTACTGAATATTATCTATCTTATGATATAGATCATTTTGCATCCCATCCATTCTCTTATTTAGAGAACTCTCAACATTCTCTATCTTTTGGTGCAATTGGGAGTTGATTGCCCTTTGTTCACCCACAAAGTCATTCATGACTTTACTTAGGTTTGCAATGGCTTGCTCCACTGAAGATGGTTGTTGAGGTGCTTGGGTTTGGCCTTGTGGTTGGTATGGAGGTGGTCTTGGTTTCCAAGAAAAATTTGGGTGGTTTCTCCAGCTTGAATTATAGGTGTTACCATAGGGTGCATTGGTGTTAGGCCTAAATTGCCCCACAACATTGGCTTGATCACCTAACATTTCTCTCACGGCTGGCATGGTTGGGCACTCATCTACCACATGATCACATGATTGGCAAATGGTGCATGGCATGGCATGGGCTTGAGTTTCGGAAATAGCTTGGACGTCATGCATCTTTTTCAACTCAAGTTCTTCCAACCTCCTTGCTATTGTTGCCACCTTAGCTTTCATGTCCACATCTTCACTCAACATGTACATTCCAGCCTTTGGATTTTGGGTTTGTTGAGAGGGGAATTTTCCTTTCTCTCTTGAGTTGGGCTCATCCCATCCTTTTGACACCTCAGCCACATAACTTAAAAAGTCCATGGCTTCATCAGGATTCTTACTCATAAAATCTCCCCCACACATGGTCTCAAGAATTTGCTTCATGGAAGAAGACATTCCATCATAAAAATAGCTCACTAAGAGCCATGTATCAAAACCATGATGAGGACAAGCATTGATAGCCTCCATATACCTTTCCCAACACTCATGGAACTTCTCATTTTCTTTTGCAGAAAAGTTTGAGATTTGTCTCTTCAACCCATTAGTCCTATGGGTGGGGAAATATTTTTTCAGAAATTCAGCTTGAAGATCAACCCAATTCCTTACGCTCCTTGGCCTTAAAGAATTAAGCCATATTTTTGCCTTATCCTTCAAAGTAAAAGGGAATAGCTTGAGTCTCATCAAGTCTATTGAAGCTCCTCCCTCTCTAAAAGTATTACATACCTCCTCAAACTCCTTAATGTGAGCATATGGATTCTCACTCTCCATTCCATGGAAAGTTGGTAGGAGGGGTACAATATGGGGTCTTATAACTAACTGCTCAAGAGGGGGCAGGATGCATGAGGGTGCACTCATCCTTGGGGGATGCATTCTATCCCTCATGGATAGGTATGCATTAGGATTACCCCCTTGACCTTGTTGAGAATTCTGATCCTCTGGTGGAGGGTCCATGATATTTACACAGATATCCAACTCTGTGTCTTGAGGATTCTCAATCCTTACTAATCTTCCCTCTTGGTCCCTAATCCAATAGGGCATGCACAAGTTACAATACCTGAAATAAGACAAAAACAACAAAAACAAAAGGAATCTAGAAAAAAGGTTAAAGTTAGGAAGAAAATGAAAATAAAATTAACAACAGGGAAATGAAAGAAAATGAAATTAATGAAAAAGGAATTCACCTAACTTGTGATAAAAATCACAAGTAGCCTCTAAAAGGTTGTATCACTGTATTGTGGCACCATCCCCGGCAACGGCGCCATTTGATTCTTTAAGCTTGACTTCCCCAGCCGGATCTTTTAATCAAAAACATTTATAAAACCTATGACCTTATACTGGCGTAGCAAAGCTACTGTAGTATAGCAGTTCTAGGGTCGAACTCAGGGATGGGTTTTCACTCTACCAATGATAGACTCTAAATTAGAAATTGATTCTGATGATTTCCTTTAGCACAAACTTGAAATTTAAAAGAAATTAAAATTGTTTTGAAAGTGGTGATTTAAACTAAACTCACATAGAACTAAGTAAAAAGTGGAAGAAAGAAAGTCTCTCGGAGATAAAGGTTGCTAGGTTCAAGTTCCAGATGCAAAGTGGAAAATTCCGGATTTTTCTCCTCGCATTGGGGATTTAACCTATAGTTATTTCCCGAACCGGTATAGGTTTGACAATGAAGTTTTAATCCATAAAAAATCATTAGAGATGGTAGTCAAGGTCCATTAATGACTTAAGACACTATGGACTATCACCTTGAATCACTTTCCACTGGCTCGTACATGATAACTAATGGACTGATATGGATCTAGCAATAAGCATCCACAGAGACCTTAAGCTTACCATGTATTGGCCAGTCAAAGTGATCCTAAGGGATTTAAGGCAAAAACCTTGGCTTTAAAAGCCATTTATGGACTCCAACTACCTGAATTCAATGCACGGAAACTTTCCACCTTTTAATCTGGACTTTTCACCTAGCTTCCTTCACTCCAAGAAACTAAATGTTTAGCCTCTCATCCTCTGGGAAAACATCCTCAGAGGGTGTTTGGCTTGCAAGAAAATAGAAAATAGAAGAGAAAAGAAAGTAAAAGAGATCTCTGTATTTCACTAAGTAACAAATTTACAATAGTTGGTCTTCTGGAGAAAGCTCCCCGACGAAGATATATATTCAGTGATTACAAGAGAATTTATATAGGAAGGTAGTTTTACCCTTCCTTGGTTACTTCCTAGCTAAGGAATTACATGGTTGGTTGAATACAAGGAGAAAATGGAAATTTAAACACAAAAATATCAGAAGAAAAAGAGTCGGCAAAAATATCCAATTTTCGCACGCTGAGTTCCAATTTCGCATGTTGGTTTGAGGTGTGCGAAAATTTCGCACAGTGGACTGAGGATTTCGCACCTTAAACAGTGGTGTGCGAAATTGTTCCTCAGCTTGATGCAGTTGTCTTCCGAAGTCCATATCTTCCTCATTTCAGCTCCAAATCATATATGGTTTGAACCGTTGGATTCTTGACTTTCTGAGCTTCGAAATGGTATATAGAATGCAGAAAATGGACTTCGGGAAGTGCTCCAAAAGTGCACTAAAAGACTGCAGCTGTGTCCCCTGTTTTCATCCCCTGTTTTCTTCTTCTCCATTGTTTCTCCCTTGTAAACTTTGAACGATTAAGGCAAAGGATTATGAGGCTCCATAGCTTGATTTCTTCATAAATTTAAGCTTTCAAAAGCTTTGCCCTGAACTATAAATAGCTCTCCCTCATTCTTAAATTGCTTTGGTGAGCATAAAGCTATCAAAAAACACCAAAACTTAACACAATTGTTAGAAACGATTGCAAGGGCTCCTAACATGCTAATTGGGTTAAAAGGTAATAATTACTACTCAATGGTGTTTAAAAGAGCTAATTACAAGCTACAAAATAGCATGTTTTGAGTAGTAATCATCGCCCGGATTCTACTATCTTTCGGTACTCACACTGATTCTACCCTATTCCGATACTTGCCCAGACAGTTTTTACGGTACTCGCACGGATTCTACCTTTTCTCGGTACTCGCCCGGATTCTACGATTTTTTGGTACTCACACTGATTCTACCCTATTTAAGTACTCGCACGAACAGTTTTTCGGTAATCACACGGATTGTATCTTTTCCCGGTACTCGCCCAGATTCTATCTTTTTCGGGTACTCGCCCAGATTCTACCAATTTCGGTACTCACACTAACTCTACCCTTTTCCCGTACTAGCCTTTACAGTTTTTCGGTACTCGCACGAATTATACCTTTTTCAGGTACTCGTCCGGATTCTACCATTTTTACGCACTCCCACGGATTCTACCCTGTTTCGGTTTTCCCCCAGACAGTTTTTCGGTACTCGCACGGATTCTACCTTTACCCGGTACTCGCCCGGATTCTATTATTTTTCGGTACTTACACGGATTCTACCCTTTTCCGGTACTCGCTCAGACAGTTTTTCGATAGTCATACGGATTCTACAATTTTTCGATACTCGCCCGGATTCTCCCATTTTTCGGTACTCATACTGATTCTACCCTTTTCTGGTACTCATCCGGACAGTTTTTACGGTATTCGCACGGATTCGAACTTTTTCCAGTACTCACCCGAATTCTACTATTTTTCGGTACTCACATTGATTCTACCATATTCCGGTACTCGCCCGGACAGTTTTTACGGTAATCGCACGGATTCTACCTTTTCTCGATACTCGCTCGGATTCTACGATTCTCTGGTACTCACACTGATTCTACCCTATTCCGGTACTCGCACGAACAGTTTTTCGGTACTCGCACGGATTGTATCTTTTCCCAATACTCACCCGAATTCTACCTTGTCCGAGTACTCGCCCGGATTCTACCAATTTCTGTACTCACACTCACTCTACCATTTTCCGGTACTCGCCTTGACAGTTTTTTGGTACTCGCATAGATTATACCTTTTTTCGGTACTCGCCCAGATTCTACCCTATTTCGGTATTCGCCCGGTCAGTTTTTCAGTACTTGCACGGATTCTACCTTTACCTGGTACTCGCCCGATTCTATTATTTTTCTGTACCCACACGGATTCTACCCTTTTCCGATACTCGCCCAGACAGTTTTTCGGTACTCGTACGGATTCTACAATTTTTCGATATTCGCCTGGATTCTACCATTTTTCGGTACTCACACTAATTCTACCCTTTTCCGATACTCGCCCGGATAGTTTTTACATTACTCGCATGGATTCTAACTTTTCCTGGTACTCGCCGGAATTCTACTATTTTTCGGTACTCACACTGATTCTACCCTATTCCGATACTCGCCCGGATAGTTTTTACGGTACTCGCATGGATTCTACCTTTTCCTGGTACTCGCCTGGATTCTACGATTTTCTAGTACTCACACTGATTCTACCCTGTTCCGGTACTCGTCCGAACAGTTTTTCGGTACTCGCACGGATTCTACCTTTTCTCGGTACTCGCCCGGATTCTACCTTTTTCGAGTACTCGCCCAGATTCTACCAATTTCGGTACTCACACTGACTCTACCCTTTTCCGGTACTCGCCTGGACAGTTTGTCGGTACTCGCACGGATTCTACTTTTTTTCGGTACTCGCCCGGATTCTACCATTTTTACGTACTCACACGGATTCTACCTTTTTCCCGTACTTCCCCGGACAGTTTTTCGGTACTCGCGGATTCTACCTTTTCCCGATACTCGCTCGGATTCTACCATTTTTCGGTACTCACACTGATTCTACTCTTTTCTAGTACTCGCCCGGACAGTTTTCGATATTCCCACAGATTCTACCTTTTCTAGGTACTCGCCCGGATTCTACCATTTTTCGGTAGTAATACTGATTCTACCATTTTTCAGTACTTGTTCGGATAGTTTTTCGGTACTCGCACGGATTCTACCATTTCCCGGTACTCACCCGGATTCTACCATTTTTCGATACTCACACTGATTCTACTCTGTTTTGGTACTCGCCCTAACAGTTTTTCAAAACTCGCATGGATTCTACCTTTTCCCGGTACTCACTCGGATTCTATGATTTTTGTGTGCTCGCTCGGATTCTACCCTTTTTCGGTACTGACACTGATTCTACACTTTTCCAGTACTCGCCGGGACAATTTTACGGTACCCACACGGATTCTACCTTTTCCTGGTACTCGCCCGAATTCTATCATTTTTCGGTACTCACACTGATTTTACCATTTTCTGGTACACGCTGGACAGTTTTTCGATAGTCCCACGGATTCTACCTTTTCCAGTTACTCGCCCGGATTCTACCAATTTCAGTACTCACACTGACTCTACCTTTTTCTGGTACTCGCTTGGACAGTTTTTCGGTACTCGCACGGATTTTACCTTTTTCCGATACTCGCCTGGATTCTACCATTTTTAGGTACTCACACGGATTCTTCCCTTTTCCGGTACTCGCCCAGACAGTTTTTTGGTACTCACACGAATTCTACCATATCCCGGTACTTGCCCGGATTCTACCATTTTCCGGTACTCACACTGACTCTACCTTTTTCCGGTACTCGCCGGGACAGTTTTTTGCTACTCGCATGGATTATACCTTTTTCCGGTACTCGCCCGGATTCTACCATTTTTACGTACTCTCACGGATTCTACTCTTTTTCGGTACTCGCCCGGACAGTTTTTCGGTACTCGAACGGATTCTACCTTTTCCTGGTACTCATCCGGATTCTACCATTTTTCGGAACTCACACAGATTCTACCCTTTTCCAGTACTCGCCCGGACAATTTTTTGGGACTCGCACGGAATTTACCTTTTCCCGGTACTCACCCGGATTCTACCATTTTTTGGTACCCACACTGATTCTACCCTTTTCCATTACTCGTCCGGACAATTTTTCGGTACTCGCACGGATTCTACCTTTTTCCGGTACTCACCCGGATTCTACCATTTTTCGGTACTCACACTGATTCTACCATTTTTCGGTACTCCCACGGATTCTATCTTTTCCCGGTACTCACCCAGATTCTACCATTTTTCGGAACTCACACGGATTCTACCCTTTTTCGGTACTTGCCCGTACAATTTTTCGATACTTGCACGAATTCTACCTTTTTCTAGTACTCGCCCGGATTCTACCATTTTTCGGTACTCACACTGATTCTACCCTTTTTCGGTACTAGCCCGGACAGTTTTTTGGTACTCCCACGGGTTCTACCTTTTCCCAGTACTCGCCTGGATTCTACCATTTTTAGGAACTCACACGGATTCTAAGGACCACTATGACCCATAAGAGTATTGAATCCTCATAATTCAATTTTGAAGTTGATTCAACATCCCATTATAGAGAATCAATTGCACTCTTGTACTCTAAGCCCTACACACCCCATCCTTGATATCTTCCGCACTAGTGAGGGGGTTTCCATTGATGTTCACCTTGGATAAGAGGTTCTTTCTCGCCCTGGCATTGGCCATCTTATGAAAGAATTTGGTATTCTTATCCCCCTCTTTTAGCCATGTCTCCCTGGATTTTTGCCTCCAAAAGGTTTCTTCCATTAAAACACACTTCTTATACTCCTCCAAATCCCCCAAACGAGCCTCTGCTTCCTTAGAGGACAGGGGATTAAGTCTCTCCTTTGAATCCCAGAATTGTATTCGAGAAAGAGCCTCGGCTTTTTTAGCATAAACGTTACCAAAAACTTCCTTTTTCCACTTTCTTAGGTCCCTTTTAAGGGATTTCAGTTTTTCAACAAGACAGTGACTGGTAGATCCTACAACTGAGTAACCAATCCACCATGCTCGAACCAGCTCTTTAAACCTATCCGACAGAAGCCACATTTTCTCGAAGCGGAAGGGAGTCTTGCCTTTTTTTATCCCCCCGCCTTCCAAGAGAATGGGACAATGATCGAATGCTATTCTGAGGATGGTACTTTGAAAGACACCCGAGAAGTGATCTTTCCACTCATTATTGATCAGAAAGCAATCCAATCTAGAAGCAGCTTGTGAATTAAGACCGCTAAACCAAGTGAATTGACCACTAGGAGAGGGTAAATCCTTTAGATTCAATTCTTCAATCACCTCAGAGAACCTTCTCACCCTGCAGTTAGATTGTGACCATACCTCCTTTCCCTTGGAAATCTAATGGAATTGAAATCCCCCCCAACACACCAAGGCTCATCCCACAGGCCTTTGATAGCGCCTAGTTCTTCCCAAAACTCCTCTTTTGCCCTCAAAATGACTGGTCCGTAGACACCAGTAAATACCTAAATAAAGTCGTCTTCCACATTCCTAAAGCGGCCTGAAATGGAATAAACACCTCACTCCAGCTCCAAGAGTTCTAGAACCCTATTGTCCCAAAAAAATCATGATGCCTCCTGAGGCACCCCCAGCATCAACTGCCCCCCAATCCATGAACCTTCCAGTGCCTAAGCTTTTAACCAACTTTAATGACATCTCTGATACCTTTGTTTCTAAACAACAGACTAAATCTACCTTCTGGGCTCTAACTACTGAATTGATCATTCGTCTTTTCTCCCTATCGTTGAGCCCTCTAACATTCCAAGCGAGAATTTTGATCTTCATCAATCTACAGGGATCAATTCCCATTTGCTCCTGCCACTCCTTCTGTTCGTAGGCTCTCCATAGCTAACCGAACAGTCCAACCTCTTCAGTTCCCTTTCAGAGCACGATGCGGATACCACTTTCTTTTTCCTTTTTTTACATAGTTTCATCCCACCAGTCATCTTCTTCAACTTCTTTAACAACAGAACTATTTTATCTTCATACCCCTCAACCGGCATTCCCAAATATCTGCTGAAGTCTTTGAAATTGGAGAGTTCTTTGTCGGATGGTTTCTCCTCTTCAAAGGAGGCATTCTTAGGACAAACCACCTCTGATCCATCTTGCAAAACCATGGAGAGAGGCCCTTTTATGACACCGGCCCTTACTTCCGGCACACCCGCTTCCCACTCAAGGGAGTCACCCCAGATTTTTAAGCACAAAGATGGCCCTCCACGGCCTTTGCCCAAAGAAGAAGAAAGCGGCACCCGAGAAAGAGTAGAAGAAAAATATGGCCCTTCCCCCCAAAAAGAACGAGACGGAGGAAGCGTACCTTTTTGGAATTTGAGGACTTCTTCTAAGAGAGCGACGTCGGCAAGGGGCTTCGCGGTCGTCCTTAGAGCCGTCGGAAGAGGCGCGCAGGGATCGTCATGCAAAGGGGTCGTTGGGCAAGACGCGCAAAGAGCAAAGACTTGCGAAGGGCCTGTTCGTCATGGGAAGGAGCCTAGGGCTTCATGCTGGAAGAGACCCACAGGGAGCTTCTTACGCAGATCCCACCGGGAAAAGAGAAGGCCCGTCGATGATGAAGGATTCGTCGCTAAGGTATGGAGGTTTAGGGCTAGGGCTCCGAGTGAGAATAAGGTGTTTGGGGGAGAGAAGAGTCTCTTCCCCTTTTGAAGGACAAGCCCGATCCACAACCAATTGGGCCTGACCTTGGGCCTGACCACAAGCAGAGCCCAAAGCCTCAAAGGCAGGGGCCTCTAACTCAAGGCCCAACCGAGCCCCCATCCCTCTGAGAAGTCCCGCCCCGCTGTGATGTCCATTCCAAACAAAAGCTGCCGCTAAACCTGTCAGATAGGGAGCAGCGACCACTCCAGCGTCCTTTTTCTCTTTTGCAGAGGGAAGCGTGTCAAACGATGACACCTGGCCAACCACTTTCCCAGGACGGACTTCAGTAACTCTCAAGAAGGTGCGTGACTCAACCTCACCCTCAACCTTACCCCCACTTCCACTTTCCCTGCAACCCCAAGAAGGTTGCACCTCACTAATCCAAGGGGCAGACTCCCACCATAGCTGGACCGTGAAACAAATGGAGCCTGATACTAACTATAATGAACTCGTGAAATTCCATCCTCTTATTGCGACGAGGATTCTAGCTCATTGCAAGTTCCGTCGTTCCTTCGTATCCTCATCAATACTCACAAAACGGCCACAGGCATCCCCTATGCTTTTAAAAAAACTCATCCCCCAAAGATGCAGAGGAAGCCCTAAAATTCTTACTCACACTTCTCAGTTCTTCCTATCCTCTGAGAGGTAACCAACAGAAGGATTCCACTAGTCCTAGAGAATACATTTACCTTTAAACCACTTGACCCCTAAGTGTAGCACCCGCTCAACTTCAACGCCATCTCCGAATTCAAAGAGTATAAACGGCCCTCCTAACAAAGCCAAGCGAAGATGTCCTCTCAACATCCAGCTGGACTGCGCCCAAGACTTAAGGGAGTCGAGGGAAGGGGGCTGAACGGAACCCCCCCAACTCCCCACCAAGCTCCTCCTCATAACCTCCTTGTTATTGTCAATCACCTCCTTTTCTGTTTCTAACCAAACAGCATTTCAGAATTCAGAAGAATCAGAAATAACTGTCTTAGGAAGTAGGTCCTTCTTCCCTACACTGGTCTCATTGAGACTCCTCCCTCCTGAGGGGGTGGCTAAGAGCTCATCATCCCTTTGAGCTAAGGAGAAGCCCAGGCTTCTTAGTTTCCTGGCCAAGAGTTGCCAACCTCCAACCACACCCCTGCCTTCGGGGAAAGCCAATGAGAATTTCTTACCTTCTACATCCTAGACCGAACAAAACAAAAACCTACATGCTTTGTTTGAGCGCAACTCCAACTAATATCTTCTTCCTCCTTCCATCCAAACTTTTTTGAATCGCTTCCCCACTTTGAGAAAGCAGCATGTCTCAGCTCCTTCCAAGAGGAAGGAGAAGCCCTTGCTGCTGAAACGAATCCAAGAAGAAAAGTTAGGGCTCCTTTCGCAAACTATTCCCAACACCTTCCCCTTGGCCTCGTCGATTGAGATCTCAAAAGTCTTCGACTCCATTCCAAACCAGCACTTGCCGCCGAGAGAAACCACTGACATCTTCAATTTGGATTTTTTTTTTTTTTTTTTGTCCAACTAATTCTTCTTGTTTGTTGCTTTTCCTAAACCAGATTATCTCTCAGTTGGGTTTTAAAGTTTTAGCTCTCTTACCCATCTGGGTCTGTATTGGAGAACTAGGTATAACGTAAATGAATTATGTTTGGGGGTTTTCTTAGAACCTTGAGCGTTTAGGTTTAAATATTTTTTTAGTTTTGGTAAACTAAAGTACACTATTTAAACCACCTTGAAGTCGATATTTCATCCCATTTGAGTCTGAGATGATACAACCATCTGATCTTCTCTTCAGCCTATTTCATCGGACTTCAGCTTGTAAGAGATCCAAAATGCTTAGGGAGTTCCAGGTGCACTCTCCTTTGCATGTGCATGCATGGCCACCATAGTGTACGTGTGGCTAGTTCTTGCTTGTCCTCAGCCTTGGTATCCTCAGCATCTAGCAGTCCCTATGGCCAACTTGACAAAGAACAATGAAGATGGCTCTGGACGTCCATTTAATGGGTGCAAGGCTGCTAGATTTTGCAATTCTTAGACCATACTTGCAACATCTTGCCATCAGTCATGACCCAAGTAGTGCTACTGCCATACATGCGAACATTGCACCCTCGTTCTTGCCGCAAGAAAATTGAACAAATTCATAAGAAGCAACTTACAACAACTGTGACATCTAAAGGATTGCAATCAATTCTTGTCGATTTTGGAGTATGATGCACCTAGTTCCTATGGTTTCTCTCAATCTATTGTGACCCATAAGGCCTTCCAAGGGTTTGAGGACAACCCCCTCATATTACCTCGCTCCATTTATATTTGTTCAGGAAAATTTGATACTCATCGGACAAGTGATAGTAAAGACACTTGGGAAAGTTAGGATATAACAGGAATGGGCATATTGATCAACATGAATTCGATGTGCGTGGGAAACCTTGTTCAGATGTTATGTTACTTGGATCAGGTCATCATCCCAATTCAGGTTCAGGTCAGAATTATGAACCAACTCAATAGGAGGAGATTTGTGAGCATAGTGATTTTGGTTACTCAGCAGGGGTCATCTAGACCATTCTTCTATACCTATTTTCGAAAAGGAAGCCTTTGGTTCCAGCTCCTGAATGTCATTTAGACAGTAGCATTGAGAAATCTGCCACTTCCTTGATAATGATCTAATTCCATGCAATGTTTCAGAAGCTACTTCAGTATGGAATTTCTCACACTTTGCTGAAATCACTTGCAAGCTAGAATTTTCAGAATCTCTGCCCAAAGCATCTGTTCGAAACTAAGATGTTCAGATGGGAGCTAGATATGAGGTGCAGAATATCAGGAGCAGGATGCAATCTCAATGGGGGTTTTGAGCGGCATTAAGAAAAATGATAATGGAATTTGGAACAGCTATGAATATGGGAATGCGGTTTCGAACAGAAAAGAACTATGTGGAAGATTCTAGAATGTGTGGCCATAATGCAAATGGAATGAAAGGACCTATCCCTAAATAGCATTTATCGTTTGGAAAAATTGAATGACTTGAGGATCACTTACATGAATGGGGCAAGTTTCACACTTCCTCCAAGTTTGGGTAACCATAATGGCATGAGATGTCTGGGTTCGAGAAATCTGAACATGTTTAGAATAACCCCAGATTTTACTTGACGAACAATCAACTTGCTGCCAATTGCAGATGGTGCACCCTAGATTGCATCTTGGGCCCCCACCTATGCATGGCCATCTTGGAATACGCCAATTTCATCCTTTTAGCATCCTAGGTCCACTATCTTGGCATTGGAAGCTCTTCAAATCTTAATCATAATCCACTTAAAATCCAAGTGGATTTCCATGATTCATAGACAAGTTACAGATGCCACCCCTTTCTCACACAATCTCTTCATCCAAAACCTTGCGTGGCATGCACCATTATACATCAAGTGGCCAGTTTAAAATATCAGTAGTTATCAGGGGAGTTTTCTTGTATCTGTTGACATGGCACATGCCCTGCACTCTAATTACATGGATAATCATGACCTCCTGGTTGGATCCAAGAGCACTTATTGAGTTCAAAGTTAGGTAGAGAATGCATTGGACCAAATTGACTGATTTGAAAAGACAATTGGAGCACTTGCTACTTTTGTTGAGTTCCTTTGTAACCTTGAAGACTATGCATCATCTATTTGGTTTGCCCTTGTTTTCTTGGCTGTAGGTTTGGTTTCCTCAGTTCGTATTGGTCTTCCTTTCAAGTTTTATCAATTCCGAGTCTCAAGATGTGCCATCCTTTGATAGTCCAGATGTCCGGAGTATCATGAAATGCATTCGTTGTCATTCATTCATTGTATGAAAGATGGCGATGGTTAGTGAGAAACTAGAGACGAATCGGCCACCTATACACTGGAACTGTATCAGGCTTTATTTTTCCCTATGCAAATGGTTTTAGGACACAGGCAACAGTACCATAGTCAAATAGCAGTTTGTAGAGGAGAGCCAAAAAATGATTTTAAAAGCACTAGTACACGAGTAGATCGCATGGTTTCGATTGGAATTGATACTGATTAAAGACCGAAGATGATTCAGCACCATCTACAACGACATTGCCTTTTTTACCAGGTTCAGAAACATCAGGAAAGCTGAAATGACTACTTTCTCAAACGTTGCCATGCTTCGTGAACTGTTGTAAAAAGCAACTACCTTCTTACAAAAAGCTTGAGTGCCTCTCCAAGAAGTGGCAGTGTAGCATGCTAATATGGTTGTGTCTACATCCATTATCTTAATTCGGAGTTCTGTTGGGATAAGAGATGGCTTACCAATTGGGGAGCAGTGGGCACAGAAACTTAAAGTGGAAGAAAAGCAACTCAGTAATTGAATTTGAGTATATTGATAAATCTGAGAATGCATCTCCAACTAACGGAATAGAGCAACAGTACAGGAGATCTGATATGAAACTGGATTTTGCTGCTTCACCGCAAGCTTCTGTTGATGATTTGAGTTATGGTTATGAGAAACTAGACCTATCAATAATCTATTGAAGACTCCTCATGTGACCACCAACAATGTTGTCTCAATCACACTCCCGTGTCTTTCTCTAACTTGGCCACCTTGGTGCACATCATCCTCCCCCTAATGTTTCTTTATCTTCTTCTTGTGATATTATACATTTTAAAATTGGATTTCAAAATATTTTTCGTTAAAACGGTTTCAATTTTCTTCAAATTTCATCCTTAGGAGATTTTTTTTTTAGAAAATAAAATTCAGTTTTTAATAACACTTGCTGCCATATTCCTTCAACAAGCACCTTTCTCAACTTATTTAATAATTTTCTTGATTTTTCAATAAGCATGAACAAACTTCATGGTTCCAAATAATGGAACTCATTGAACTAATCCATGCAAAATAAATAGGTTTTGGTGGGGGCCCAACATCCACGTTATCTCCTTCGATGATTGTTTGGCAATTGATTGATTTTTTATTCCTCTTGATGATATACATGAATTTATTTTATATTTATTGTTGAACTGACCTTATTTCCCACAATGAATTTATATAAACCTGTGAATTAATATCACTTACCATCTTGGGAAGAAATGTAGACCATCTGTTCACCTTACTTTGATATACATGTCAGTAAATATTAATTAACAGAAAAAATAATAATAATAAAACTGAAGGAGTACTAAGTGAACTTATTTTATATAAGTGTTATATATTGTCAAAATGTTTTCATGTCAAATAGTAAGATTTACATATGATCAATATCTTGTTTTTGACTTATTTTTAAAATTTTCTTTATAGATAATTTTTTCCCTTTTTTGATAACAATTTTTATGAAAAACAAAAAGGTGTTAATATTTTTTTTTCTTCTTTCAGAAATATTCTATTCATATCATACGGGGATTATAGAACTTAAAGAAGGCATTTAATTAGTTATCTTAAGGGATTTAGATTGATCTCGAAGAATCACATTGGGTTTAGATTCATCTCAAAGAATCACATTCTCCCTTGAAATTCAAGCCAATTCTATTGTGAAAGTAGGGTGATCTGGAATTGACTTTTGGAGTTTTTGTTGTCTATTAACATTTCTTATAAATAATAATTTTAAGTAGTTGATATGGTTTGTTGTTGGCCAATGATAGTTGCCCATATTTTACTAAGAAGACCTTGTATTTTTATATCAAGAAGTCTAACCTAATGGATTTGAGAACATTTGTACTCTTGTGCATTAGGCGAATGAAGATTCTTTGTTTAATGAAAGAAATTCTACCATCAAAGAACTAGTAGAAAAATTAGCATCCTTTGAAACAAAAGAACCATCATATACTTTCATCAAATAGCAATTTGAAGATGAGGGCAAAGAGGAAAGGTTTTGCCTATGATGCATCTATACCTCAAGATGTAGTAAAACCCATCCCAAAACAGATTGTGAAAGTGGCAAAAGAAGTGCAACAGCTACTGGTTGATTCTAGTAACTTGACTCCCAATAATAAACTATGGTATGAATTGTCAATTATGCAAACCTACCAAATGCAATTAATCTAGCTTAGATTCTTCTTTCCCTAATTTACTGATGTACCATACACATTGCATGGAGTATGTAGAGCTTAAAAGATGAGTTGATGAGTTGTTTATTGAAGAATATTGAAGAAAGATTAAATCTTTATGTATTATATGAGGGGTTTGGTCATGATTTTCAGATTAACAAATGCACCAAGCACATGTTATGTGTGTCATGACACAGGTTTCAATTACCAACATAGAGAAATATGACCCCTAGGTTATACTCGAATTGCTTGTCATTTAGGAGCTTTAAAAGCCAAAGGGAAGTCAATGTTTGATTTCCCAAAGAAAACATCATTATGGTTGGTAGGAAGCATATGGTCATTTTTTTATATCATCCTATGGACATATTTTATGCAGGAAAGTTTACTTGATGAGTCGTATCTCTTATTGAGGCATATGTTCCAATTCTTAAGAAGTTTAAGGAGTATTCAGAGCTTCCAAAAGATCTCAACTCCATGGCAATCAAAAGTATTTTGCTCTAATGGATGACAATGGAAAATTGTAGTAATACTTAAATGTTGTGGCAAACAGGGCAATCAATTAGGTGGTTGTAAGGAAAGGAAAGGAAATTATGCTAAGAGTTCATGCACCACCTTCTATCGGTGGGGAGTGGCTATCAATGAGTGTTGCCAATGCATTGATTATTCTTATAGTTGGCATTTTGGGCAGCCAAGAGAAAATTTTGAGTGTAGAAAGTGAATTTGATTTAGGCTACATGCTATACAAGAAAAGTTGGGGATATGAGTCATTCATGAAAAGGAATGAAAGGCGTTTTTGTAATTCTTCTTATTCAAATCATTTGGAGTTCAAGTTTATGGTAGTTGATTATTTGGTTATTTAGAATTCTAGTCTTCTTTCTTAGAAATCTCTTATATATTGCAATAAGTTCTTATACTTTTAAGTTTCTGATTTTTTAAAAGGATGTCTTTCTCTAAGATGATATATTTTTTAAGTTTCTATTTTCTAAAAGCATCTATTTTCTAAAGTTTCTCTATTTGCTCAAAGTTTCTATTTTCCTTTTAATTCAGTTATTTAAAAGGCTCAAATGGTACAAAAGAATGATGACTTCTACAAAGTTACTATGTAGGTTAGGTTTCTTTTCCTATAGTCTGTCTAGTCTTTTAGGTTTTTCTACAAAGTTACTATATAGGTTAGGTTTCTTTTTCTATAGTCTGTCGAGTCTTTTAGGTTATTTAAAGCTTATAAACGAGGCTATGTAATATAACCAAGAGAAAAATGAATAAAATGATGAATCATGTTTACTTTTTTGTTTCTATTTTTTCGTGCATATTTTGAATTTCTAATGGTAAGGCTTATTATAGGATTTTCCCTACATTACATTTGGATGTGTAGGTGTGGGTATATGTCTAGGTGTTGGATCTTTTGCATCCTAAAATTTTAGAACATAGGAATTTGGCTTAAAAGGATCTCAACTATGGGTGTGGGTACTTGGATACAACATTAATAAAAATAAATAAATTAACACTAAACATAAGCATAGTAATGTAAGTATAAGTTATCTATAATACTACATGATATTAGTGCTAATTGTACTTAAAGAACCTAATTTAATGGAATGCTGAGAAAAAATCTTTAAGAAAATATTATGTCACATTATTAGTAAACTTTGATTAGTTTAAAGTATTATAAATTTGTAATGATTTTGTCATAAAATTCTTATAATACATTAGATGTTGATTAAATATAATTCATATTCAATTTTTTTATTATGGAAATTTTTTGAATTTTTATATCAATTATTATAATTAAGTGATTCGTTCCCAATTGGTGTATTAGCTGATTCATGTCCTCTCAATGGTCCTCGACAACGGCGCCATTTGATTCGTGCCCAGCTAGTGTACCTTGATTGCTATCCTCAGACGGGAGTAATCAACAAAATTTATAACCTATTACACCATGTACTAAGATAGCCTCAGCTAGCATAGCATAGTGGCTCTAGGATCGTTCACTGGGATGGGTTTTCACTCCACAATTGATATTAATTCAAAGTTGAATTGGTGCCTTTTCATTTCAAGGTTAACTTTAAAAGAAGACATAAAGATGTTTGAAAAGGTTGGTTTTAAGCTAACAAAAATAGTAACTGATTTTAATTACAAAGAAAAGTGTTTCTTGGAGTTTTAGATCACTAGGCTCAGGTTCCTTATACAAAAAGGGAGTTTCGGTCACTTGAATCTTTTCCTCGTGTTAGGGATTTAACATATAGTTATTTCCCGAATCGGTGTGGTACAGATGCTTCCCCTTAATAGGTTCAAACACTAAATCCCTCTCACTGATGCATCTTGCAATGGCTCGTGCCCCTCACCTAGCATTTTGCCATTCAAGGTGATCCTTAACCTTGGACTACTCGTCAAAAGCTAGCAAGAGATAACTAATGGATGTCTTCTTAGAGTCCAAAAGCTTACCAAGTGTTGGCTATTCTAGAAAATCCTACCTTTGAACCACCTCCCAAAAGCTCGCAAGAGATAAACTAGTGTATCTCAATGGATGGAGACCATTTGCCTTACCAAGTGTTGGCCCAGGTGATTTTAAGGAGTTTTAAGTTAACTAAAAAGATAAAAACCATTAACAGGTTACACTTTCTCTTCATTAAAAGCTGAAACAACAAAACTTCCAATTTTTGCATGTGGAAACTTACCCGGCTTTCTTCACTCCAAGAGACAAAGAGCCTAGCCACTCATCCTCTTAGGAAACATCCTCAAAGTTTGATTTGCTAGAAATAAAAATAACGAGAAAACAAAAATATGAAGGAAAAACAGAGCAAGTGCTCTGTAAAAATATATTTCTTCTATGATCCTCCTCTCGTGGATTACATATATCGGATCTATGATGGATTGATTCATTCTTTACATTGGTTCAAAGATATATACAGAGAAGATATTTTCTAAGAAATATCCCAATAATATCTTTGACTTATTACAAGGAGAAAATGGAAATTTACACAAAATATCTTGAGAAAAAATCTAACTAAGTCGGTTGCAAATATCTGAGTTTACACAGGTGGATTTCGCAACTCATTTCGCAACTGCGAAATGGGCTTTGGGCTGCGAAATTTTCGCACAGCTTAATGCAGTTGTCTTCAAATGACCATAACTTCTTCGTTTCAACTCCAATTCGCACACTATTTAAAGCGTTGGACTCCTGACTTCGCGAGCTTCGAAACGACATATAGTATGCATCTCCAGGAAGTACTCGAAATGTTTCCAACAATTGCTGTCCTCTTGAATTCTTCATGTTAGATTTCTCTCTTTGCTTTCCCTCCTTGCATTCATGATTTGCTTTTGGCAAAGGACTACAAAGCTCCAAAGCTTGGATTCTTCTTGTAAATGAGCTTTCATTTGCTTTGCCATGGATTATATAGAACTCTCCCTCATCTTAGATTGCTTTGGTATTCAAAAAGCTATCAAAAACACCAAAACTTAACACAATTTTGATTAGAAACGATTGCAAGGGTCCTTAACATGCCAATTGAGTTAAAAGGTAATAACTACTACTCAAAAGTGTTTAAAAGAGTTAATTACAAGCTATAAAATAGGACTTTTTGAGTAGTAATCATTAAGCTTTAGATTTTTTAAGATAATAATTTTGATATTTATATTTAGATTTTTTATGTTATTAATTATTATATTTATCCTTTTTAAGAGGCAAATGAAACAAATAAATTAATAGTGCTTAGCGAAAAAGCGCACCACAATACACAGGTTTAATTATTATATTTATCTATAAATTTTATATTATATTTATCTTTAAAATCTATCTATTATAATGTTTGTTTAAAAAAGAAAAAAAAAAAGAAAACCAACGAGTTGGAAATTGATTTAAAAATTCTTTATTTTTTATTACACTTTATTTTATACTATTATTTGATATAATCTAAAATAAAAAGTAGAAAGGAGAGAAAGAGAAAAATAACTACATGTATACAATGTAAAAATAAATTAAAAAATTAAAGAAGGAGATCAACCAAATCATTAGCCTAATCGTATTTTTTTTATATATAGATAAACACACAGAAAATATATTAAGAAAAAGGGTGCTTAAGAGGCAACCCAAAGCATATAGAGAGTATACAAGAGACGCCAAAAGGCAAGAACAAAAAGAAGGAAACACTTATCAACCCTCAACTAGAACCAAACCAATCAAAAAAGTTGATTAAAGGTAAAGGTCCTACATCTAAACAAGACCTAGACCAAGACCAAAGATTACAAACAAACGAATTTTTCATCATTTGAATTGAAAAATCCTCATTAACAAAAGCTATCTTGTTTCTTTCCTTCCAAATCATCTAAAATAAACAAAAAGTGGCTGCCAACTAAGCCTTTCTATGCTTCTTGCCCACAAAGGAATCACGCCAACCTAAGAGTGTCTCTAGCCGAAAGCGGAAGGACCAAATTAACACCAAACAATGTAAACACAAGCTCCTACAAAACCCTCGCCTTAGAGCAATGAATAAGAATGTGATTAATTGTCTCCTCTTCAACACAACACAGGAAACATCTGTTAGCTAAGTTCCACCCCCTCCTCTTGAGTTGATCTAAGGTTAGGACCTTCCCCCATGAAGCTTCCCAAGCAACAAAAACCCACCTTAGTAGGAACACAAGGGCTCCGAATGATGCTCCAGGGAAACGGGACTGCACAACTAGGTTCAAGAGTATTATAAAGGGATTTAACAGAAAAAATCTCATTCTTTGTCTCTTTCCACACCACCTTGTCCTCCAAACCAACAACTAGTCTCTTTCCTTAAAGAGTCGAAAGGAGCCCTCTCCACCGCCTCCACCTCTCAATCATTAAAAGATCTAGAGAAACAGGGATTTCACCCCATGTCCCCGCCCCCTTTCTCCAAGGAATCCCAACAATCCGCTACCCACGCATCTTTAGAAACTGCTAAGTCAAACAAAGAAGGAAAAGAATCATGAAGGGTATTATTCCCACACCATTTGCCCTTCCAAAATCTCACCCTTCTACCATCCCCCACAGAGAAAGTAATATTTTTAAGCCTCAAGGAACCTTCCTTTCTAATTTCCTTCCAAAACCCCACCCCATAGCCCTCCCTTATTTCACAAGTACTCCACCCTCCTCCTTCCTCCCTAAACTTCCTACTAATAACAAGCTTCCACGAGGACTCCCTTTCAACCGTATAACGCCAACTCCACTTACATAAAAGGGCCCTATTGAGGATAGAAAGATTTTTAACACTCAATCCACCATTCTTTTTATTTGAACAAACAATTGCCCACTTTACAAGAGGGGGCCTCTTCTCCAAAGCTCCCCACCCCAAAAAAAGTCCCTTTAGATTTGTTCTAGTCTCAATTTAACAACTCTTGGCATACGCAACAAGGACATGAGATAGATTGGCATGCTAACCAAAGTGCTCCAAATGAGAGTAATTCTCCCTCCCTTAGAAATGAATTGCCTCTTCCACAAGGCTAGTCTCTTCTGAATCCTTTCCTTTACACCATCCCAAACCACCACCAATTTGTGCGGAGCACCCAAAGGGAGCCCCAAATAAGTGGAAGGAAGAGCTCCCACTTTGAAGCCAAGCTCTAGGGCCAACAACTCTACATTCTCTACTCTTCCCACCGACAAAAAATTTCACTCTTATCCAAATTGATACTCATCCCTGAAATGGCTTCAAACCACATTAGCAACCAACTTAAAAAAGACATTTGCTCCTAAGAAGCCTCACAAAAAACCAGTGTATCATCAGCGAACAGCAAGTGAGTAATTTGGAGACCGTCGCCACCCCTTCCCCTTATCCTATAGCCTGTCCCCCCCCCCCTTGCTGCTCTATTAATGAGACAACTTAAAGCCTTCATCCCAATCACAAATAAGTAAGAGGATAAGGGGGTCCCTTGCCTTAACCCCTTAGTCTTTGAAAAAAACCCGTTGGCGAGCCATTAATCAAAACTGAAAACGTAGCTGTGGATATACACTAACTAATCCAGCTAGCCCATTTCTCCTCAAAACCCATTTTTTGCATCACTATCAACAGAAAATTCCAATGAATATGATCATAAGCTTCTCTAAATCTAACTTACACAACACTTCACTTTCATTCCTTTTCAACAAAGAGTCTATGGCCTCATTAGCAATTAACGCAGCATCGAGAATTTGTCTTCCTTCAACAAAGGCATTTTAGGTTAATGACACCACCTTTCCCATTACCTTCTTTAGCTTATTAGTTAAGACCTTTGCAAGCAACTTGTACAATCCTCCCACCAAACTGATGGGTCTAAAATCTTTCTAATCATTTGCCTCACCTTTTTTTGGGACTAAAACCAGGAATGTGGTGTTCAAGCTTCTAACGAATCTTCCCCTCTCATAAATTTTTTTGAAGAAACCCATTAACTCATCTTTAACAAAATCCCAACAGAACTGCCAGAAAGCGAGGGTGAACTCGTTCGGACCAGGCGTCTTGTCCCTTTTCAGCTCCGAAAGGGCCAAGTAAACCTCTTCCACAGAGAACACCTCCAAACCGGCTGCCTCCTCAACCCTAATTCTGTCAAACTCCAAACTGTTCAAACTAAGGTGCCAACCACCAGGATCCGATAACAGATTCTGGTAGGCCCTAACCACACCCCTCTTAATTTCTTGTTCTTCTGACAACCAGAGGCCATTAATTTTAATCTTTGTCAAACAATTCCTCTTTCTCTTAGAATTTGCCATCCTATGGAAGAATCCTGTGTTCTTATCTCCTTCCTTCAACCACGTTTCTCTTGATTTTTGTCTCCACGAAATTTCCTTCATAAGTGCCCACTTCTTGAAATCCTCCCTAGCCTCCTTTCTAGCCTCTAACTCCTGCCCGTTTAAAACTCTTAGCTGCTCTTGATCATCCCAAAAGGACACTCTGTCTATAGCCAGCCTCTTGTTCACCCCCACTTTTTCAAACACTTCCTCGTTTCAAATCTTCAAATTGTTTTTTAAAGCCTTTAATTTTTCTGTCAAGATAAAGCTATAGGACCCACTAAAGTTGAAACCTTGCCACCAGTCCTTCAACATCTCCTTAAACCCCTCCTCCTTCAACCACATAATTTCAAATCAAAAAGGAATTGGACCTCTCCTCACTCCACCCCCATCTAATGGAATTGGAAAATGGTTAGACACTGGCCTTGGGAGAGTACACTACACCACCCCGCTAAAATGAGTCTCTCAATCCTCCAAAACCAGAAACTGATCCAGTCTTGACCT
The DNA here is from genome assembly GCF_030704535.1 of Vitis vinifera. NCBI lineage: Eukaryota > Viridiplantae > Streptophyta > Magnoliopsida > Vitales > Vitaceae > Vitis > Vitis vinifera. The sequence continues at coordinate 14,342,284 of NC_081809.1, read as the reverse complement.
GGATTGACCATTCAACCCTCCACTCCACGTAAAGGGCCCCCTTGTAGAGGCAGGTCTTTTAAAGCCGACTCATCAATCACTCCGAAAACCTTCTCATGGACCTAGACATTCTTCCTTCTCTATTACGCTCACTACGAAATCTAATCACATTAACGTCCCCTTAAATGACACCTAACTCTTCCCAAAAAAATTCTCTGTATCTTTTCAAGGTAGGTTCGTAAACCCTCGTAAAGGTCCACAAGAAGCCATCCTCGCAATTTTTAAAGCGACACAAAATTGAGAAAAGACCCACCTCCATGCCTACTAACTCTAAAACTTTGTTATCCCAAATAACTACCACCCCAATAGTTGCCCCCCTTGCATTCACTGCTCCCCAACCTAAAAATAGTCCCACTCCAAGACTGTGCACTAACCCCCAGGGATATGTCTTGAATTTTAGTCTCCTGAAAATACACCAAATCCACTCTTTGAGACCTGATCAAGGCCTTGATTATCTTTCTTTTATTTATGTCATTAGCTCCTCTAACATTCCAAGATAAAATTTTTAACTTCATCTAAGGGTTAAGAGTCTGGCCCCACCTCCTCTAACCACAAAGTTCTCCTTGCTCGCACCATTATAATTAATGGACCACTTTAATCTTTTTAGTTCTCGATCAAACTTAGTAGACCCTGTGGTTTCCCTCTTAATACTTTACTCTCTTTTTCTCTTGGTCCTTAGAAGCAAATTCAAAATTTCACATTTAAACCCTTCCGTTGAAAAACCCAAAAACTTGTTGAACCTCGCCAGACAGCTGTCGTCCCATCGACAACCTTTCCCTTCCAAATCTTGTAGCAACTCCTCATCCTCACTCCCCACTCCTTCTTCAACTAGAGTCTTCTCCCCCTCAGAGGTCATCTCCCCAGATCTGCCATCAGCCAAAATAATACTCAGCAGGTTCGACTCCTCTCCACCATCCATAGAAGTCAACCCACCAAAAGACCCCTCCTTCATCACAACCCGACCAAACCCAGAAGAACTAGTAGAAAAAGAGAGCTCTCGACCCCCCACGGAGAATGAAAGAGTTTCGACGTACCTAGAAGCCTCTGCAAATAGATCTTCATCAATCAACGACGCTCTTTCCACCACCTCAAGGGCCTCCAATGACAAAGCAGTCCTTGTCAACCCTACAAGAGGATCCACATCTCCGCTTTCCTCTCTAGCCTTGCTAAGCGAAAACTAATCTAGAGCCCTAGAAAAAAAGACTGAAGACTCTGGCCCAATTAAATCCCCTCCTCCCATTGTTCCAACAACTTTGGGCTCAAGGTCCACAACCAACTCCCCCTTGCTGCACCTTTTTAAATCGTTTAAAGCAATGGGCTTAAAGACCTGACCCAAACCCACCTGCAGCTCCTTATCTTGTCCTTAGGCCTCCCTAAGGCCCAATCCAGAAGGCTCACAACTAAGACCACTCGTCCCTAAACCAAGTCCGCCCGTCTATTTAAAAAAAAATTACTTTTCAACCCCTTTCTCTTGGAAAGGAGAGTTACCTACCCTAAACCTCTCTTCAATCTCTACAAAAGAGACCTCAACAGGAAGGGTAGTTGGGTTTCCTCTAACTAACGACACATCCCGTACCCCAAGCTGCAAGTTCAATTGCTCCACCTTCTACCTTTGACTCCCAAAGCAAGCAACACGTGAACTTCCCCCTTCTTCTTCTCCTTCCCATGAAACGCCCTCTCCATAGTTTCTTCCCGTCGACACCACCTACGGGAAATAAGGTGGAGTCTCCCACCACAAATGAAAGGAATAGCACCCGACCCCACAACAACCTGAGCAGAGTAAAACCCTTACCGCAAGTTTCACCAAGATTTGAGCCCACTGCAGCTCAGTCAAAGAATCGGTATCTTCATCCACTGCAACAAAGCCTCCACACCCATCGTCGATTCTTTTAAACACCTCATGACTCCACAAGTGAAGCGGGAGCCCCACTACCCTCATCCAAGCCTCATTAGTAAAGGAGTCCTTGCAAAGACACCCCACCTTTGGGTTTCATCTATCCAAAATAAGAAAATTCTCCTTAATACTTCTTTTGCCTCTAACTAGAACTTGCTCAATCTCACTTAGCGTCTCAAATTCAAACAGAAAGAGTCCTCTGCCTAACATAGCAACACTCAGATTCCCCTTTAAAAGCCAATATTGATGCGTCCATCTCCTTACGAAATCCAACTCAGGTAATGGAGCTGAATTATTACCCCACCAGCCCACCAGACACTACTTCATCTTATGTAACCTTCCTCGCACTTCTCTTTCCCCCACCTCTAACCAAACTGAATCGCCTATTCTTCCCACTTTTGACTTTACAGCATCTGCGTAGGACTTTGTCTCCACCTCCTTCTCCCTCCACAAAACCTTCAGGCCCCCCTTCACCCTCAGCAACCTCTGGAACTCTAGTTTCCTTTAAGCCTCCTACAGGGACCACTCCAAGACCTCTCAACCTCTCGGCCAGAGGATTCCTACCATCAGACAGCCCCTTCCCTTTTGGAAAGAGAATGCTGATTTTTTTTTACTCAAGATCAAGGACAAAGCAAAGAATGAACCTTCTTGCCTCATTAAAACATCACTCCAATCTATACTTCCTTCCCCCCTCTTCCCAACCAAGAACCCAACTTCAGTTATCAATCTCTCTACAATAGACTTCTACTCTTCCAATAAGCACCGCAAACTAACATCCTCGAATCTAATCCATGAAGAGATACCTCTGCTTCTCTCCCAAATACAACCTTTTAACAAGATCGTATTCAATGCAATATAAGCATATCAAACACTAATCTCATACGTGCACCCATGTGGTATTATGTTGACACTTGACACAAATAGTTTAGTTGAAGTTAACATATCTGTATATCATAGGATTTACCTATATTTCTTTTCTTTTTTTTTCTTTTGTTTTTTTATAATTTTTTGTTCCCACTGTCACAATCTTAATTCTTTGTTCCCTTCCTTACAACTCTATGGTTATCCTACATCAGGATAGTTGATATGATCTTATTAGGTGTGGCATTGGAAAGAGTGGAGTCTAGTGAAAGTTTGTAAAGAATGACTTGTGTTGTAGTAGATAGAATTCAAGCAACCACTTTAGATTCATTCTTGGTCGAAGTGGCTATGGATCTACTACATGCAGTTGATTCTATGTTTATTCCATGAAGATATTGCCTAATGGCTTCCATTAAATGAAGTGAGAGGACCATTATATGTAATTTTTGTCATTGATTTTAACTAAAATAACCTCATTGTTTCTCAATGATGGTGTAAATATCAAATACCCATTTGAATTTCTGAAATATAAATACAAAGTAGATTAGAGAGAAACAAAACTGATCTTTTGATATAAAAGGAAAAGGCTCTAAGACTAAAGATTGTAATCAGTGACTACGAATTTGATCATGATCTTTTTTATGCTCTATAAACTTAGGATTATCAAAGAATGGAATGGATCCAATACCAGACAACCATTTAATACTTTTAGCAAACAGACCAACAATGGATATAAGATCACACTCCTGGTTAAGGCCCAACCCAAACAGAATTAGATTAACTCAAGTAAAACCTAGTATTGGGAATATAGGGCAACATATTTACCCATTTATTTGTTTGACAATAGGAGAAGACAGTTTGCTTAATGGCATCTGGGGCTGATTGGTCATCAAAATACCCAAGGTAAAGGGCAATGTTATGACCTGTCATTCTATAAGAATCATTTGAAAGAATCATGTGAATTAAGTTTTTGTATAATGAACCTAAAAATGTAGATCTTGCAATTCCTTTATGAAATTCAGTTTACATTTTGATTATTGGAATTGGTAGTTTGGGAATATTTGCATATATATTTCATCTGAGCTCATATGATTTGAGATCCTATGCACCCTTGTTAGGGGTTCTAAGGCATTGTACCCCAACCCTTAGAGGGTTAAGTTAGAGGCTTTTTAATACTATTGAACTTTAGATCTTTTAGACTGGTTGGTATATTTTAACCATATTTTATTTGACACAAGGAAAAAAGTAAAGGAATCAAGCCATGACTAAGAAAAAAGAAAGGTTATATTTGAAAGATTTATGATATCTGTTTTGAGAAAATGAATTTGGTTAATATGTTGTGAATATGATATTCGCTATTTTGATTTCCCTTTCGAACTTTTAGTTGATCTTCCTTGTTTTATTTTCCCTTACTAGGCTACAAGCTCATCCTATTTTAAACCCCTGAGGTGATTATAAGGTGTGTGAGGTGTGAATAAGACGGAATGGAATCTAAATTTGGTCTTGAATTCAACATGGGTGCAGTCAGCTTAGGATTATATCATGTTTTAGAATATATTGAAACCTAGATGCTTGAATATGGCCTTGGTTTTGGAATGTTGACTCATCTCTTAAAGATGTAGTCTTATCCTCATTTAACTTGACAAACAACTGCATGGCTCCAAACAAACCCTACATTTGTCAAAAGCCCTCAAATCAAGCTCTAGGATAGTGATTTAAGGGAGAAGGTCCTATCTTTAATTGGTATACCTTTCCTTCATTTCCTCAAGATTATCTTGAGGCAAAACATTGAAACATGTTTTTTTTTTTTCATGGTTGCTATAGTGCTTTAGAAATATTAACAAATTATGTGTTTTGCAGTAAATTAGCTTTCGGGAAGGGAATGTCAAATGAAGAGAAGAAAAAACTAAAGCAGGAATTGAAGTTCCTCAAGATGGAGGATATATCATCCATTCATGGAATCTCTGCCACCTGACTTTGTTACAATATTGCGTACAAACTAAGAAAGGAAAAAGTAGTTCTTTTCTCAAATAGATGCTGACTGAAGAAATTGTTTCACCTCTTTTACCCCCTTTGTTTTTCTGTTATAGTGGGCTACTGAGGTCTTTATGTAGCAAGTTGGGTGCTCCACAGTGAGTGCGGCTGCTAGTCTATGGCAAATATGCATTATATTGCCACTCCCCCAAACTGAATCCTGATTCTGGTAAAACTTAGTAAAACGTGCACACAACTCCAGCAAGTTGTCCAAGAAACAATTTTGTTGTTAAGCTTCTGCCAAGTAAATCTTATTCCTGCTGGATTTTCAGATTTTATGGGTATGATCATGTTCTCCAAATTTAAGACAAACTTGAGTTACTTACAATTCTGGTTGCTTCTCGGTAATGAATTTACTCATTTCATTGTTTAATTAATGACCATATTGTCAAGAGTGGTCGAATGATCAGTATTTCTCATGTTTCAGAGGCACTGGAGGTGCTTTCTTGGATGGAAGAGACCCACCAATTATTCAACAAAATGTTCGGATAATTTGTTGCTGCAACTGACCGTTTCTTGGTGAGGATTTGTTTTATCTTTTTCTACCATAAGCCCTTGATGAGATAATATTGGCAGTTGCCTCAGAATGTTAGTGTTATATAAAAAAGAGAACGCAAAGGAAGTCGGATGTTCCAAGTAATTGTAATTTGAGGTGTGCGTTCAGTTCCTAGTAGTTGTAAGAGATTGCAATGGAAAAGTAACCTAGTGTTGTAATTTGTTGAATCTCAATTCATTGTAACAACCGCAATCATATAAGAGTCTTTGAGTGGAAATTCATCCTATTTATCTGTCCTAAATTCCAACCATGAGAGGTCATATTTTAACCCTAGCCTAGACTGAAAACGAACTCAATTAGCAGTGTCTGACTACTCTAGATTAATTTTGATAACATTGATTCAAACACAATATGAGGATTCCGACCTCGATCAGTTGGACCAGTTGGTGAGCAGGGGCAACTTGATGATGAGGGATGAGAGAGAGAGAGAGAGATTGAGAGTAGAGAATGAAGGACTAATGCTAAGCATTAACAGAATGCTGCTATAAATGATCCACGAGTTCCTATCATTTCTCATCAACACCTTTTTCTGTGTTGCCTAAGCTGGTATCTTGGCGGAATTTTTTTACCACATGGTTACTTGGATAAAGGGAAAAAAAAAATATTTGCAATTAGCTTCTTCAACCGTAAATGAATCATATTTTTGAAAATGAAGGTTGAAATTAAAAACATGTTAAAGCCAAGAATCTGGAATTCTTGGCCCATTCTAATGTTTGAGAATTTTAGAAATCATCCTAGAGTAAGAGTGCATTTAACAGTGATTTTAGGAATAGTTTCTAATCTTTTTAACACTTGAAATTTTTTATCTTTCAAGCATAAAAAAACTAGAAGCACTTCCTAAAATAACTACCAAACACATTTTAAGACTTTAATTGAGATAGGTTTTTGAAGTTAAATTCATAATTTTAGAAGAGAATTTCGATATTACAAAGTTTCATTAAACATAGGTAACTTTCGGTGGTAGCTAAAATGTGAATTAGAGGAAGCAACAGTGTATTTATATCAATTTGTTTAATTCACAAAGAAATGGACGTTATAAATTCTAAGAAAGAGGAATGCATTTGGTGGATATGGATGCTTGAGGAAAGGAAGTGTGTGTTCATAGTTGGAGGATTCCAGGCCTGAGGTTCCTGCCCGATGCAACGTTCTGAGGAATTAGACAGATCAAGGTCTTTCAGAGCCACATATGCTAAAATTGCTTGGACATGTAAGAAAGTCTTTAGTGACTTAAAAAAAGTAGGCTTATCTTTTGGATAAGCAAATCAAAAGAGTTATCATTTTTGGTTGATCCATATCAAGGTTTTTTTACATGTGTTCCCAAGCTTAGCTTCCTAGTCATTTTATAGGTAAACCAACTTAATAACTTAAATTTAAGTTATTAAGTAAATTACGTATGCTTAATAAAATAACTTAATGATGTGACTTCAAGTCAAAGGTAACTTCAAGTATTAAGTAAAAACAATTAACTTATACTTAAGTTAACATCTTCATTTTACTTTTTTCCCTCATTTATTCTAATTACCTTTAGGATTATTTTTGCTACTTTACAACCTCCACTATTACTCAACCTTCTTTGCTATAATTATAATTTATGAGGTTATATGTCAATTTTATGATTAAGAATAAGATTTAAGTTAATTTTATCAAACAACTTTAATATTTAAAATAAGAATTAAATAATAAGTTTTAAGTCAATAACTTAAGTATAATTTAACTTAAAGTCAACTTAAATTATTAAGTAATAAATATTAAGTTTTACAAAACACTTCCTTAGTTTCCCTTGTCACTTCATCCACTCAATAGTTAGAAGATATTCAATAAATCAATTTAATGATTTAATGATTTAAATTTAAATTGATGAATAAATTAAATGTGTTTGATAAAATAATTCAATAACATAACTTAATATCAAAAATAACCTTTTAACTATTAAATCAAAATAATTTACTTATTTTTAATTGCAAATCTCTTTTACCTCATATACTCTCAAAAGGCATTACACAACCATGAATCTTTAACAACTCATATTTTATAATAAATATTTTTTAATTATCTTATACATCTATGATATATGTCTCATAAATAAATATTTTTTTAATTATCTTATACATTTATGATATATGTCTTATAAATAAATTTATTACTAGGATTAGTCAAAATAAATATTAGCTAAAATTGATCAAATGTAGAATGGTGTCCAAATGATAAGAGTCCAATGGAACAAAGAATAAAATTATATTAAACCTAGGACGGTGTCCTAATAATTACAAGCAAAAGGAACAAATAATAAATTTATATATATATATGATAAGAGTCCAAAGAAACAAAGAATAAACTTAGATAGAACCTAAGATGTCGTCTCAATGATAAGAGTTTAAAGAAACAATGAACTTAGATTTAACCTAGGATGGTGTCCTAATTATTAGAAACCAAATGAACAAATAATATACAAAGAATATAGCCTAGGATGACATCCCAATGATAAGAGTCCAAAAAGAACAAAGAATGACTTTAGATTGGACGTATGATGGTTTCCCAATGATTAGTAACTTAAGAAACAAAAAATAAACTTAGTTAGAATCTAGGATTGTGTCCCAATGATGAGTTACCAAAGGAATATAGAATAAACTAACATAAAACCTAGGATAGGGTCCCAATAATAAGAGTCCAAAAGAATAAAGAATAAACTTAGATTCAACCTAGGATGGTGTCCTAATGATAAGAAAGGAAAGGAACAAATAATCAACTTAGATAGAATTTATGTCACACCCCGGTTTTTTTTTTTTTTTTCAAACTGAACAATTGATACTCAAATACAGTATAAGTGCTCTCAAAGATATGGGGATACAAGAATTTAAATGTCGAGTTCCTGCTTGATTTTGTGCAAAAAGAGAATATGCAAAATCTGTTATAAAGAGTGCATCTTGTATTAAACTTCGTAACTATTTGTTAACAAAATATGTTTTGTTTCACAAAAGAAACTTGTACTACATTAATTTACATATACCAAAATCCCATGGTTCACTACGGGTAGCCCATACTACAAGTGTACCTAACAAATATATATATTACATCATTCCTAAAAAAAGATTTGGTCTTTAATACAAAGGCAAAGCCTCAAAACACCATCAATGCGAGCAAACAACATCCAATCATAGTAAAGCAATGCTCAAGCATTATTTCCCGCATAGGTCTTCTGACCTGCATTTAAAGATGGAAGGGATAGGGTGAGTTCACAACTCAGTAGAAAAGTTTATAACCATCCTAAACATACCCTTAAAAACTTTGAATTAAACATGTAATAGCATGCATGATAAACATTTTATAACCATTAACAAATATGCAATCATGTCAAACATGTATGCATGTGTTTGCTAGTTTCATCTTTACTTTACCTTGTACATCTTTTCACGACTGATAAACTGTTCACCCCCACCAATCTATATATCATATATCAATGCTCCACAAGATACATTATCAATATAATAATGACTATTTTGGGACATCACCAAAGGGCAAGTCATACCCTGTGCCTTTTGGGACTCATACCCAAGGGCAGGACCAACCCCATACACCCACATCAGAGTGTCTTCCTCGAGGGCTTTAGGGACTTTCACCCAAGGACCCACGATCCCACATAAATAATATATCAAAGGATAATGTCTGTAGTATCGCACAAATACTTCCCACCAATCAATTCTTTGAATATCATCTGTGATTATTCCATATCCTTTTGTCAATGCAACCACACCATGAACCATTTCCACAACACAGAACCATGAATCTTCATACCAATATGAGTTCCAATCTCAATGTAACATTTCAACACAATAAACCGAGATGCAATGACACATTAAAACATTTTATGAAATCATAGAAATGACATGAAATTTCCAATAAATCTTTCAAGGAAAGAAATCAGATACACCATGGGTTAGCATAAAATTCCCTACCTTACACAAACTTTCCTTCTATGATTCTTCTATGTAGGCGATCTTTACCTATTACAAGGAATTGAAATGAAACACATAATTTAGACTTCCTAATGATGAAAATTTATACAATTTACTGTTGCTAATTTTTAATTCTAATGTTCTCTAATCTACATGCCTACAGGTTTTTAAATCAAATTTGAATTGAATTAAACAATATTTATAATGCATATTAATATTCTCTAATTAATTACCAAACACTAATTGTTTTGATTTTCTTAAAGCCTAACCCATTAACAAATCCCAAGGGTCCAAATAACCTAATTAATAACATGTTTACTAATCTATTTTTCAATTAAACCAAATTAAACAAAGATTTATGCTGATCTTACCATTAATAAAATATTTAAGCTAAAATACTTTAATCCTTAATTAATTTTGATTTTTAATTAAAACATGTTTATAACTAATTACACTCAACTTTTACAAAAAATTTACCATTAATTTGTTTCAGTACACCATTAGGAACAAAAATGAACCGAAAGCACTAAATTAAACAACTTGCTTACCTCAAATCTACACTTTTTCTCTCTAGATCCTCTCTCTAACCCAAGTTGTTGTAGGTAAAATGGTGCAAAATGAGTTGCATGCCCTTATATAGGGCTCTCCATGCAGCCAAGTAGAAGGTGGCAGACCACATGGCGGCCACCAACCCACCCAAGTAGGAGGTGGCAGGCCACTTGGCTGCCACTAACTCCAACTTCCCAATTTTGCACTTTAGTCTTTCAGGTTATCAAAAATTAAACCCATAATTACCCATTAGTCCTTTAGGTTTTCATAATTATAATCAGCCCCTAAGAACCTAATAAGCAAGGTTGTCATTAACTAATCTAACTTAACATTAATCAAAGTTTAATTCATAATTAAATAGGATTAACACTAAACTAGTTTTAACATCTAATTAAGCACGTTTAAAGTTAAGTACTAAGATAATCATTATTGCCTATTTAATTCATTGGTGCTAGGTATTACAATTTAGGATGACATCCTAATGATGACTCTAAAAGGAATAGGGAATAAACTTAGATTTAACTTAGGATTGTGTTCCAATGATAAGAAACCAAAGGAACAAATAATAAATTTAGATAGAACCTTGGGTGGCGTCCCAATGATAAGAGTTCAAAGGAACAAATAATAAACTTATATTGAACCTTGGATGGTATCCCAATGATTAGAAAAAAAAAAAAAAGGAACAAATAATAAACTTAACTAGAACCTAAGATGACATCCTAATGATAAGAGTCCTAAGAATCAAAGAATAAACTCAAATTGCGGCTAGGATGGTGTCCTAATGATTAGAAACTGAATGGACAAATAATAAGCTTAGATAGAACCTAGGATGATGTCCCAAAGATAAGAGTCCAAAGGAACAAAGAATAAATTTAGATTGAACCTATGACGATATCCCAATGATAGGAAACCAAAGGAACAAATAACAAACTTAGATAGGACCCAGGATAACGTCCTAATGATAAGGATCCAAAGGAACGAATAATGAACTTAGATTACACCTATGATGGTGTCCCAATAATGAGAAGCCAATGGAACATAGATAAATTTAGATAAGAGTCCAAAGGAAAATTGAATTAAGTTAGATACAAGGTAGGATAGTACCACAATGATAAGAGTCTAAAGAAATAAAGAATAACATTAGATTGAACCTAGGATGGTGTCACAATAATTAGAAACCAAATGAATGAATAAATAATTAACTTAGATGTAGCCTATGATAGCATCCCAATGATAAAAGTCCAAAGAAACAAAGAATAAACTTAGAACTTAGGATGGTGTCCCAATGATGAATAACCAAAGGAACAAACAATAAACTTAGATAGATAAACTTAGATGGTGTCCCTTGTAGAATTGAGTAGAAAAACTTATCTTGGTTGATGAAAATATCTCTACATCATTCTCAAAGAGTAGATTGTTATCTACCTACAAGATCTTAGAGCACTACCACACTTCCCTTCACATTCTTGTACACACAAGACCATTTGTTATGAAAATATATGGTTACATCATATAGATGTTAATATCAAGATAAAAGTTTAAGAACACTATCTTGACATCTTATTGTAATATCTCATAAATGAGATGCACCACAATGGATAGGAGTACTCTAATGGATTTGATTATAACTACTGGTGAAAAGGTTTCCTATATTCAAAACAATGTTCAAACTATAAACTTTAGCTACAACCTAACCGCTTTCCATCTACTCCTTTGTTCCTTTTGTAGACCAACTTCCACTTATGGGTTTTATCCCTTCGGGTGCTTCTACAAGAACCCAGACTACATTAAAATTATAACGATTCTAACTATCATTCATAGCTCCTTGTCGAGTTATGAGCACCAACATACTCATTGCTTCATCATAATATAGAGTATAAACCTCCCACTATGATGAAGTACTTATGTATTGGAAGTAATAGGAATGTTGTATCTCTATACCTTTGGATCTATAGTATCTTGTGTATAGTGAAACTATCTTCTAATGTTTTTTAGTCTATATCAATGTTTGTCTTATTACATATCATACAATCTTTATAAAAAAAACAAAAAACCTTTTTTAAAAATTCTGAACACTATTTGACCGTTGTTCTTAGGAAACGATTTTAAAAACAAGGTGAAATAAAGAATAGTTTTTAGAGAACAAGTAAAAATTGTTTTCACCAGTTTTTAAAAACAGTAGTAAAACACATAAAATTTTAGAAAAATAATAAAAAGAAATAAAATTGAATATGATCCCATTCCCTTTCTCTTTTTACGATATAATATTGATATAAAAAATTTTAAAATATGATTTTCCTTTATATTACATGTATTTTTCTATTTTTTTAATTTCTTTAAAATTTTTCATTACACAAATAAATTTCAAATCAAATTATACTTGACACATAAAATTTATTAATTTTTAAAAATAATTTAAAACTCAAAAACCAATTTAATTAATATTAAGAAGGAACTCAATAATATTAATAAGCTATAGACCAAAATTTATTTTAAAAGTATGATTTAGGTTTTAATAAAACATCATAAAACTCTTTCTTGTTCTTTAGTTTAAAAACATTTTTAAAAAATTAGAGCCTGTTTAGCAGAGTTTTTAAAAACAACTTTTTGTTTTTTAGAAACATAAAATTGTTTTTAAAAATTCATAATACCATTTAATTATTGTTCTCTGATTCTAATTTTTAAAATCAAAGTGAAATAGATAATAAATTTTAAATAACAAGTAAAAGTTGTTTTCATCGATTTTTAAAACTAATAAAAAAACACACATTCTGTTATTTCTTCTACATAGAATCATTATTTTTCGATTTGTTTTTTGTTAGGCAAATTAACTTCAAATTAAATAAGACTTAATATGTTAGATTTGTTAACAAGTCTATTAATTTTAAAAAATAATTTAAAACTTAAATAATAAACTCATTAATATCAGAAATTTATAAATAAAAATTGGTTTAAAACAACTTTATTGTTTCTCTTCTATATAAAATTATTATTTTATGATTTTTTTTTTCAATAGGCAGATGAACTTCAAATTAAATAAGACTTCATATATTGGATTCATTAACAACTCTAATAATTTTTTAAAATAATTTAAAACTCAAATAATAAACTTATTAAAACCATAAATTTATGAATAAAAATTGGTTTATAATGACTCTATTATTTATTTTATGCACATAATTATTGTTTTATAATTTTTTTTTCACTAGAAAAATGAACTTCAAATCAAGTGGTACTTTTTATTGAATTTATTAATGAGTTTAAATTTTTTTTGAAATAATTTGCAACTCAAAAATAAATCTAATCATTGAAAAAAAAAACATATATATCATGAGTCATAACTTTACTATTTAACCCATACACACAACTATTCTTTTGAAAATTTTCTCACTAGGTAAATAGGTTATAAATTAAGTAAGGCATGATTAATAATTTTAATTATTTAATAAATCATTTAATTTTAAGAATGATTTGTAATAAAAATATTGGCCCAATTAATTTTAGATTAAATCAAAACATTGTAGAATATTATGTTCAAAATTTAATATTAAATGTGCGCATGTGTAATAAAAAACTTGCTCATTTATATGTTAAAAAAAAACTTTATTCATTATTCATTTTAAATAAAATCCTATTGACAATTAGTATTATTCATTTTAACAAAAAAAAAAAATACAAAGATGTTAATATCCTTATGTTTCTAATATATAATAAAATAGTATATTTTCTACTAAAAATATTATTTATGGTTTTATTATAATATTAGTATTTATATTTTACTAAAAACAATCTATTTTTTTAATATATTTATAATTACAAAATTATTTTCATTTTCAATAAGACTTCAATTAAATTTAATTAATTAATATTATATAAATTTAATTTTATTTATTTTTACAAAATGAAAATATATATATATTTTTTAAAATATTTATCCAAGAAAATCGTTTTATAAAAATAACTTGCCAAATGCCCTTATTTTTATAAATATTTTATTTTATTTTTTAACTTAAAAATGGTTTTTAAAAACAAGCATGAGAAATCATGGTTGAATATTAAAATTATTTTTATCTTTTAGTAATGTTTATATCACTAGAATAAAAAAATTGTTTTATAATTAAAAAAAATTTATTTATCTTTAATTTATAGATAATTGTAGATTTAATTTTTATTTTGTTAACATGACTTAACTTGAATTTGATTTTATATTATTAAAAATTAAATTTATAAATGAGTTTTTTTGTTTAAAAAACTGTTTTTTTTTTGTTTAAAAAAACTGTTTTTTTTTGTTTAAAAAAACTGTTTTTTTTTTTTGTTTAAAAAAACTATTTTTTAAAACATCTTGTCAAATACTTTTATTTTAAAAAAATTTAGAGCCTGTTTGGCAATGATGTTCAAAAGTGTTTCTACCTTTAAAAACACTTTTAAGTGTTTTTGGGATGAAAAATAAGGTGTTTGGCAAAATTTTAAAAACACTTTTGAAAATCCAGAAAAACACTTAAAGTGATTTTTAGAGAATCACTTGACAGGTGTTTTTTTTTAAAAAAAAACACTTCAAAAAATTTGAAATATTCCAAAAATGCCCCCAAGTGATTCCCGATACCTTCCTTTCCCTTTCACTCATACCTCTCTCCTTCATTCTCTTCATCCATCGCTCTCTATCCGAGACTGCATAGTAGGAAGACCCTCTGTTCAGCCAGAAATCGAATCATTTGGATTCAAGATTCTATGCCCAATTCGGATTGCAAATTATTCTACCTCAGCCTCTATCTACTCGAGTTCTTGAGAATTAATATTGATGAAAACATAGGTCTCCCTATGTTGCCATCAATTCCGAATGAGAATGCATATTTGAACCGTGTGGTTAAGCCTATTTACGACCTTTGTGTTGAGGTTGAGGGAAGCATAATGGGAACAACAATTTCAATTGAGAAGAACAACTGTCCCATTTATGCATGTTGTAATAGGTCAGTTTTTCCGATCATAATATCAGTATTCAAATCCTTGGTCTATGGAGGAAGCTCATTTGATTTTCAGGAGTTGAAATCAGCAATACACCAAGTGTTCTCAGTTCCCACTGTGTTTGCATTCACCAAGTGTTCGATGATTGGTCCATGAGAAGCCAAAGTAGAAGGAGGAGTTCATCGTAGAATGGGATATGACAAACAACAAGAATACATGAAGCTATTCAAAGTGGAAGACGATATGTACTCAATCTGCTATAAGTTGGGGTTCTATCGTGTGGGTTTTGGGCAATCATGTATTGTTTTATTTGAAAATTATCTTTTATTTAATGTTTATTTTTTATTTATTGATTTAGATGTTTTTTCGTAAATATTTTTTAAAATTTTATTATAATGATAAAAAATTATTAATTTTAATTAGAAAAGTTTTTTTTTTTTTGAGAAATTAATAGGTAATCATATATTATTTTATTTTCAAAATTATCTTTTATTCAATCCTTTTATAAACATTTTTCAAAATTTTATTTAAATAAAAAATTTATTTTTAGTTTTTTTTAACAATATATATATTCTTTTGAAAAGTTTTTTGTTTATCATACTATTTTCTTTTTGTAATTAAAATTATATATAATTTTTGGTAATTTATTAATATTAAAAATGTTTTTATACTTATACAACATATTATCAAAAACATTATTAGAATCATTTTTTCTGATTCTCATAAAACTGTTTTTCATAAAGACAAAACACTTTTAAGAACAATATTTTTATTAGAATTACTGTCAAATGAACTTTTAGTTATGATTTTTTCTCTCACTAATTTAGAAACGATCTTTAAATTAAAAATTACCTTATGTTTAAGTTTAAAAAAACATGGCTAAATAGACCTTGAAAATAAATAAACTAGGACAAATGAAATTAATTATTGGGACATGAAAATATTATATAAATTCTGGTTAAGTGAAGCCGATGATCTGATATATAGATATACCATACTCATTCTTTAGTCTCGAGACTTTCCTCTCTTTCACCTCTTTTTCTTCTCCTCTTCTCTTTTATGGACCTTATTGTCGTCACGATCTCACCTTCTCGTTCCAAACAAATTTTTTCCCCTGCTAGCTTAGAAAGTGAAAGAAACTGGAGGTAGGAAGCCGAGGCTTTTGTGTCTCATCTATGGTGGCGTCTCCCCGAAGTGGAATCTAGGGCGCGGCGGAAAGAAGGGGAAGTGAAAGGCGGAGGACTTTTGAGTTTTATTGGCCGAGAGGCTAGGGCACGGTGTGATTTGGTTCGATCTCGGTGTGGAAGCTCGGGGAATCAACTTATTGCGTAGTGGTTTTGTGGTTGTGGGATTTTGGAAACCTTAGATTTGGGTCAGGGTTGTGTGGTTGGCTGATTAAGCTAGGGGCGGGGCTGCCCTTGCGATTGACTGGGTTTTCATGCTGTCAAAACCACTGCCTTGGGATCGGAAGGACTTCTTCAAGGAGAGGAGAGGAAGCACGAGAGGTCGGAGTCTTTAAGTTTGCTGCAAGATAGAGGACTCGCATCAGGGTTCTTGGGAGTTTGCTCGCCGGAATCGGCAGACTTGCGCCGTCCTACAGGTGAGTTGAATCCCACCGGGTTCTTGATGATGTCGGTTTTGCTTTATACCAAGAAAAATAGTCGGGTTCTTGGAAAATTTGGTCTCCGAGCCCTTTTGTTTTTTATGAATTGTTCCTTTTTGGTTTTTTAATTTTGAATTTATTCTCTCACGGAAGAAGCACGAGAGGTCTGAGTCTTTAGGTTTGCTGCAAGATAGAGGGACTCGCATCAGGTTCTTGGGAGTTTGCTCGCCGGGATCGGTAGACTTTCGCCCCCCTACAGGTGAGTTATGAATCCGGGTTCTTGATGATTGTGATGAAATTCGTAGGTTTTGGTTTAAACCAAGAATAATAATAGGGTTCTTAGAAAATTGGATCCGAGTCCTTTTGTTTTTATTTTTTATGATTTGTTCTTTTTTGGTTTTTAATTTTTAATTTTTAATTTATTCTCTCCACGGGTCTGATTCTTTGTTTTGGGGAATTAGTTTTTGATGATGATTCTTTCATGGTTATTGTAGATCTGTTTTTTTTAGTCCATTCGGTTTGTTAATGTGCTGTTTAGTTGTGCAGAAATTGTAATTAAAAAAACAGATAGTTTTTTAATCTTTTTAAGTCAAATAAAACTACCTGTAAGAAAGTTCTAGGTTTTGAATTTTTGAAATTTCATCGTGTTCTTTGGTATTTTGATTTACCATGAACTTTTTTTACCTATCAAAAAAAAAAAAAAAAAAGGCTGGGCTAGAAATTCATAGACATCAACTTGCTCAAATCCATGATAGAAACCCTATCAAAGCTAAAGGTAAAAATCCTCTCCCTTCTCATCCTACCATTCATCAATTCAATTATTATAATGATTTTTTTCATGACTAAATGAACAGAAACAGATAAGTAGCAATTTTTAGTGAAAGATAGCCTTGAAAATGGAAGTTTCTGAATCTAGGCTTTGGACAAAAACAGTATCACCATGATCTCTTCTCTCTTTTGAACTTAAAGGTCTAAAGCATGCATAGACTGTTATGTGCGACATATTTTTATGGTGCCAAAAACCTTTATCTTCCAAGAATTAGTGCATAACTATCATGAAATTCAGCAAAATAGAGTATGACTTAATCCACCTGAAAATTCTAGAACTAGAGCTTTGTTTTGTCATTGAGGCATTTTCTAATTCATTACTGAAAATTTTACATTATTATTTATTAGTACAGTATCAACTATCACACAAACTTGTATTTGTCTCTTAGAAGGTTTGAAACCTCTAATTGGTGATACACTCCTTGTTGCAGGGACACTTTTCTTTGCCATGAGCAATGTTGGTGAGGTGGGTAAATATCAATACACTTGAATATGATTGTCACATCATTTGGGGGCTTTTGACTCTGGAAGATTTCTGATTAATGTCATTAAATTTTTTCTTTTTCTTTTGAAACAATATGCCCCTTGAAGACTTGCTTTGAATAAATAAGATTTTAACTTGTTTATCATTGTCTATTGTTGTCTTATTGCATTAGAGAGAAGAAAAAATTACACCTTGATTCCATTATTCTCCTTTTCAATTCTATCTAGTCAACATCCTAAACAATTTATCATCTTTGAAAACTTGAAGACCTTCTACTTCTAGCTTTATCTTGCAGAAGGACAATGATTCCTGATCTATCTGAATGAGGTTTAACACCAAGAACCAGATTAGGCCTTGGACAACTCAGATGGAAATTAAATCTTGTCTGCATCACTGCTCCATCTCCAAATTGACTTGAGCTTTTCTTATTTATTGACATTCTATTTTTGTACAGATTTTTATACACTGGATCTGTAGAAATTATATTGGATATTGCACAAGATCTCCTCATAGCTACTGATCAGTATCTCTTGCAGGGATAAAGCGTCCCTGTGAGTGTACCATTGCCCATGTGAGTTAAGGAGCTCGATTTTTTGGATATGAATTCCTTTACTGCTTTGAATCAGATTGTGGACACCTGGTGACTCTTTTATTTTTATTTTCAAGGATATATCACTGGAAAATGTTTCAAGAATGCATGAGCTTTCAGAAGCCTTCCATGCTATTTCCTTAAGACACACATGCCTCATGTCTATCTTGGAGCAGTTTAGTAAACTGAGTTCTAGGGCCGGGTATGTGATGCTCTCTCTCTCTCTCTCAATCTATTTATATCTGCCATTTCTACTAATAGCTTACTAAGGAAGAAGTTGGAAATACTTTTGGAGTTGTAGGAAGTCTCAATGGAGGCAATTGCCTGGTTGTCCACTCTAAATGAATACCCAACTAACCGAAGCAAAAGGAGGATAGCGCAATGCAAGAAAAAAAAAACTATTTTTAAGTTCAGTGGTCATTTTAGCTCAACATTGGTCTATCACTGGTAGAAACATGCCTCCGAAAATCATGATTTTCCATTGTTAAAAAAAGCCTAACCCACATAATTCGAGGCTATAATACAACTGACATTTGATTCTTGATCTCTAGCTAAATATTTTGTATAGAAAGTGGTAGAAAATAAGGCTGCAGGTTGCTTTCAGAAAATTGGCTGCAGGTTATACATGCTTCATCATGTACTAGAAAAATAAGGCACTAGTAACATATTGATACACTCTGCTCAATTTCTTTTTGTTTTTTTAAAATAGATACTTCTATTTTTATTTTTGTTGTTATCATGAAATGTAGGTTATTTACTTTTTAACTTTGGGTATAAATATACAAAAGGAAATCTATAAGTTGTACCTAATCTTACAGAACTGTAATTTAACTAATACATCATTATTGGGATTGTCTTAATTTTCTGTTTTTTTTTCCTTTCTCTGTTTGAGAACAAGGCTGAAGGTCATTCTGTCCATGATCTTGCTGAGATAGTTGCCCACCTATCTTCATACTTGAAGCATGCTTGACCTAAGTCACCTAGAAAAAAATCAGGACAATAAACCTGGATTCTAACACTTCCTCAGTCCAATAAAAAATTAGAGCTTCTCTAATTGGCTCTATCATGTTACTCTGCATGCCAATAAAGTTTCTGCTTTCCCTTTTGATTAGTTACACAATAATAATAATAATAATAATAATAATAATAATAATAATAATAATAATAATAATAATAAAATTAATTGTAGGGATGGTTCTATCACTGAATCTTTCTGGTTCCAGCTAAACACGTACCACAACTACCATGGATTTAGAAAACCATTAGGATTGGAGAGGTGGCAGAGCTGCCTCCTTCAACATTATTCCCAGCAGCACTGGTGCTGCAAAGGTATTAAAAGGACCTGTATCCATGGATTCAAAACCAATCTTTTGGGTTGTCATGAGCCACATTCAGTTGATGCACTACAGCCGAATCTATGATTCTGTCTTCTCTAGTTGATTTTCTTTGCTGGGAAAGGCAAAGGAATTATTCTGCAAATACCACATTCTAATAGAATGGATGTAGAGCATATGGAAGGGTGGGATTTAGTTATATTGTTGATCAAAATATAAATGTCTTTCTTATAAAGATTAATATTTTTTTCCAACAACCAAGGGTGTTTGATTTTTCTTTTTTCCTTAATTCATATCAATCCCAGTTGAAAGGCACGATGAGTACAGAAGAAACTCAAATTTTATAAAGGAATTCATTTTCCTTGGTGGATGTTTTCCTTCATTCATTAGAGTAACAATGGCCATATTGTTGCATCAAGACACTGGTAAAAGCTAATACAATGATTTGGAATTAATCATCTTTCTTCCACTTTCTGAAAAAATTAATCTAAGAGAGTTGTGTAAATGCAGTATATTACTGACAAGAGTAGCATTTTGCCATTTTTTTTCTTCATGGGATTCTATGCAGAAGAATTAGTGACTTAAATGGAGAGGGTTCCACTTTTCCACCCCTAAGAAGCATGAAAAGAATGTACAGGTTTTAAGTGGTATTTATGATTAAAAAAATGCTCTAAAGCAAAGTAATTCACACTCTCTAGCACTAGTACTTACATGGACTTAGTTTATGTTGCAGGATGTTGAGGGGTTGTAATATCTCAGGACCAATCCCCACATATATAGTAGAGATGACAGAATTGAGATTTTTGTAACTCTACCATGCATTTCTTTTCCTCTTTCTTTTTCTTTTATGGCAAATTTGTTGTCCCTAAATGGTTGGAGTAGTGGATTATGTCAAGTATCATTAGCTTTCTACAGTAAGAACTTGTATTGTGGGCTACCATGTAAGGGGCTTCCTCTTCTTGTTCCTTCCCTTTACCCTTGACCTTTAATCATTAAGGCAAATTGTGCCTTTTTTTTTTTCTACATTTTTATTTTTACATATGAAGGTAGAAAAAGTAGGAAAGACAAATATTTTACAATATGGGCCAAAGCTATATTGGGAGACTGTATGTTGATGGAAATTACCAGCTCCTTTGGGTCTAAACTATATTTTTATCTTTTGACTCCTTAGTTGGAAGCTCTTTTTTCTTTGTCCCTTTTGCGAAGGGATCCTTTCCTCTTGTAATTCATCCCCCCCTCTTATTGAATTTGTTGGGTGGTTTTTCTGTGCCAAAATACTTTTGTGAGATTAAATTGGCCCTCAAATGATAATATACACACCCTGACTTTATTATTATTAAGAATGGGGATAAATGGCTGATCTAGGGGTCAGTAATTCTATGTCTATCAATGAGTTATGCCTCTTTTCTTTACCCTTCTATCTTCAGACTAATGACCTTTTATCTCTTGAGATTTATATTGCACCAAATTCAATTAAGCCATCATTTGGCTGAACTTCTAATTTGGTGCTTTATTATGACATTTGTACTGTTGTTTTCTCACAGAGATCTCAGCTTCAACAAGTTGAACGGAGAGATTCCAAATCTTGATGGCCTAACAAACGTGCAAGTCATGTAAGAAACAGAAACTTAGGACATGTGTAATTGTAATGCATAGAAGTCTTCCCTATCTATGTTGTGTCTATCATAAAAATTGATAGAGGGGTTAAAACTATACACTATTAGTTCATTCTTATAATTGTTTTGGGGTCATACATTTGCCTGGTTATGAGTAGCAGGTATACTCACTTGCCCCCAGCTATATGGGTTATGGAGGTGGCCACAAGTCTGGTGCATTAAGAGACTGCATCACTTGGGGCAAGGGCTTTCAATACCTATGGGGATTACCCTTGTGAAAATTTCAATTTTTTCTCCATCTTCTCCTGCAGAACATCTTGAGATAATAACAAAAGTTGCATTAGTGGTCTAGTGGTAAAATAGTACCCTGCCATAGTTCATAACTAGGTTTAATTCCCTGTCAGTGCATTATTATTTAATAGTTCTTTCTACATCTACATTCATTTTCTTTAATAGGTTTTTCTACATCTACATTCATTATTATTTTGTGCTCCCCATGTTCTGTTACGTTGGAAAGCTTTAACAATAAACCATTTTTGCGTGCCGATTAGGTGTCTGACAGGCAACCGGCTTAATGGAAATATTCTAGATGGAATCAAGGGAAGGCAGAGCCGCACGTATGTTTTTCATCCAGCATCTTGAGTTAATTTTGCTTGAGATTTGATGTCCATCTTTTGTTATCTATTACCTTTGTTTTTATCTACCCAACCATACACAGGTAAGGTTGTACACATGCATACACATGAACTCCCCTGTACGAACACATTCATCTCTGACCTCTATGGAGTTTGATTGCTGATTCTATTCTTGCTATTTGCATCCCTCTATCTGCAATGGGTCAAAGAAATGTTCTCATTAGAAAAGCTCCTAACTATTTGTTAGCTATTAGTTGCAAATTAGATTAAATTCCGCATACAATCTTCTTTAGCACTTATAACTTATACAATTCTTTCATAGTGTTTTGTATATTAGCTTTCATGGAGTTATATTGTGTTTAAAGAGTCATTTATGTTTTTGCAGTGAAATAGATCTTTCTTACAGTAACTTCTCTGAGCAATCTGCACTACCTTCATGTCGAGATAGCTTGCAAGAACTATTTCTTAGTAAACTAAACCTTTTCAAGCTTTAGGCGCAGTTTTTCTTTCATTCACTGCCTACATTAAATTATCTTCTTTTTTGTTTCATTAGGAACTTGTTCAAAAGCTTTTTTGAGGAGGGGAACTTGTAAGCTTTTTACTTTATAATTTGTGTGTGAAGGGAAGCAATTTGTATATGTTTTATCTTGCACAACATTGATTCTTTTCTTTTCTTTTCTTTCTTTTTTGGACCAATGCTACATTAATTCAGAGAACTTGGTGGGTGCCTGGAAAACTATCCTTGTCAAAAAAGTGAGTACATAAAATGTGAGGTGAATTTCTCAGTTATTTTATCCTAGATGATTGGGACTTATCTTTGGTATTGAAATGAAATTATATCATCTCATCAAGGACATAAAATTTAGTTTTATTTATTTATATATTTATATATTTATTTATGTTTAATAACTGATCATCGTCTATAACTTTTCTGTTTTCTTAAGATCGTTATTCATTGCATATAAATTGTGGTGGAGAGAAATCTACTGTTGGAAATGTTGTTTATGAAGGGGATCAATATGAAGGAGGTGCAGCAAAATTTCATCCTATGACTGATTATTGGGGATTTAGTAGCACTGGACACTTCTAGGATCATAACAGAACCATAAATGATTACATAGCACAAAATGTATCCGTACTTGGAATGAACCACTCTGGGTTGTACACCAGAGCACGACTTTCTCCTCTATCTTTTACTTACTATGGGCGCTGCTTAGCAGATGGGAACTATACAGTAAAAATTCACTTTGCAGAGATAATTATCAGAGGCAATAAATCCTTTCATAGCCTTGGTAGACATATTTTTAATGTTTATATTCAGGTACTCATAATAGGAAAAATTAGATTGGTGCTTGGTTTGTTATAGAAGGTTAGTTGATTTAATTAGTTAATTGCAGGGAAAGTTGGAATCGGAGGATTTTGATATTGTACAAGCAGCACAAGGGGTTGAAAAGGTAGTTGTAAAAGAATTTAAAGCAGTTGTGAAGAATAAAACTTTAGAGGTCCGCTTTCATTGGGCTAGCAAGGGGACAACAGCTATACCAAGCAGAGGAACTTATGGTCCTCTCATATTAGCTATTTCTGTGGAATCTGGTGAGTTTAGGCCTTATTCATTCCTAGTGAAATATCATAGTCTTTCTCTTTCATAGTTAAGTTGGATGTGCCTTTTTGTTGCCCAACTTGTTCTGCTATGACAAATAACTATAAAGTTATTCTGTTAAATTATGAAATCAATAGTTTTGTAACCTCAGACAGTTATTTAACAACTTCATGAAAACCAGCTCAATTCCTCTATTTTATTTTATTTTTCTAACCAATTTACTCCCTGATATATGCAATGCTAAAGAAATCTTATTATAGAAAACATCAATTGAATGGAATTGTGTGCTAAGCATAGCATTCAAGCTAACACTGTTGTTTTTATTTTTGATATATTTCAAGCCTCTTTCTAATGGAAAAAAGAAGATACTCATTGCAGTTCTAGTTTCAGTATTGGTTTTCATTTTCACAATTTTGGGCCTTATTTTCTGGAAATGCTACTTTGGACAGAGAACATCAAGTGAACAAGGTAATGTAAATCTATGACACAAGCTTTGGTGTGACCATGTGAGAAGGATAATAAATAAGTATGTTTCCCAACTATTGCAGGAAGTAGGAAGAATTTGTGGCAACTTGAATATAATTATAAGTAGCCGATAGACTCAAACTGGCCATGACCTAAATAAAAAATAATCATCTGGAAAACATAAGAATACATTATCACCAGACACTCAAACGTTGGAGGAAAAATTTCTTGGACAATGAGAGGTAAGAAGCATAAACTCTACACCAAAAGATGTATTATGTGCAGCAACTAGTTGAATCAAGAAGCCTTCCTCTTCCAGTAAACAGGTTTTTTGGGATATATATTACCAAAATGAAATATTTGATTAAAAGGATTTTGAGCACATGCCCTTGGAAGAAGACAAATCAAAACCTAGCATTAGACATTATTTTCAAGTTATTTCATATTTATAGCTTGTTGGGTATTATAAATGAAAAGGTTTGCAATAGGTTTGGTGGAGTCACATGTATTGTTTATACTATTGTTTTAATTCTATTTTCATCTATCATGTGCTAATATGGCAACTTATTATCGTGTCAGGTTTTAATGCATGACTTCATTATAAGATATAATGTCATGGCACCTACGCTTGGACTAGTCTCTTATTTACCCATATTGGAGACATACTTCATTAATAACCTAGCAAGGTATTAAGTTGTTCTTGCATTACCTCATTTGCAGTTTATTTTTTTAATAACTGGTGTATTTTTTTTCACACTAACGAAAACCAGTGTAAGGAGTTTGCAACTGGAATTCAAGTCTTGCATTGAGGAGTTTGAGAAGCTTGACAAATTCCATATGGGACAAATGGAAGAAGAGGTTACGGCAAGAAATGCCCACATACATCAACAGAAAGTTGGTAGTTTGGAATGTTTTATGGTAGCTAAGAGCAGTGCAGAAGAATTTTCAAAAACTGATATTGTTGAAGGTATGTGCATTAGTCCTTTGCTTCGCTTGATTTGATATGCACTTTGATTCTATAGTTGCTTGATCTGTTCCTTGTGTCTTCTTGAAAATTTATTCACTTTCCAAGTTAGGTTCAAATATCTATTTTATTCTCATTAGTCATTTTTCTAAGTAAAGATATTGACATTAGTTATTTTGTATAGACCATTTTTTTTTTAGGATTTTAATCTTTTTTTCTTCTTATGCAAATAGATGTATTATTTGATCTCTCTTGGAAAGAGCTTTTCTGTCTCGAAGAGTAAGACGTGTTTGATCATGTATGTTTATTAATCAAAGGTTTCTCTAGTCTCACTATCTTGTAAATTAAATCTTGGGGAGAGTCCTAGGCCCAATCTGAGCGTTCTTCCAAAGGTGGATACTCCATCTCGAGTTACTTACGATTTGTTGATAATGTATTGATCCTTGATTGGGTAGCCTCACATTGGATTGCTTTTAAAACCTATACTTTTTTGCTTCTCAATATTGTCCTCATTTTGGGGTCTAATATTGGTTTCAAAACTCCAAGGTTGCTTGAACTGCATGCTTGAATCGGATGCATTACTCTTACAAGTTTTCTAAAGAGCGAAAGAAAAACCTATTGTCTAATAATGAGACCCTGATATTTGACATTCTGAAAAGCTTAATCACCGGTTTTTGGCTGCTAGATAACTTATGGTATGCGGTTACTGATAATGTTATTGATTTTATTTATGCAATTCATCCAACTATTGAAACCTTAGTTGTTGACTTGAGGAAAATGTCTCTTAGTTTCAAAATTACATTGAAAGTGGTACCATGTGTCCTTTCAACTGTTCTTGTAACAAAACTTAGTAGATATTTATTCATTATGTTCCATGTTGCTATTAACCAATTGACGCATATGGTGTCATGTATCCAAATGGAAATCTTAATTGATGGTTTTGGCTGCCAGGAAACATAATGGTATGCTGTTGCTGATAATGTTATTGTTGCTATTTATGCTACTCATCCAACTCCTATGGAGAAATATGGAAGTTGTGGTTGAAAAGGTTTGCAATAGGTTTGGTGGAGTCACATGTATTGTTTATATTATTGTTTTAATTCTATTTTCATCTATCATGTGCTAATATGACAACTTATTATCATGTCAGGTTTTAATGCATGACTTCATTATAAGATATAATGTCATGGCACCTACGCTTGGACTAGTCTCTTATTTACCCATATTGGAGACATACTTCATTAATAACCTAGCAAGGTATTAAGTTGTTCTTGCATTACCTCATTTGCAATTTATTTTTTTAATAATTGGTGTATTTTTTTCACACTAACGAAAACCAGAGTAAGGAGTTTGCAACTGGAACTCAAGTCTCGCATTGAGGAGTTTGAGAAGCTTGACAAATTCCATATGGAACAAATGGAAGAAGAGGTTACTGCAAGAAATGCCCACATACATCAACAAAAAGTTGGTAGCTTGGAATGTTTTATGGTAGCTAAGAGCAGTGCAGAAGAATTTTCAAAAATTGATATTGTTGAAGGTATGTGCATTAGTCCTTTGCTTCACTTGATTTGATATGCACTTTGATTCTATAGTTGCTTGATCTGTTCCTTGTGTCTTCTTGAAAATTTATTCACTTTCCAAGTTAGATTCAAATATCTATTTTACTCTCATTAGTCATTTTTCTAGTAATATTTATTTATTATAATATTGAAATTTCTATTTATAAAAGTTTATAGTAAAATATAAACAATTTATTTAGGAGGCGTTGGGATATACTTCTCAAAGAAAACAAATTTTTTTTTTTTTTCTCTTTTGGGTCCTTGGGCTATTTAGGATGAGGTTAAAAAAATAATTGGAGGGTCCAACTAAAAATACAAGCCCATTGGGTCCTTTCATTTCAACAAACAAAAGACTGAAAATGACCAACTAAAATGCAAGTCCATTGGGTACTTTCATTCCGTTGGTTGGATGCCTATTATGAAGAATTTAATTCTTAGCCCAACCTGGTCCAGATATTTTTAAGGGGTTTGGGTTCGAGCTTCGTTTTTATTCGAGGTGAGGCTCAAAATTCAAGTTGGGCAAGCCAATGGCCGAATTTAGGTTAGAAATAAATTTGGCACAACCCGGGTACATGGTGATTAAATTTTTAGCTTAAATATCAATTACAATACTTTAACTTAAACAAATTGAAGGGAAAAAAAAAAAGAAAAAAAAAACCCAATTTGTGTCCCATATTAAATTTTCAAAAAATTATTTATATTTTAAATTATTATTTAATATAAAAAAATAATTAAAAACACCTAAGATTTATTCTAAAAATAATAATTTATTTTTAAAACAAAAATTTAAAAATAATAATTAAAAACATTTTTTTATATTTTTTAAACAATTTTTAAAATTAAAATGAAATAAAAAATAATTTTTAGAAACACAAGTAGGAATTGTTTCCATCTATTTTTTTTTAAATAAAAATAAAAATATGGGTATGTTTGATTATGTTTTTTAAAACTTGTTTTTAAGGTAAAGAATAAAAAATAGTTTTTTGCTATTGCATGCATGTGGCCCTATACTTGCAATGAGAGGCATAAATCATGGTAGTAGCAGACAAATCTTAATCCTCCCAAATCATAGTAGTGGTAGATAAATCATACATTTGTGATTACATATAATTAGACAAATAAATAAATGGGGGAGTGATTTCAACTCGAGACCCCTAAATAACCTAAAATCTGATTATGTTAAGTAATCAATTTTCCTTAAAGTTTTAAGTTATCAAGAATTGGACCCATATTTTGTATATCATATTCTAACAAAAGCAATATTAGTCTAGGTTAGGCTAATCTACATAGGTGGTTTAAAAATATTCTTGGCCCCTGACCTCCAAACCGGTTTCTCCTATTGGCAAGAAATAAGTATAATGACCAAAGAACTTGCTATAATCCTTGGTCTAATTGAAATGTAAGTTGGCATTCCATGAATTGTTTGGGGGAATATAATTGAATTTCATTTATTCTTGTATTTGGGAATTTAAGCCAGGCAAGGCATAATAAGTTTTTGTGAGCATGTTAGATACATTAAAAATCAATACATGAGGAAGTTCAAATATGATCATTAAAAAACAGGAACTAGAAAAAAGGTATTAGAATGTGCAGTAAATTGCAAGATACAATCTTTTGTGTTTGAATTGTTCAAAGGAAGGGATGTAAGCATGGAATCCTATGAATATACAAGCTTTCTAGTTGTCTTACCCTCAAACCCCCTCTTATTATGGGATGTTAGTTCCTTTCCTTAATAAATTTTTTCTATTTACTTCAAACCTCCTCTTATTATGGGGATGTTAGTTCCTTTCCTTAATTTTTTTTTTATTTACTCTAAATTCTTGTTTCATGCAGTATTGTTTTCTGGTTGGAAATTTATGTGACATGGTCAATGCACAACTAACATGATTTCCTATTTAAGATTTTTTTTCTTTGAACCAATGATTGCATAAGAATAACCCATTACAATTTAACCTTTTTTTATGTCTAGCATGGACACATTGAAGAGACATCTTCCTATTTCTGGACTAGAGGGGCTTCATGAGCTAAGGAAAATTGTTGAAGGTTTGAGGAAAAGATTTATTCTACTGCCACAAGCCAGGTATATCCATCATGCTAGTATTTACTCAACCATTCCTCAAGACCTATGAACATTTTTTGTATCTATCCTTAGTGTAAAAGATTAAAGTGCAAAACTTGATATTATCTTATCTCTTTTTTGACCTTAAATCATCTATCATCTTCTCGACTAAATCATTCACTACAAGAAAAAAGGTCTTCATTGACAGTTTTTCATCGTCAAGATAAGGTATATCTGTTAAGGTAGATCAGTATTCACATATGTCGTCTATGCCAGTGTCATTTTTTGTATCTATCCTTAGTGTAAAAGATTAAAGTGCAAAACTTGATATTTTCTTATCTTACTTTATCTTCAATAATTTGATGAATTGATATATTTTTATTTTTACTTCTAATTCAGTCTGATTACTTTTGAAAAATATCTTTGAAGATGTTGACAATGGAAACAAAATCTTTTAATGCTACAACCAATTCTCTGCCATCCAACTCTACTGGTCACAACAAAAAATCCCCTAATGACAAGAAATCCCCTGCTAGGAAAAAGGCCCTCAGATCCAGGTAACAATATGAAGAAGTAATGTATTTTTTTTTTATGAAATGCAACAATCAAAATTTTGCTTCTATGAACTGCAACAGTGGAAATTTTGCATTTTATGAAATGCAATGGTGGAAATTTTGCTTTTATGAAATGCCACAATAGAAGTTTAGCTAACACATCAATATATTCTTCTTTCATTTTGTAGTTACACTAGACATGCATTACATTTATTGTGTGCACCCATGTATTATATGTGTACATACGTGTATAATTCTTTTTCTATTTCCATGGCTACACATTCCTCTTGTTAGGCAATAAAAAATTTGTGGCTGAGCTTAATTTATGCAGGACGATTTGTATTGAATAGGGTATGGAAGCAGTCAATGATTGCTTCTTTCCTCCCTTCCTTTGGGTTGGAGGGATAGGGTTATGGAAAGGAGTATCGAATTAATTGGAGCAATGGTCTATGATTTGAGCTCTTAGAAGCGCAAAGGAGGGGTGCGCATGGGAGTAGCTTGCTACTTCTTCTTTTTCCCCTTTCCTTTGGATTGGATTAGGGGGTAGGGATAGGGTTGTGTGTTAGCATCTTGACTTGGATGATGTGGTACCAAGGTCGCATTGGATGACGCTTTGCACCCACGAGTGCCTATTCAGCATGCAAGTTGATGGACCAAAGTTTGATGAGAGATCATGTGAAGGCTTGGTTGCCACTCAAGCAGACAGCAGACGACATGCAGACTAGCTTGTGGGGCAACTTGACTTAGCCAAAATTCAAGTGTTTGATTATAGGTCGCTAGTAGTTCCCTTCAAAGAAATGGTCTTGAGAATGGTTTCCATGAGGAATTATAATTTCTTTAGATTTTTCATTTTTTTAGAAAATTATGCGTACTCAAGCACCTATGATGCGTCTCGGTATTTTTTCATTTGAATGATAAATCATTCCATATATTGTAATGGAGGTTGAGATCATGCCCTCATTTAAATGATAAATCTCACTCATTTTATAAATTGGACAATAAGGAACCACCTTCCATTTAGTCATCTTAAGTTCATGGCACAAGAGAGCTAATTCTGTTGGTTAAAATGATAAGCCAGAAAAACAATGTAGTTCTCATAATCCCATGAACCCTTGGAAGTTGTCATCACCTATCTCAGTATGTCCTTCAAAATGCCACACACCAAGCAATTAGCCTATAGAGATCCCTGTGGTGATTTTTTACTTATCAAGAAATCCATGGCCACCATCCCATGAATCTAGAACCTCAAACTACAGTCCTCTTTCATGTTACTCTACGAGCAGGAATGTTCACCAGACCTCTAAGATGCGTCAACATTAAAGGAATTTGTCATTTAATATGGTAAGAGGCAAGTGGAGGAAAACAATCTCAACAAAAGATTTAGCCATTGGTAAATTCTGTAACCACCAACATTTTTAGTTCCATTAACTAAAATGGAAAACCAAGCTAGAGAGATGTTGTGATATCCTATATCAATTTGGGGAAGAGGCTCTTGACACTATATATGCATAGGGACTATTTGTTCCATGCCAAGTCATGGAAGCATTTTGATGATTTTGAATTCATTATGGTTTTGGGCTGATAATTCTTTTGGTTTTTGCAATTTCTTATTAAGTAGTATAAGTTGGATGCACTATGGATATCGCTTCGATTTGTAATAATGCAAATCCCTTCAATTTGTAATTGTTGTCGTTATGGTGTGGGCCATAGCCTTGAAATTACTTATATTTGTAGGTTTTGAATAGGGACTATTTGTTCCATGCCAAGTCATGATAACATTTTCATGATTTTGAATTCATTATGGTTTTGGGCTAATAATTCTATTGGTTTCTGCTATTTCTTAAGTAGTATAAGTTGGATGCACTATGGAAACCACTTAAATTTGTAATAGTGCAAATCCCTTCAATTTGTAACTGTTGTTGTTATGGTGTGGGCCATAGCCTTGAAATTTACTTATATTTGTAGGTTTTGAATAGGGACTATTTGTTCCATGCCAAGTCATGATAACATTTTCATGATTTTGAATTCATTATGGTTTTGGGCTAATAATTCTATTGGTTTCTGCTATTTCTTAAGTAGTATAAGTTGGATGTACTATGGAAACCACTTAAATTTGTAATAGTGCAAATCCCTTCAATTTGTAACTGTTGTCATTATAGTGTGGGGCATAGCCTTGAGATTTATTTGTATTCTTAGGTTTTTTTTTAACAGAGACTATTTGTTCCATGTCAAGTCCTGTTTTCATGATTTTGAATTCATTATGGTTTTGGGCTGATCATTCTTTTGGTTTCTGCATGAAATAATATGATGTGGGATATGAGATTGACATCTAATAGTAACTGATATTTTTTTTTACTTTTCTGCCTTAATATGAATCATTTTTTCCCGGCGCATGGATATGAGCATGTTTTGTTTGATTTGAAGATACTTGATTTATAAGTACTTCTACAAAAGAATTGTATGTCATTCAATATAATGAAATTAAACTTAAGTATTTGTTATTATGAAGATTGAGTTAAGTGTTATTTGTACAACTTGTTTGGTTACCTATATTGACAGTTGTGACCTTATTTATGTGGGATTGTAGTTCAATTGGTCAGTGCAATGCCTTTGCAAGGCAGAAGCTGCGGGTTCAAGCCCCGTCAATCCCAACTAGACTAATGATAGGGTTGTGGGTCAAATGTTCTAGGAGTCATTCTCTTTTCATAATGTTCTTTTTTCTCTTTTATGTTACTTCGCTCAATTGCATTCTTATCTTACTAGATAATGTATTTGGGTTGTTCGAAATTTTCTTTTATTTATTTATTTTTCTTTTTTTTTTCTCATAGACTGGCTTGATTTCTTGTACTTGACTTTGTACCTAGGTTTGAGTTATGAAAATCATGTATGTGGCAGTTTGTGGTTAAGAAATCATTGAAAGTCGTCTTATTGAATCATTGATATGCTAAAAAAACTCTTCACTTATGCCATTGTATTTTAAGCAGTTTGTGTTGTAGAATTGCTTTGTCTTTGATGGTAGATTTGTGTCACTTTCAAAAAAATTTCGTCCCTACACAATCATTGTTGTATACCCTGTGCAACAAGAAAGAAATGATGTGTTTATATTTTTTTGTTAATAGTTGTTGTGATTCACACAATAATGAGTTACACTATGTGGTTAGGTTCAATAAGGGTGTTGGAAGTCTTAAAATGTGATTGCATTAAGTTTGCTTTGGTTTGTTAACCTAAAACCCATGTTAGTTATTGGCGATTTAGGTCAATTTCCAACTGTAGCTTGATGTCTTACTCTATAAGGAATAGAAAGAGGTGAACAAGGGTCCCACTAGGATTTCCCTTATGTAAACTGCATGCTTTAATTAATATTTAAATCGGCTATTAACAAAAGAAGAGGAAAAAAGGAAGCACTAAATCATAGTGGTAGAGCCAACTCTATTTTAGTAATCCACTACAAAAGTTGTTTGTTTCTTATTATTTTTGTGGTTTTCTTAAGAAATAATATAATGTGGAATGTGGGGTTTAATAAGTTCAAAGCTACGACAATGACAAGAAGTGTGTGTTTTTTCTTCTCTGCCTTAATATGTAAATCAACTTATGCTTTTGTTGTTAGAGCAATTGGTTTAATCAATGTTTTTAACAACCTATTTGGTACTTATATGAGATTGACATTTCTCTTGTTCTGCCCCTTAAGACAAGTAATCTCTATCTCCCTTTCATGATGGTGATGAACTTGTTAGATTTTCCCTTAGGTAGTATATAAGTTTTGGAGTTTGAATTTCTAGATAAATTTGAAAGATGAATTTCTGTATTAGTTTTTTGAAGTGCTTTGTATGCTAGTTTGGTTAAAAATTCATGTTAGATTCTTTTTTAAAGTTCTTTGAATGCTAGTTTAGTTAAAAATTCATCTTAAGTTATTTTCTAAAGTTCTTTGAATGCTACCTTAGTTAAAAATTCATGATGTTTGATTATTTACCTTTGAGAGCTTGTTATTCTTTAGAAAAAACTTAATAGATTTTTGAGTCAAAATTTCTTTTACAAAAAAAGATCTTTTCTCCATCATGAATGAAAAGGTAGCCAAAAAGAAGGTCTAAGTTGATTTTTCCTTTCTTTTCAAATTGTTTTAAGTTATGAATAAAAAATCCCAACTTTTAGGTCTTTTGTTCGGAATTTCTTTAATTTTCTTAGTTCCTTTTTTTCTCCTCCTAAAATCAATTTTTTTAAAAAAAAATAATTTAAATTATTTTCAAAAGGATTTGAATCATTTTCAAAAGGATTTGAATCATTTTCAAAAGGATTTGAATCATTTTCAAAAGGATTTGAATCATTTTCAAAAGGATTTGAATCATTTTCAAAAGGATTTGAATCATTTTCAAAAGGATTTGAATCATTTTCAAAAGTATTTGAATCATTTAAGGACTTTAAAAGAAAATTTGTTTTTAGGTTTAGGGCAAAAATCTCACTTTCTTTTAAAAACATGCAACTCATTTCATACAAGTTGCATTCTCTTTTTGGTTTTCCAAAAACTTTGTTTTTATTTTGCATAAGTTTGAACTTGTGCCCCCAAACTAATGGGAATGTCCTTGGCTTTGGTAATCTTTTTCACTTGAGGTTGAGGATGTATGGGTTATGGAATATTGAATGAAGATTTGACACAACCCTACATAAAAGATATTTTAAAATTTATCCTTGCTACCAGTTTCAACTTAGCTAATGACCTTTTAGTTTGAAAATTTGTTTTAATTATTTTTGGAGTGTATTAATTTTTTTTTTTTCCACAATTGTGTGATGTTACTCACTTCTTGAAATTGATTCTAGAATGTTATTTGCATCGAAAAAGCTTTTCCCAAAGTTGATTTATTTAGTTGGTTATATACCTTGTATAGCTGATGTCTTTGTAAGTTCATGCCATGCAGATATTATGCTCTCGTAATTGCTTGTCATCATCTTTTATCCTAGCTTCTCCATTTGTATTGAAAGTGCATTGCGTTAAAGATATGCTCTTCAGGTACACTCTCCACCATTCACTTCTTTTTAGTTACATATGAAATGTTTTGTGTGAACCATACCATGTTTGATATTGGCGCTGAGTGCCTTGATGTTTGTTTGATTTTTGCTGATGAGATGCATGCTATATATTTTGTTGTTTGAATTAACTTCAGTATATTGTAATAGCACTTTAAATTGCAGTCCTACGCATCTTACTCTTCCTTTATGGTCTAACTTGAATTATTTGTTTAGCATGCTTAATATGTTATTGGAATTTAAGTAATCACCATTAGTCTTCCTTGATTCCCTCTATTAATAACTTAATTGTCTTACTTCCCTCAACTTAAGTAACCTGATTATTGGACCTAGACTTGGGTTTATTATTTCAAAGGCATGTTTTTTCAAAAGTTTAAGGTGTCATTTTTCTTAGGGTTTTAATTTCTTATAATATTTTTCCTATAAAAAAATAAAAATAAGTGGCATGAGAACTCCAAATTTTAATAAAATATCAAATTTTCACAAATAAAAAATGAGTCTCGTTGTCGAGTGGGGACGCAAGTGAGAAATGCAAGTCCATAGTAACCCCCTTCCTAGACTTTGTTTATGGCACCTTCTTTCATTCAGTTTGATTAGAGTACCCCCCATCCTTAACATTGTTTAGGGCACCCCCTTTTCCTTGAGGTTTTTTTTTGGGCATCCCCCATAGTTTGTTTAGGACATCTCCCTTTCCTTTAGTTTGTTTAACTCATTCCCCTTCATTAAGTTTGTTTAGCATCACCCTTTCCTTTAGTTTATTTAGGTCATTTCCCTTTATTAGGGCATCCACCTTCCTTTAATTTGTTTAAGGCATCTCCTTTCTTGGAGTTTCCATAAGTCATCCTATTCCTTTGAGTTAAATTAGGGAATCACCCTTCCTTTATTTTCTTAGGTCATCTGTCACACCCCGGTTTTTGTTATTCTTCAAACTAAACAATTAATACTCGAATAAAGTATAAGAGCTCTCAAAAATTTAAATGCTGAGTTTCTGCTTGATTTTGTGCAAAAAGAGGATACTCAAAACTTGTTATAAAGAGTACATCTTGTATTAAACTTTATTACTATAGTTAATAAAATATGTTTTGTATCACAAAAGAAACTTGTACTACATTAATTTACGTATACCAAAACCCCATTGTTCACTATGGGTAGCCCATACTACAAGTGTACCTGACAAATATATATATTACATCATTCCTACAAAAAGATTCAGTCTTTGATACAAAAGGCAAGGCCTCAAAAGACTTTCAATGCGAACAAATAGCATCCAATCACAGTAAAGTATTGCTCAAGCATTATTTTCTGCATAGGTCTTCTGACCTGCATCTAGAGGTGGAAGGGATAAGGTGAGTTCACAACTCAGTAGGAACGTTTATAACCATCCTAAGCATACCCTTAAAAACCTTGAATTAAATGTTTAATAGCATGCATGATAAACATTTTATAACCATTAACAAATGTGTAATTATGTCAAACATGTATGCATGTGTTTTTGCTAGTTTCATCTTTGCTTTTCCTCATCCATCCTTTCACAACTGATAAACTGCTAACCCCCACCAATCTACACATCAAATATCGGTGCTCCACAAGATACTCGATTAATATAATAATGACTATTCTGGGACATCACCCAAGGTCAAGTCATACCCCGTGTCTTTTGAGACTCATACCAAGGGCAGGATCAATCCTGTGTCTTTAGGAACTAAAACCCAAGGGTAGGACTAACCCCATACACCCACATCGGAGTGTCTTCCTCAAGGGCTTTAGGGACTTTCACCCAAGGACCCACGGTCCAATATAAACAATATATCAAATGATAATACCTGTAGCATCACATAAACACTTCCCACCAATCAATTCTCTGAATATCATCCTGTGATAATTCCATATCCTTTGTGCAATGCAACCACACATGAAAATGACATTTCTACAACATAGAACCATGAATCTTCATACCAATATACATTCCAATATCATGGTAACATTTTAATGCAATAAATCGAGATGCAATGACACATTAAAATATTTTATGAAATCATAAAAATAACATGAAATTCCAACAAATGATTCAAGGAAAGAAATCAGATACACCATAGAATAGCATAAAATTCCCTACCTTACATGAGTTTCCTTTTTGTGTTTATTTTATGTAGGTGATCTTTGCCTATTACGAGGAACTGAAATGACACAACATAATTTAGGTTTTCTAACCATTAAAATTTATTTAATTAAAACTTATGAAATTTTCCTTTCTTACTAATTTTTTACAACTTACTATTGTTAAATTTTTTTAATGCTCATATTCCCCAATTAATTACCAAACACTAATTCTTTTGATTTTCTTAAAGCCTAGCCTATTAACAAATCCCAAGTGTCCAAACAACCTAACTAATTACATGTTTGCTAATTTTTTTTCCAGTCAAACCAAATTAAACAAAGATTCATGCTGATCTTGCCATTAATAAAATACTTAAGCTAAAATACTTTCATCTTTAATTAATTGTGATTTTTAACTAAAATGGGTTTATAGCTAATTATACTCAACATTTACTCAAATTTTACTGTTAATTCTTTTCAGCATGCCATTAGGAACCAAAATAAATGAAAATTACAAAATTGAACAACTTGCTTACCTCAAATCTACACTTTCTCTCTCTAGATCCTCTCTCTAACCCAAGTTACTATAGGTGAACTGGTGCAAAACGAGTTGTAGCTGCTTTTAAAGGGGTCTCCATGCAACCAAGCACGAGGTGGTAGGCCACATGGCTACCACCAATCCACCCAAGTATGAGGTGGCATTCCACTAACTTCAATTTCCCAATTTTGCACTTTAGTCCTTTAAGTTATCAAAAATAAAACCCATAATTGCCCATTAGTCCTTTAGGTTTTCATAACCCTAATCAGTCCCTAAGAATCTAATAAGCATGCTTAGGTCATTAACTAATCTCAATTAACCTTAATCAAACTTTAATTCATAATTAAATAGGATTAACACTAAACTAGTTTTAATATTTAATTAAGCACGTTTAAAGTTAAGTACTAAGATAATCATTATCGCCTATTTAATTCATTAGTACTAGATGTTACATCATCCCTCTTCATGGAGTTTTCTTTTTTCAATTCATCCTTATTTCCTAATTTTGTTTATGACATCACCTTTCCTAGAGTTTCTTTAAGGCATCCCCTACCCTTAGTTTGTTTAGGTCATCCCATTTCCTTGATTATTATTAGGGAATCTCCCTTCCTTGACTTTGTTTAGGACATCCCCTTTTCTTTTAGTTTTTTTTTAGCATCCCCCTTCCTTGAGTTTTTTTAGGGCATCCATTTTCCCCGAGTGTTATCATGACACCCCCTTCCTTTAGTTTGCCTGGGCCATGGGGTTCCTTTAGTTTCCTTAGTGCATCACCCTTCCTTCACATTCTTAGGTCATTCCTCTTCATGGAGATTGTTTAGTTCATCCCCTTCCTAGAGTTTGTGTAGAGCATTCGCCTTAGTTGAATTTGTTTAAAGCCATCCCTACTAAGTGTTTATTCAGTGCACTCCCACTTTGTTAAGTTTTATAGGGCATCCACTTTCTTAGAGTTTTTTAAGGACATCCCGTGTCCTTGAATTTGTTTATGGCATAGAGTTTCATTAAGGCATCCTTTCCTTTAGTTCTTGTGGGGAATCCCCTCCTTCCTTGATTTTCTCTTGGACATCCCCTTTCCTTTAGTTTGTTTAAAGTATTGTCATTCCATGAATTTGTTTAGGGCATTCCCCTTCCTTTAGTTTGTTTAGGGCATCCCTATTTCTTAAGTTGCATTAGGGCATCTCCCTTTCTTGAGTTTCTTAGGTCAATCCTCTTCATGGAGATTGTTTAGTTCATTCCCTTTCCTGGACTTTGTGTAGAGCATCCCCTTTCCTTAAGTTTGTTTAGGACATCCCCCTTTCAATAGTTGATTTAGTGCACCCCCACTTTCTTGAGTTTTATAGGGCATGCACATCCTATAGTTTGTTCAACACCTCCCATTTTCTATATATTTTTAGCGCATCTCCCTTCATTGAGTTTGTCTAGGGAATCCCCTTTCTTGGAGTTTGTCTATGACAATTACTTTCCATCACTGTTATTAGCACATCCCCCTTTCATTAGTTTTCTACGACGTCCCCCTACCCCTTGAGTTGGTTTATGGTATACCCTCTTGGAGTTTGTTTAGGACATCTTCCTTTCTCCAGTTTGTTTAGGATATATTCCTTCAGTGACTTTGTTTAGGGCATCTCCCATACTCAAGTCTTATAATGGCATTCCCCTTCCTTCACTTAGTTATGGCATTCCACTTGGGCATCCCCCTTCCTTGAGTTAGTGTGTGGCATCCCCCTTCCTTGACTTTGTTTATGGGATCCGCCTTACTTTAGTTTGTTTAAGGCATTCCCCATCCTTGAGTATGTTTAGGGAATCCCCCTTCATTGAGTGTTACTAGGGCATCTCCCTTCCTAAACTGTTATTAAGGAATCCCCCTTCCATTAGTTTGTTTAGGGCATCCTCGTTCCTTGAGTTTCTTAGGGCACCCCTTTCCCTTGAGTTACTTTAGGGCTTCACCTTCCTTAAGTTTCTTAGTCTCTTTTCATGAAGATTGTTTAATTCATTCTCCTTTTTGGAGTTTGTGTAAAGGATCCCCCTTGCTTGAGTTTGTGGCACCCCCCTTCTAAGAGTTGATTTAGTGCACTCCCACTTCCTTAAGATTCATAGTGCATCTACCTCTTGGAGTTTGTTAAGCCCCTCCCCTTTTTTGAGAAATTTTTTTTTGGCACATCTCCCTTTGTTGAGTTTGTCTAGAGCATTTCCCTTCTTAGAGTTTGTTTACAGCGTCCGCTTTCCTCGAGTTTTAATAGGGCATCCCCCTTCCTTTAGTTTGTTTTATGCATCCATGTTCCTTGAGTTTCCTTAGGCCATCCCACTCCCTTGAGTTTCATTAGGGCGTCACCCTTGCTTTAGTTTCTTAGGTCATTATTTTTCATGGAAATTTTGAAATTCATTCCCTTTCCAAGAGTTTGTTTAGAGCATCCCCCTTCCTTGAGTTTGTTAATGACATCCCCTTCCCAAATTTTGTTAAGAGAATCCCCCTTCTTTGAGTTTCATTAGCACATCCCCCTTCATTGAGTCTTGTTAGCACATCACTTCTTTGAGTTTGTTTACAACATTCTCCCCCCATATCTTTGTTTAAGGCATCCCCCTTCCTTGAGTCTTATTAAGATGTCCCACTATCCCTTAGTTTCTTTATAGAATATCTATTCCTCGAGTTTGTTTAGTGTTTGTGCCCTCTTCCTTGAGAATTTTTTTAGTGCATCCCCCTTCCTAGAGTTTGTTTAGGGCAAACTAATTCTTAGAGTTACTTATGGCATCCCCTCATTTGATTATGTTTAAGGGAACCCCCATCCTTGAGTCTTCTTAGCGCATTCCCCTTCCATGAAGTTCCTAATGGCAATGCCTTTTTTTGAGTTGTTTTAGGGCATCCTCCATCGTTGAGTTTATATAGGGCAACCTCATCTTTTTTGTTTCTTTAATGCATGGACCTTCTTTGAGTTCATTTAGGGAATGTGATTTCATCGAGTCTTATTAAGGCATCTTTTTCCATTATTTTGTTTAAGGCATCCCCCTTCATTCAGTTAATTTATGGCATCCACCTTCCTAATCTATGTTTAGATCATCCCATTTTCTTCAATGTTATTAAGGCATCTCCTCCTACCCATCCCATAGTTTCTTTGTAGCTATTCCTTGCATTTGTTTAGGTTATGCCCACATCCTTGAGTATGTTTAGCACATCCCCCTTTCTTGAGTTTGTTTAAGGGTATGCCCTATTCCTATTCCTTGAGTATGTCCTTAAGTTTGTTTAGGGTATTCCCCTTCATTGAGTTTATTTAGGGCATCCTCTTTCCTTGAGTGTTATAAGGGTATTCCCATTCCTCTATATTTTTTTTAAAAGGATATTCATGTTCATTGGGCTATCAAACTACCTTGATTTACTTAGTCCATCACCCTTCTTTAAGTTTCTTACGTCATCCATCTTCATGAAGATTTTTAATTCAATCCCTTTCCTAGAGTTTGTTTAGACCGACCAACCAACTTCCTTCAATTTTGTTAGGGCATACCCTTTCCTAGGGATTACTTAGTAGACTCCCACTTCCTTTAGTGTAGTAGGGCATCCCCCATCTAGTAGTTTGTTTAGCGCAACTCCATTTCTTGAGGTTTTTTAGCACAACTGATTTTGATGGGATTGGGCATCCCCCTTGGTAGTGTTTGTTTGTGGCATGCCCTTTCTATGAGTCTTATTAGTGAATCCCCCTTCTTAATATTCATTTACAACGTTCTTCTTCCATTGGCTTTTTAAGGGCATCCCGCTTACTCGAATTTGCTTAGAGCATCCCCCTTCCTTGACTTTGTTTAGAGAATTCCCTTCATCAAGTTTATTAAGGGCATCCTTTAGGGCATCCCACTTCCTTAAGTTGGTTTAGGGTATCCTTCGTCCTTCACCCCATAATCAAGATGTCATCCTATGTTCCTATATAAACATAATCATTTGTTCTCGAGATTCCTCATCATTGAAACGCCATTCATTGTTCTATTCATTTTCATTCTTAGTTTGTTTAGTTTCACATCGTTGAGATGTCATCCTAGGTTCTATCTAAGCTAATTCGTTTGTCTTTTGAGTGCTCATCATTGGACCATAATTCTTGGTTCTATCTCTGTTCATTGTTAGTTCCTTTAGTTACCCGTCATTGGGTTACTATCCTAGTTTTAATATGAGTTTATTCGTTTGTTCCCTCTTATTTCTCATCACTAGGACGTCTAACTAGGTTCTATCTATATCCAATTTGAGTTAATTTTGTGTCCGATCATTTGCATACCATCCTAGGTTCTACCTAAGCTTAGTTGGTTGTTTGTTATGTTTCTCATCATTGTGACGTCATCCTAGTTTCTATCTAGGTTTGTTCTTAGTTCCTTTGGGTTCTAAACATTTGGATGCAATCCTAGGTTCAACCTATGTTCATTGTTCATTCCTTTGGTTTCCCACCATTGTGAACTACCTAAGCTTATTCGTATGTTCCTTTGTTTCTCATTTCCAAACATTTGGATGCAGTCCTAGGTTTAGCCTATGTTCATTGTTCGTTCCTTTGGTTTCCTATCATTGTGAACTATCTAAGCTTATTTGTATGTTCCTTTGGTTTCTCATAATTAGGACGCCGTCCTAGGTTCTGTCATTGGTCATTCTAACTTCCTAAGGTTTTCCTAAGCTTATTTCTTTGTTCTTTTAGTTTCTCATCATTGAGATATCATCCTAGGTTTTATCTGTGCTTAATTTTAGTTCATTTGGTTTCAAATTTTTGGGCATCCCACTTCATTGAGTCTTGTTAGCACATCCCCTTCTTTAAGTTTGTTTGCAACCTTCTCCTTCCATGTCTTTGTTTAGGGCATCCCCCTTCCTTGAGTCTTATTAAGACATCCCATTGTCCCTTAGTTTCTTTATAGAATATCTATTCCTTGAGTTTGTTTAGTTTTTGTGCCCTCTTCCTTGGGAATTTTTTTGGTGCATCCCCCTTCCTAGAGTTTGTTTAGGACAACCCGATTCTTAGAGTTACTTATGGCATCACCATTTGATTATGTTTAAGGCAACCCCCATTCTTGAGTCTTATTAGCGTGTGCTAGGGCATGGGTGTTTTGTATCCATTGAGCAAAGATGGGTTGTAATTTTATAGCAGTATTTGAAAACATATCTTGAGGATGCCCTAAAGTGCATATCATATTGCCTAGGATAATGAGCATAAGAGCTAAAGGGTTATTATTGTATCAGCCCTCCGATAGGTTATGCTAGTTTTTTCCCCTTTCCTTTGTCTAAAGGACCCAAAGGGCCCGAAGCACCTTCACAAAGGGTGGAACCCTAGAAAC
The DNA here is from genome assembly GCF_030704535.1 of Vitis vinifera. Taxonomy (NCBI): domain Eukaryota; kingdom Viridiplantae; phylum Streptophyta; class Magnoliopsida; order Vitales; family Vitaceae; genus Vitis; species Vitis vinifera. The sequence goes on along the minus strand of NC_081809.1, from coordinate 14,300,206 downwards.
GTTGAAGTAGAATACCTGATACAGAGTGGAACTCTAGGAAAGACTTAAGGTCGAAGACCGAAGCAGAAGTGAAACACACCTTCCATGAGTTTCCTAACGGCAACGCCTTCTTTTGAATTTGTTTAGGGCATCCTCCATCGTAGAGTTTATTTAGGGCAACCTCATCTTTTGTGTTTCTTTAATGCATGAACCTTCCTTTAGTTCATATAGGGAATGTGATTTAATCGAATCTTATTAAGGCTTCTTTTTCCATATTTTGTTTAAAACATCCCCCTTCATTCAATTAATTTATGGCATCCACCTTCCTTATCTATGTTTAGATCATCCCCTTTTTCTTTAATGTTATTAAGGCATCTCCTCCTCCCCATCCCTTTCTTTGTAGAATTCCTATTCCTTGCGTTTGTTTATATTATACCTGCATCCTTCAGTATGTTTAGCACATCTCCCTTTCTTGAGTTTGTTGAAGGGTATTCCCTATTCCTTGAGTATGTGCAGGACATCCTCCTTCCTTGAGTTGTTTTTGGGCATCCCCTTCCTTAAGTTTGTTTAGGGTATTCCCCTTCATTGAGTTTATTTAGGGCATCCTCTTTCCTTGAGTGTTATAAGGGTATTCCCATTCCTCTATTTTTTTTAAAGGATATTCATGTTCATTGGGCTATCAAACTACCTTGATTTACTTAGTCCATCACCCTTCTTTAAGTTTCTTACGTCATCCATCTTCATGAAGATTTTTAATTCAATCCCTATCCTAGAGTTTGTTTAGACCAACCAACTTCCTTCAATTTTGTTAAGGCATACCCTTTCCTAGGGATTATGTAGCAGACTCCCACTTCCTTTAGTGTAGTAGGGCATCCCCATCTAGTAGTTTGTTTAGCGCAACTCCATTTCTTGAGGTTTTTTAGCACAACTGATTTTGATGGGATTGGGCATCCCCCTTGGTAGCGTTTGTTTGTGGCATGCCCTTTCTATGAGTCTTATTAGTGAATCCCCCTTCTTAATATTCATTTACGACGTTCTTCTTCCATTGGCTTTTTAAGGGCATACCGCTTACTCGAATTTGCTTAGAGCACCCTCCCCCCCCCCGTGCTTGACTTTGTTTAGAGAATTCTCTTCATTAAGTTTATTAAGGGCATCATTTAGGGCATCCCACTTCCTTAAGTTGGTTTAGGGTAGCCTTCGTCCTTCACCCCATAATCAGGATGTCATCCTAGATTCTATCTAAACATAATCATGTGTTCCCGAAATTCCTCATCATTAGAACGCCATTCATAGTTCTATTCATTTTCATTTTTAGTTTGTTTAGTTTCACGTCGTTGAGATTTCATCCTAGGTTCTATCTAAGCTAATTCATTTGTTCTTTTGATTGCTCATCATTGGACCATAATTCCTTGTTCTATCTCTGTTTATTCTTAGTTCCTTTAGTTACCAGTCATTTGGTTACTATCCTAGTTTTAATATGAGTTTATTCGTTTGTTCCCTCTTATTTCTCATCACTAGGATGTCATCCTAGGTTCTATATCCAATTTGAGTTAATTTTGTGTTTGATCGTCTACATACCATCCTAGGTTCTACCTAAGATTAGTTGATTATTGGTTATGTTACTCGTCATTGTGATATCATCCTAGTTTCTATCTAGGTTTGTTCTTAGTGCCTTTGGGTTCAAACATTAGGATCCAATCCTAGGTTCAGCCTATGTTCATTGTTCGTTCCTTCGGTTTCCCATCATTGTGAACTATCTAAGCTTATTGATATGTTCCTTTGGTTTCTGATAATTAGGACGCCATCTTATGAGTTTTTCTTAAGCGTATGCACTATTCCTTGGGTACGTTCAGGACGTCCTCCTTCCTTAAGTTGTTTTTTGGCATTCCTTCCTTAAGTTTGTTTTCGGTATTCCCCTTCATTAGGTTTATTTAGGGCATCCTCTTTCCTTGAGTGTTATAAGGGTATTCGCATTTCACTATTTTTTTAGGGCATTCCTGTTCATTGGGCTATCAAACTACCTTGATTTACTTTAGTCCATCACTCTTCCTTCAGTTTCTTAGGTCATCCATCTTCATGGAGATTTTTAATTCATTCCCTTTCCTAGAGTTTATTTACACCGACCAACTTCCTTCAATTCTTTTAGGGCATACCCTTTCCTAGGTATTACTTAGCAGACTCCCACTTCCTTTAGTGTAGTAGGACATCCCCATCCAGTAGTTTGTTTACTGCAATTCCATTTCTTGAGGTTTTTTACCTCAACCGTTTTTGTTGAGATTGGGCATCCCCCTTGGTAGAGTTTGTTTGTGGCATGCCCTTTCTATGAGTCTTATTAGTGAATCCCCCTTCTTAATGTTCATTTACAATGTTCTTCTTCCATTGGCTTTTTAAGGGCATCCCACTTACTCGAATTTTCTTAGAGCATCTTCGACTTTGTTTAGAGAATTCCCTTCATTAAGTTTATTAAGGGCATCCTTTAGGGCATCCCACTTCCTTAAGTTGGTTTAGGGTATCCTTCGTCCTTCACCCCATAATCAGGATGGCATTCTAAGTTCTATCTAAACATAATCATGTGTTCCTGAGATTCCTCATCATTGGAACACCATTCGTAGTTCTATTCATTTTCATTGTTAGTTTGTTTAGTTTCATGTCGTTGAGATGCCATCCTAGGTTCTATCTAAGCTAATTCATTTGTTCTCTTGATTGCTCATCATTGGACCATAATTCTTGGTTCTATCTCTGTTTATTCTTAGTTCCTTTAGTTACCCGTCATTGGGTTGCTATCCTAGTTTTAATATGAGTTTATTCGTTTGTTTGCTCTTATTTCTGATCATTATGATGTCATCCTAGGTTCTATATCCAATTTGAGTTAATTTTGTGTTTGATCGTCTACATACCATCCTAGGTTCTACCTAAGGTTAGTTGATTGTTTGTTATATGTTACTCGTCATTGTGATATCATCCTAGTTTCTATCTAGGTTTGTTCTTAGTGCCTTTGGGTTCAAACATTAGGATCCAATCCTAGGTTCGTCCTATGTTCATTGTTCGTTCTTTCGGTTTCCCATCATTGTGAACTATCTAAGCTTATTGATATGTTCCTTTGGTTTCTGATAATTAGGACGCCATCCTATGAGTTTTTCTTAAGCGTATGCACTATTCCTTGGGTACGTTCAGGACGTCCTCCTTCCTTGAGTTGTTTTTTGGCATTCCTTCCTTAAGTTTGTTTTCGGTATTCCCCTTCATTAGGTTTATTTAGGGCATCCTCTTTCCTTGAGTGTTATAAGGGTATTCGAATTCCACTATTTTTTTAGGGCATTCCTGTTCATTGGGCTATCAAACTACCTTGATTTACTTTAGTCCATCACTCTTCCTTCAGTTTCTTAGGTCATCCATCTTCATGGAGATTTTTAATTCATTCCCTTTCCTAGAGTTTGTTTACACCAACCAACTTCCTTCAATTCTTTTAGGGCATACCCTTTCCTAGGTATTACTTAGCAGACTCCCACTTCCTTTAGTGTAGTAGGACATCCCCATCTAGTAGTTTGTTTAGTGCAACTCCATTTCTTGAGGTTTTTTAGCTCAACCGTTTTTGTTGAGATTGGGCATCCCCCTTGGTAGAGTTTGTTTGTGGTATGCCCTTTCTATGAGTCTTATTAGTGAATCCCCCTTCTTAATGTTCATTTACAACGTTCTTCTTCCATTGCCTTTTTAAGGGCATCCCACTTACTCGAATTTTCTTAGAGCATCCCCTTTCCTCGACTTTGTTTAGAGAATTCCCTTCATTAAGTTTATTAAGGGCATCCTTTAGGGCATCCCACTTCCTTAAGTTGGTTTAGGGTATCCTTCGTCCTTCACCCCATAATCAGGATGGCATTCTAAGTTCTATCTAAACATAATCATGTGTTCCCGAGATTCCTCATCATTGGAACACCATTCGTAGTTCTATTCATTTTCATTGTTAGTTTGTTTAGTTTCATGTCGTTGAGATGCCATCCTAGGTTCTATTTAAGCTAATTCATTTGTTCTCTTGATTGCTCATCATTGGACCATAATTCTTGGTTCTATCTCTGTTTATTCTTAGTTCCTTTAGTTACCCGTCATTGGGTTGCTATCCTAGTTTTAATATGAGTTTATTCGTTTGTTCCCTCTTATTTCTCATCACTAGGATGTCATCCTAGGTTCTATATCCAATTTGAGTTAATTTTGTGTTTGATCGTCTACATACCATCCTAGGTTCTACCTAAGATTAGTTGATTATTGGTTATGTTACTCGTCATTGTGATATCATCCTAGTTTCTATCTAGGTTTGTTCTTAGTGCCTTTGGGTTCAAACATTAGGATCCAATCCTAGGTTCGGCCTATGTTCATTGTTCATTCCTTCTGTTTCCCATCATTGTGATCTATCTAAGCTTATTGATATGTTCCTTTGGTTTCTGATAATTAGGATGCTATCCTATGATTTTTTCTTAAGCATATGCACTATTCCTTTGGTACGTTCAGGACGTCCTTCTTCCTTGAGTTGTTTTTTGGCATTCCTTCCTTAAGTTTGTTTTGGGTATTCCCTTTCACTAGGTTTCTTTAGGGCATCCTCTTTCTCTGAGTGTTATAAGGGTATGCCCATTCCACTATTTTCTTAGGGCATTCCTGTTCCTTGGGTTATGAAACTACCTTTATTTACTTTAGTCCATCACCCTTCCTTCAGTTTCTTAGGTCATCCATCTTCATGGAGATTTTTAATTCATTCCCTTTCCTAGAGTTTGTTTAGACCAACCAACTTCCTTTAATTCTTTTTGACCATACCCTTTCCTAGGGATTACTTAGCAGACTCCCACTTCCTTTAAGTAGGGCATCCCCATCTAGTAGTTTGTTTATTGCAACTCCTTTTCTTGAGGTTTTTTAGCACAACCGTTTTTTTTGGGATTGGGCATTCCCCTTGGTAGAATTTTTTTGTGGCATGCCCTTTCTATGAGTCTTATAAGTGAATCCCCCTTCTTAATGTTCATTTACGACGTTCTTCTTCCATTGGCTTTTTAAGGGCATCCAGCTTACTCGAATTTGCCTAGAGCATCCCCCTTCCTTGACTTTGTTTAGAGAATTCCCTTCATTAAGTTTATTAAGAGCATCCCACTTCCTTAAGTTGGTTTAGGGTATCCTTCGTCCTTCACCCCATAATCAGGATGTATGTTCTATCTAAACATAATCATTTGTTCTTGAGATTCCTCATCATTGGAATGCCATTCATAGTTCTATTCATTTTCATTCTTAGTTTGTTTAATTTCACATCGTTGAAAAGCCATCCAAGGTTTTATCTAAGCTAATTCGTCTGTTCTTTTGATTGCTCATCATTGGACCATAATTCTTGGTTCATTGTTAGTTCGTTTAGTTACCTGTCTTTGGGTTACTATCCTAGTTTTAATCTAAGTTTATTCATTTGTTCCCTCTTATTTCTCATCACTAGGACGTCATCCTAGGTTCAATCTATATCTAATTTGAATTAATTTTGTGTCCGATAGTCTGCATACCATCCTAGGTTCTACCAAAGCTCAGTTTCAATCTATATCCTAGTTTTAAGTTTCTTTGTTATGTTTCTTGTCATTGTGATGTCATCCTACTTTCTATCTAGGTTTGTTCTTAGTTCCTTTAGGTTCCAAACATTTGGATGCAATCCTAGGTTCGACCTATGTTCATTGTTTGTTCCTTTGGTTTCCCATCATTATGAACTATCTAGGCCTATTTGTATGTTCCTTTGGTTTCTCATAATTAGGACGCCATCCTATGAGTTTGTTTAAAGGTACGCCATCCTCCTTGCTTGAGTTGTTTTTGGGCATCCTCTTCCTTAAGTTTGTTTAGGGTATTCTCCTTCATTGAGTTTATTTAGGGCATCCTCTTTCCTTGAGTGTTATTAGGTTATTCCCATTCCTCTATTTTTTTAGGACATTCCCTTCCCTCAATTTCTTAGGTCATCCATCTTCATGAAGATTTTTAAATCATTCCCTTTCCTAGAGTTTGTTTAGCCCAACCAACTTCCTTTAATTCTTTAAGGGCATACTCTTTCCTAGGAATTACTTAGCAAATTCCCACTTCCTGTAGTGTAGTAGGGCATCCCCATCAATTAGTTTTTTTTAGTGCTACTCCATTTCTTGAGGTTTTTTAGCACAACCACTTTTGTTTGGATTGGGCATCCCCCTTGCTAGAGTTTGTTTGTGGCAAGCCCTTTCTATGACTCTTATTAGTGAATCCCCCTTTTTAATGTTCATTTTCACCGTTCTTCTTCCATTGGCTTTTTTCATGGGCATCCCGCTTACTCGAATTTGCTTAGAGAATCCCTCTTCCTTGACTTTGTTTAGAGAATTGCCTTCATTAAGTTTATTAAGGGAATCGTTTAGGGCATCCCTCTTCCTTAAGTTTGTTTAGGGTATCCATCGTCCTTCACCCCATAATCATTTGTTCCTGAGATTTCTCATCATTGGAACGCCATTCATAGTTCTATTCATTTTCATTCTTAGTTTGTTTAGTTTCACATCATTGAGATGCCATCCTATGTTCTCTCTAAGCTAATTCGTTTGTTCTTTTGATTGCTCATCATTGGACCATAATTCTTGGCTCTATCTCTGTTTATTCTTAGTTCCTTTAGTTACCTGTCATTGGGTTACTATCCTGGTTTTAAACGAGTTTATTTGTTTGTTCCCTCTTATTTCTCATCATTAGGAAGTCATCATAGGTTCTATTTATATCCAATTTGAGTTAATTTTGTGTTCGATTGTCTGTATACCATCCTAGGTTCTACCTAAGCTTAGTTGATTGTTTGTTATGTTTCTCATCATTATGATGTCATCCTAGTTTCTATCTAGGTTTGTTCTTAGTGCCTTTGGGTTCTAAACATTTTGATCCAATCTTAGGTTCGGCATATGTTCATTGTTCATTTCTTTGGTTTCCCATCATTTTGAGTTATCTATGGTTATTCGTATTTTCCTTTTGTTTCTCATAATGAGCATTCCATCCTATGAGTTTGTTTAAGCGTATGCACTATTCCTTGAGTATCTTCAAGGCATCCTCCTTCCTTGAGTTGTTTTCGGGCATCCCCTTCATTGAGTTTATTTAACGCATCCTCTTTCCTCTAGAGTTATAAGGGTTTGTCCATTCCTCTATGTTTTTCGGACATTTCTGATCATTGGACTATCAAACTACCTTGATTTACTTTAGTCCATCACCCTTCCTTCAGTTTCTTAGGCCATCCATCTTCATGGAGATTTTTAACTCATTCCCTTTCCTAAGAGTTTTTTTAGACCAACAACCTTCCTTCAATTCTTTTAGGGATACCCTTTCCAAGGGCTTACTAAGAAGACTCCCACTTCCTTAGTGTAGTAGGGCATCTCCATCCAGTAGTTTGCTTATCACAGCCACGTTTGTTGGGATTGGGCATCCCCCTTGGTAGACTTTCTTTGTGGCATGCCCTTTCTATGAGTTTTATTAGTGACTACCCCTTCTTAATGTTCATTTACAACATTCTTCTTCCATTGGCTTTTTAAGGGCATCCGGCTTACTCGAATTTGCTTAGAGCATCCCCCTTCCTTGACTTTGTTAAGAGAATTCCCTTCATTAAGTTTATTTAGGGCATCCCACTTCCTTAGGTTTGTTTAGGGTATCCCTCGTCCTTCACACCATATTCTTGATGCCATCCTAGATTCTATCTAAACATAATCGTTTGTTCCCAAGATTCCTCATCAATGGAACGCCATTCACAGTTCTATTCATTTTCATTATTAGTTTAAACAGTTTCACATCATTGAGATGCCATCCTGGGTTCTATCTAAGCTAATTCGTTAGTTCTTTTGATTGCTCATCATTGGACCATAATTCTTGGTTCTATATCTGTTCATTCTTCATTCCTTTGGTAGAGTTTGTTTGTGGCATGCCCTTTCTATGAGTCTTATTTGTGAATACGCCTTCTTAAAGTTCATTTACGATGTTGTCCTTCCATTGGTTTTTTAAGGGCATCCCGCTTGCTTGAATTTGCTTAGTGCATCCTCCTTCCTTGACTTTGTTTAGAGAATTCCCCTCATTAAGTTTATTAAGGGACGTTTAGGGCATCCCATTTGTGTAAGTTTTTTAGGGTATGCCTCGTCCTTCACCCCATAATCAACATGTCGTCCTAAGTTCCGTCTAAACATAATCATTTGTTCCCAAGATTGCTCATCATTGGAATGCCATTCATAGTTTTATTCATTTTCATTCTTAGTTTGTTTAGTTTAACATCATCGCGATTCCATCCTGGGTTCTATCTAAGCTAATTCGTTGGTTCTTTTGATTGCTCATCATTCGACCACAATTCTAGGTTCTACATCTGTTCATTCTTCATTCCTTTAGTTACCCGTCATTTGGTTACTATCCTAGTTTAAATGTAGGTATATTCGTTTGTTCCTCTTATTTTTTATAACTAGGACTTTATCCTAGGTTCTATCTATATCCAATTTGAGTTAATTTTGTGTCCAATTGTTTGCAAACCATCTTAGGTTCCACCTAAGCTTAGTTGGTTGTTTGTTATGTTTCTCATCATTGTGATGTCACCGTAGTTTCTACCTAGGTTTGCTCTTAGTTCCTTTTGGATCCAAGCATTTCGATGCAGTCCTAGGTTCGACGTATATTCAATTTTCGTTCCTTTTTTTCCCATCATTGTGAACTATCTACGCTTATTCGTATGTTCCATTCCTCTGGATTACTTAGCAGACTCCCACTTCCTTTAGTGTAGTAGAGCAGAGCCATCTAGTAGTTTGTTTAGCGCAACTCCATTTTTTGAGGTTTTTTTAGCACAACCGCTTGTGTTGGGATTGGGCCTCCCCATCGGTAGAGTTTGTTTGTGGCATGCTCTTTCTATGAGTCTTATTTGTGGATACGCCTTCCTAAAGTTCATTTACGATGTTGTCCTTCCATTGGTTTTTTAAGGGCATCCCGCTTGCTTGAATTTGCTTAGTGCATCCCCCTTCCTTGACTTTGTTTAGAGAATTCCCCTCATTAAGTTTATTAAGGGTCGTCTAGGGCATCCCATTTGCGTAAGTTTTTTTAGGGTAAGCCTCGTCCTTCACCCCATAATCAAGATGTCGTCCTAAGTTCTGTCTAAACATAATCATTTGTTCGCGAGATTGCTCATCATTGGAATGCCATTCATAGTTCTATTCATTTTCATTCTTAGTTTGTTTAGTTTCACATCATTGAGATGCCATCCTGGGTTCTATATAAGCTAATTCGTTGGTTCTTTTGATTGATCATCACTGGACCATAATTCTTGGTTCTATATCTGTTCATTCTTCATTCCTTTAGTTACCCGTCATTGGGTTACTATCCTAGTTTTAATCTACGTTTATTTGTTTCTTCCTCTTATTTTTCTTTATCCTAGGTTCTATCCATATCCAATTTGAGTTAATTTTGTGTCTGATTGTCTGCATACCATCTTAGGTTCCACCTAAGCTTAGTTGGTTGTTTGTTATGTTTCTCATCATTGTGATGCCACCATAGTTTCTACCTAGGTTTGCTCTTAGTTCCTTTGGGATCCAAGCATTTGGATGCGATTTCCTAGGTTCGGCCTCTATTAAATTTTTGTTCCTTTTTTTCCCATCATTGTGAACTATCTAAGCTTATTCGTATGTTCCTTTCCTATGGATTACTTAGCAGACTCCCACTTCCTTTAGTCTAGTAGGTAGAGTTTGTTTGTGGCATGCCCTTTCTATGAGTCTTATTTGTGAATACGCCTTCCTAAAGTTCATTTACGATGTTGTCCTTCCATTGGTTTCTTAAGGGCATCCTGCTTGCTTGAATTTGCTTAGTGCATCCCCGTTCCTTGACTTTGTTTAGAGAATTCCCCTCATTAAGTTGATTAAGGGGATCGTTTAGCGTAAGTTTTTTTAGGGTATGCCTCATCCTTCACCCCATAATCAAGATGTCGTCCTAAGTTCTATCTAAACATAATCATTTGTTCCCGAGATTCCTCATCATTGGAATGCCATTCATAGTTCTATTCATTTTCATTCTTAGTTTGTTTAGTTTCACATCATTGAGATGCCATCTAGGGTTCTATATAAGCTAATTCGTTGGTTCTTTTGATTGCTCATCACTGGACCATAATTATTGTTTCTATATATTTTCATTCTTCATTCCTTTAGTTACCCGTCTTTGGGTTGCTATCCTAGTTTTAATCTAGGTTTATTCGTTTGTTCCTCTTATTTTTTATCACTAGTACTTTATCCTAGGTTCTATCTATATCCAATATGAGTTAATTTTGTGCTGGATTGTCTGCATACCGTCCTAGGTTCCACCTAAGCTTAGTTGGTTGTTTGTTATGTTTCCCATCATTGTGATGTCACCGTAATTTCTACCTAGGTTTGCTCTTAGTTCCTTTGGGATCCAAGCATTTGGATGCAATCCTAGGTTCGGCCTATATTCAATTTTCGTTCCTTTTTTTCCCGTCATTGTGAACTATCTAAGCTTATTCGTATGTTCCTTTCCTATGGAGTACTTAGCAGACTCCCACTTCCTTTAGTGTAGTAGAGTAAAACCATCTAGTAGTTTGTTTAGTACAACTCCATTTTTTGAGGTTTTTTTAGCACAACCGCTTTTGTTGGGATTGGGCCTCCCCATCGGTAGAGTTTGTTTGTGACGTGCCCCTTCTATTAGTCTTATTTGTGAATACGCCTTCCTAAAGTTCATTTACGATGTTGTCCTTCCATTGGTTTTTTAAGGGCATCATGCTTGCTTGAATTTGCTTAGTGCATCCCCCTTCCTTGACTTTGTTTAGAGAATTCCCCTCATTAAGTTTATTAAGGGTCGTCTAGGGCATCCCATTTGCGTAAGTTTTTTTAGGGTAAGCCTCGTCCTTCACCCCATAATCAAGATGTCGTCCTAAGTTCTGTCTAAACATAATCATTTGTTCGCGAGATTGCTCATCATTGGAATGCCATTCATAGTTCTATTCATTTTCATTCTTAGTTTGTTTAGTTTCACATCATTGAGATGCCATCCTGGGTTCTATATAAGCTAATTCGTTGGTTCTTTTGATTGATCATCACTGGACCATAATTCTTGGTTCTATATCTGTTCATTCTTCATTCCTTTAGTTACCCGTCATTGGGTTACTATCCTAGTTTTAATCTACGTTTATTTGTTTCTTCCTCTTATTTTTCTTTATCCTAGGTTCTATCCATATCCAATTTGAGTTAATTTTGTGTCTGATTGTCTGCATACCATCTTAGGTTCCACCTAAGCTTAGTTGGTTGTTTGTTATGTTTCTCATCATTGTGATGCCGCCATAGTTTCTACCTAGGTTTGCTCTTAGTTCCTTTGGGATCCAAGCATTTGGATGCGATTTCCTAGGTTCGGCCTCTATTAAATTTTTGTTCCTTTTTTTCCCATCATTGTGAACTTTCTAAGCTTATTCGTATGTTCCTTTCCTGTGGATTACTTAGCAGACTCCCACTTCCTTTAGTCTAGTAGGTAGAGTTTGTTTGTGGCATGCCCTTTCTATGAGTCTTATTTGTGAATACGCCTTCCTAAAGTTCATTTACGATGTTGTCCTTCCATTGGTTTCTTAAGGGCATCCTGCTTGCTTGAATTTGCTTAGTGCATCCCCGTTCCTTGACTTTGTTTAGAGAATTCCCCTCATTAAGTTGATTAAGGGGATCGTTTAGCGTAAGTTTTTTTAGGGTATGCCTCGTCCTTCACCCCATAATCAAGATGTCGTCCTAAGTTCTGTCTAAACATAATCATTTGTTCCCAAGATTCCTCATCATTGGAATGCCATTCATAGTTTTATTCATTTTCATTCTTAGTTTGTTTAGTTTAACATCATCGCGATTCCATCCTGGGTTCTATCTAAGCTAATTCGTTGGTTCTTTTGATTTCTCATCATTCGACCACAATTCTAGGTTCTACATCTGTTCATTCTTCATTCCTTTAGTTACCCGTCATTGGGTTACTATCCTAGTTTAAATGTAGGTATATTCGTTTGTTCCTCTTATTTTTTATAACTAGGACTTTATCCTAGGTTCTATCTATATCCAATTTGAGTTAATTTTGTGTCCAATTGTTTGCAAACCATCTTAGGTTCCACCTAAGCTTAGTTGGTTGTTTGTTATGTTTCTCATCATTGTGATGTCACCGTAGTTTCTACCTAGGTTTGCTCTTAGTTCCTTTTGGATCCAAGCATTTCGATGCAGTCCTAGGTTCGACGTATATTCAATTTTCGTTCCTTTTTTTCGCATCATTGTGAACTATCTACGCTTATTCGTATGTTCCATTCCTCTGGATTACTTAGCAGACTCCCACTTCCTTTGTGTAGTAGAGCAGAGCCATCTAGTAGTTTGTTTAGCGCAACTCCATTTTTTGAGGTTTTTTTAGCACAACCGCTTGTGTTGGGATTGGGCCTCCCCATCGGTAGAGTTTGTTTGTGGCATGCTCTTTCTATGAGTCTTATTTGTGAATACGCCTTCCTAGAGTTCATTTACGATGTTGTCCTTCCATTGGTTTTTTAAGGGCATCCCGCTTGCTTGAATTTGCTTAGTGCATCCCCCTTCCTTGACTTTGTTTAGAGAATTCCCCTCATTAAGTTGATTAAGGGGATCGTTTAGCGTAAGTTTTTTTAGGGTATGCCTCATCCTTCACCCCATAATCAAGATGTCGTCCTAAGTTCTATCTAAACATAATCATTTGTTCCCGAGATTCCTCATCATTGGGATGCCATTCATAGTTCTATTCATTTTCATTCTTAGTTTGTTTAGTTTCACATCATTGAGATGCCATCCTGGGTTCTATATAAGCTAATTCGTTGGTTCTTTTGATTGCTTATCACTGGACCATAATTATTGTTTCTATATATTTTCATTCTTCATTCCTTTAGTTACCCGTCTTTGGGTTGCTATCCTAGTTTTAATCTAGGTTTATTCGTTTGTTCCTCTTATTTTTTATCACTAGTACTTTATCCTAGGTTCTATCTATATCCAATATGAGTTAATTTTGTGCTGGATTGTCTGCATACCGTCCTAGGTTCCACCTAAGCTTAGTTGGTTGTTTGTTATGTTTCTCATCATTGTGATGTCACCGTAATTTCTACCTAGGTTTGCTCTTAGCTCCTTTGGGATCCAAGCATTTGGATGCAATCCTAGGTTCGGCCTATATTCAATTTTCGTTCCTTTTTTTCCCGTCATTGTGAACTATCTAAGCTTATTCGTATGTTCCTTTCCTATGGAGTACTTAGCAGACTCCCACTTCCTTTAGTGTAGTAGAGTAAAGCCATCTAGTAGTTTGTTTAGTACAACTCCATTTTTTGAGGTTTTTTTAGCACAACCGCTTTTGTTGGGATTGGGCCTCCCCATCGGTAGAGTTTGTTTGTGGCATGCCCCTTCTATTAGTCTTATTTGTGAATACGCCTTCCTAAAGTTCATTTACGATGTTGTCCTTCCATTAGTTTTTTAAGGGCATTCCGCTTGCTTGAATTTGCTTAGTGCATCCCCCTTCCTTGACTTTGTTTAGAGAATTCCCCTCATTAAGTTTATTAAGGGGATCATGTAGGGCATCCCACTTGCGTGAGTGTTTTTAGGGTATGCCTTGTCCTTCACCCCATAATCAAGATGTCGTCCTAAGTTCTATCTAAACATAATCATTTGTTCCCAAGATTGCTCATCTTTGGAATGCCATTCATAGTTCTATTCATTTTCATTCTTCGTTTGTTTAGTTTCACATCATTGAGATGCCATCCTGGGTTCTATATAAGCTAATTCGTTGGTTCTTTTGATTGCTCATCACTGGACCATAATTATTGTTTCTATATATTTTCATTCTTCATTCCTTTAGTTACCCGTCTTTGGGTTGCTATCCTAGTTTTAATCTAGGTTTATTCGTTTGTTCCTCTTATTTTTTTATCACTAGTACTTTATCCTAGGTTCTATCTATATCCAATATGAGTTAATTTTGTTCTGGATTGTCTGCATACCGTCTTAGGTTCCACCTAAGCTTAGTTGGTTGTTTGTTATGTTTCTCATCATTGTGATGTCACCGTAATTTCTACCTAGGTTTGCTCTTAGTTCCTTTGGGATCCAAGCATTTGGATGCAATCCTAGGTTCAGCCTATATTCAATTTTCGTTCCTTTTATTCCCATCATTGTGAACTATATAAGCTTATTCGTATGTTCCCTTCCTATGGATTACTTAGCAGACTCACACTTCCTTTAGTGTAGTAGAGCAGAGCCATCTAGTAGTTTGTTTAGCGCAACTCCATTTTTTGAGGTTTTTTTAGCACAACTGCTTTTGTTGGGATTGGGCCTCCCCATCGGTAGAGTTTTTTTTTTGTGGCATGCCCTTTCTATGAGTCTTATTTGTGAATACGCCTTCCTAAAGTTCATTTACGATGTTGTCCTTCCATTAGTTTTTTAAGGGCATCCCGCTTGCTTGAATTTGCTTAGTGCATCCCCCTTCCTTGACTTTATTTAGAGAATTCCCCTCATTAAGTTTATTAAGGGGATTGTTTAGGGCATCCCATTTGCGTAAGTTTTTTTAGGGTAAGCCTCGTCCTTCACCCCATAATCAAGATGTCGTCCTAAGTTCTGTCTAAACATAATCATTTGTTCGCGAGATTGCTCATCATTGGAATGCCATTCATAGTTCTATTCATTTTCATTCTTAGTTTGTTTCGTTTCACATCATTGAGATGCCATCCTGTGTTCTATATAAGCTAATTCGTTGGTTCTTTTGATTGATCATCACTGGACCATAATTCTTGGTTGTATATCTGTTCATTCTTCATTCCTTTAGTTAACCGTCATTGGGTTACTATCCTAGTTTTAATCTTCGTTTATTCGTTTGTTCCTCTTATTTTTTTTATCACTAGGGCTTTATCCTAGGTTCTATCTATATCCAATTTGAGTTAATTTTATGTCAGATTGTCTGCATACCGTCTGAGGTTCCACCTAAGCTTAGTTGGTTCTACCTAGGTTTGCTCTTAGTTCCTTTGGGATCCAAGCATTTGGATGTAATCCTAGGTTCGGCCTATATTCAATTTTCGTTCCTTTTTTTCCCATCATTGTGAACTATCTAAGCTTATTCGTATGTTCCTTTCCTATGGATTACTTAGTAGACTCCCACTTCCTTTAGTGTAGTAGAGCAGTGCCATGTAGTAGTTTGTTCTTAGTCCCTTTCGGTTCCAAACAATTCGATGGAGTCCTATGTTCAGTGTTCGTTCGTTTGGTTTCCCTCCATTGTGAATTATTGAAACTTATTCATATGTTCCTTTTGTTTCTCATCATTAGAACACCATCCTATGAATTTGTTTAAGGGTAAACACTATTCCTTTAGTATGTTGAGGACATCCTCCTTCCTTGAGTTTGTTGAGTGTTCCCCTTCATTGAGTTTATTTGGGGCATCCTCTTTCCTGGAGTGTTATTAGGGTTTTCCCGTTTTTCTACTTTTTTAGAACATTCCTATTCATCGGGCTATCAAACTACCTTGATTTACTTTAGTCCATCATCTTTCGTTGAGTTTCTTAGGTCATCCATCTTCGTTGAGATTTTTAATGCATTCCCTTTCCTAGAGTTTACTTAGGCCAACCAACTTCATTCAATTCTTTGTGGGCATACCCTTTCCTAGGGATTACTAAGTAGATTCCTAATTCCTTTAGTCTAGTAAGGCATACCCATCTAGTAGTTTGTTTAGCGCAACTCCATTTTTTGATGTTTTTTTAGCATGACCGCTTATGTTGGGATTGGGCCTCCCCATTGGTAGAGTATGTTTGTGGCATGCCCTTTCTTTGAGTCTGATTAGTGAATCTGCCTTCTTAAAGGTCATTTACGATGTTGTTCTTCCATTGGTTTTTTAAGGGCATCCCGCTTGCTTGAATTTGCTTAGTGCATCCCCCTTCCTTGACTTTGTTTAGAGAATTCCCCTCATTAAGTTTATTAAGGGGATCGTTTAGGGCATCCCACTTCCTTAAGTTTTTTTAGGGTATCCCTCGTCCTTCACCCCATAATCAGGATGTCATCTTATGCTCTATCTATAAAGAATGATTTGTTCCCGAGATTGGTCATCACTGGAATGCCATTCATAGTTCAATTCATTTTTATTCTTAGTTTTGTTTAGTTTCATCATTGAGATGCCATGTTAGGTTCTATCTATATCCAATTTGAGTTAATTTTGTGTCCGATCGTCTACGGACCATGCTAGGTTCTACCTAAGCTTAGTTGCTTGTTTCTTATGTTTCTCATCATTGTGATGTCATCCTAGTTTCTATAAAGGTTTGTTCTTAGTCCTTTTAGGTTCCAAAGTTTTTGATGGAGTCCTAGGTTCGACCTATGTTCATTGTTCGTTTGTTTGGTTTCCCTCCATTGTGAATTATCAAAGCTTATTCGTATGTTCCTTTCGTTTCTCATCATTAGAACACCATCCTATGAATTTGTTTAAGGGTAGACCCTATTCCTTTAGTATGTTGAGGATATCCTTCTTCCTTGAGTTGCTTTCGGGCATCCCCTTCCTTTAGTTTCTTTAGGGTATTCCCCTTCATTGAGTTTATTTAGGGCATCCTCTTTCCTGGAGTGTTATTAGGGTATTCCCATTCCTCTATGTTTTTAGAACATTCCTGTCCATTGGGCTATCAAACTACCCTGATTTACTTCTTAGTCCCTCATCTTTCCTTGAGTTTCTTAGGTAATCGTTCTTCATGGAGATTTTTAATTCATTCCCTTTCCTAGAGTTTGTTTAGGCCAACCAACTTCCTTCAATTCTTTGAGGGCATACCCTTTCCAAGGGATTACTAAGCAGACTACCAATTCCTTTAGTCTAGTAGGCATACCCATCTAGTAGTTTGTTTAGCGCAACTCCATTTTTTGAGGTTTTTTTAGCACGACCGCTTTTGTTGGGATTGGGCCTCCCTATTGGTAGAGTTTGTTTGTGGCATGCCTTTTCTTTGAGTCTTATTAGTAAATCCGCCTTCTTAAAGGTCATTTATGATGATGTTTTTCCATTGGTTTTTTAAGGGCATCCCGCTTGCTTGAATTTGCTTAGTGCATCCCCCTTCCTTGACTTTGTTTAGAGAATTCCCCTCCTTAAATTTATTAAGGGGATCATTTAGGGTATCCCTCATCCTTCACCCCATAATCAGGATGTCATCCTAAGCTCTATCTAAACAGAATCATTTGTTCCCTAGATTGCTCATCATTGGAATGCCATTCAAAGTTCTATTCATTTTCATTCTTAGTTTGTTTAGTTTCACATCATTGGGATGCCACCCTAGGTTCTATCTATATCCAATTTGAGTTAATTTTTAGTCCGATTGTGTGCATACCATCCTAGGTTCTACCTAAGCTTAGTTGGTTGTTTGTTATGTTTCTCATCATTGTGATGTTATCCTAGTTCCTATAAACGTTTGTTCTTAGTCCCTTTGGGTTCCAATGTTTTCGATGGAGTCCTAGGTTTGGCCTATGTTCGTTGTTTGTTTGTTTGGTTTCCCTCCCTCCATTGTGAATTATCCAAGCTTATTCGTATGTTCCTTTTGTTTCTCATCACTAGAACACCTTCCTATGAATTTATTTAAGGGTACACCCCATTCCTTTAGTATGTTGAGGATATCCTCCTTCCTTGAGTTTGTCTAGGGTATTCCCCTTCATTGAGTTTATTTAGGGCATACTCTTTCCTCGAGTGTTATTAGGGTATTCCCATTCCTCTATTTTTTTTTTAAAGAAAATTGTTGTTCATTGGGCTATCAAACTTTCCTGATAAAGTCCATCATCTTTCCTTGAGTTTCTTAGGTCATTCATCTTCATGGAGATTTTTAATTCATTTCCTTTCCTAGAGTTTGTTTAGGCCAACCAACTTCCTTCAATTCCTTGAGGGCATACCCTTTCCTAGGGACTACTAAGCAGACTCCCAATTCCTTTAGTCTGGCCAGGGCATACCTATCTAGTAGTTTGTTTAGCGCAACTCCATTTTTTGAGGTTTTTTTTAGCATGACCACTTTTGTTGGGATTGGCAATCGCCTTAGTAGAGTTTGTTTGTGGCATCCCCTTTTATTACTAAATCCGCCTTCCTAAGGTTCATTTAAGATGATGTTCTTCCACCGGTTTCTTAAGGGCATCCCGCTTGCTTGAATTTGCATAGTGCATCCCCTTTCCTTAACTTTGTTTAGAGAATTCCCCTCATTAATTTTATTAAGGGGATCATTTAGGGCATCCCACTTCCTTAAGTTTTTTTAGGGTATCCCTCGTCCTTCACCCTATAATCAGAATTTCATCCTTAGTTCTACTTAAACATAATTATTTCTTCCCGAGATCGCTCATCATTGGAATGCCATTCATAGTTCTATTCATTTTCATTCTTAGTTTGTTTAGTTTCACATCAATGAGATGTCATCCTAGGTTCTATCTATATCCAATTTGAGTTAATTTTGTGTCCGATCGTGTGCATACCATCCTAGGTTCTACCTAAGCTTAGTTGGTTGTTTGTGATGTTTCTCATCATTGTGATGTTATCCTAGTTCCTATAAATGTTTGTTCTTAGTCCCTTTGGGTTCCAAAGTTTTCGATGGAGTCCTAGGCTTAGCCTATCTTCGTTGTTTATTTGTTTGGTTTCCCTCATTGGGAATTATCGAAGCTTATTCGTACGTTCCTTTTGTTTCTCATCATTAGAACACCATCCTATGAATTTGTTTAAGGATACACCCTATTCCTTTTGTTTGTTGAGGATATCCTCCTTCCTTGAGTTGCTTTCAGGCATCCCTTTCCTCGAGTTTGTTAAGGGTATTCGCGTTCATTGAGTTTATTTAGGGCATCCTCTTTCCTCGAGTGTTATTAGGGTATTCCCATGACTATTTTTTTTAGAACATTCCATTCCATTGGGCTATCAAACTACCTTGATTTACTTTAGTCCCTCATCTTTCCTTGAGTTTCTTAGGTCATCCCTCTTCATGGAGATTTTTAATTTATTCCCTTTCCTATAGTTTGTTTAGGCCAACCAACCTCTTTCAATTTTTACAGGGCATACCCTTTCCTAGGGATTACTTAGAAGACTTCCACATCCTTTAGTGTAGTAGGGCATCCCTATCCAGTTGTTTCTTTAGCGCAACTGCATTTCTTGATGTTGTTTTAGCACAACCACTTTTGTTGGGATTGGCCATCATCCTTAGTAGAGTTTGTTTGTGGCATGCCCTTTTATTAGTGAATCCGCCTTCTTAAATTTCATTTACGATGATGTTCTTCCATTTGTGTTTTTAGGCATCCCCTTCCTTGAGTTTGTTTAGGGTATTCCCCTTCATTGAGTTTATTTAGGGCATCCACTTTCCGCAAGTGTTATTAGGGGATTCCTATTCCTCTATTTTTTTAGAACATTCTTGTTCATTGGGCTATCAAACTACCTTGATTTACTTTAGTCCATCATCTTTCCTTGAGTTTCTTAGGTCATCCATCTTCATGGAGATTTTTAATTCATTCCCTTTCCTAGAGTTTGTTTAGGCCAACAAACTTTCTTCAATTCTTTGAGGGCATACCCTTCCTAGGGATTACTTAGCAGACTCCCACCTCCTTTAGTGTAGTAGGGCATCCCTATCCAGTAGTTTCTTTAGCGCAACTCCATTTCTTGATGTTTTTTTAGCATAACCACTGTTGTTGGGATTGGCCATCCTCTTTCGTAGAGTTTGTTTGTGGCATACCCTTTCTTTGAGTCTTATTATTGAATCCGCCTTCTTAAAGTTCATTTACGATGTTGTTCTTCCATTGGCTTTTTAAGGGCATCCCGCTTGGTTGACTTTGCTTAGTGCATCCCCCTTCCTTGACTTTGTTTAGAGAATTCCCCTCATTAAGTTTATTAAGGGGATTTTTTTGGGCATCCCACTTCTTGAAATTTGTTCAGGGTATCCCTCGTCCTAGGTTCTATCTAAACATGATCATTTGTTCTCGAGAATGCCATTCATTCTTCTATTCATTTTCATTCTTTTTCTGTTTAGTTTCACATCATTGAAATGCCATCCTAGGTTCTATCTATATCCAATTTGAGTTAAACTTGTGTTCGATCGTTTGAATACCATCCTAGGTTCTACCTAAGCTTAGTTGGTTTTTTGTTATGCTTCTCATCATTGTGATGTCGTCCTAGTTTCTATAAAGTTTTGTTCTTAGTCCCTTTGGGTTCCAAACAATTCGATGGAGGCCTAGGTTTGGCCTATGTTCATTGTTTGTTCCTTTGGTTTCCCCTCATTGTGAATTATTGAAGCTTATTCATATGTTCCTTTTGTTTCTCATCATTAGAACACCATCCTATGAATTTCTTAAAGGGGACACCCTATTCCTTTAGTATGTTGAGGACATCCTTCTTCCTTGAGTTGTTCTCGGGCATCCCCTTCCTTAAGTTTGTTTAGGATATTCCTCTTCATTGAGTTTATTTAGGGCATCCTCTTTCCTGGAGTGTTATTAGGGGATTCCCATTCCTTTATTTTTTTTTAGAAAATTCCTGTTCATTGGGCTATCAAACTGATTTCATTTATTTTAGTCCATCATCTTTCCTTGAGTTTCTTAGGTCATCCATCTTCATGGACATTTTTAATTCATTCCCTTTCCTAGAGTTTGTTTAGGCCAACCAACTTCCTTCAATTCTTTGAGGGCATATCATTTCCTAGGGATTACTTAGCATACTCCCACTTCCTTTAGTGTAGTAGGGCATCCCTATCTGGTAGTTTCTTTAGCGCAACTCCATTTCTTGATATTGTTTTAGCACAACCACTTTTGTTGGGCTTGGCCATCATCCTTAGTAGAGTTTGTTTGTTGCATGCCCTTTCTTTGAGTCGTATTAGTGAATGCGCCTTCTTGAAGTTCATTTACGATGTTGTTCTTCTATTGGTTTTGTAAAGGCATCCCGCTTGCTTGAATTTGCTTTGTGCATCCCCCTTCCTTGAATTTGCTTTGTTCTTCTATTGGTTTAGGGCATCCCACTTCTTGAATTTTGTTCAGGGTATCCCTCGTCCTTCACCCCATAATCAGGATGTCATCCTAGGTTCTATCTAAACATGATAATTTGTTCTCGAGATTGCTCATCATTGGAATGCCATTCATTCTTCTATTCATAGTTTGTTTAGCTTCTATCTATATCAAATTTGAGTAAATTTTGTGTTCGATCGTTTGCATACCATCCTAGGTTCTACCTAAGCTTAGTTGGTTGTTTGTTATGTTTCTCATCATTGTGATGTCATCCTAGTTTCTATAAAGGTTTGTTCTTAGTCCCTTTGAGTTCCAACAATTTGATGGAGTCCTAGGTTCGGCCTATGTTCATTGTTCGTTCTTTTTGTTTCCCTCCATTGTGAATTATTGAAGCTTATTCGTATGTTCATTTTGTTTCCCATCATTAGAACACCATCGTAAGAATTTTTTTAAGGGTCCGTATTCCTTTAGTATGTTAAGGACATCCTCCTTCCTTTAGTTGTTTTCGGGCATCCCCTTCCTTGAGTTTTTTTAGGGTATTCCCCTTCATAGATCGAATTTTAATAGACGATTTGTGAATCATCTTATTATTGATTTTCGAATCCTTTTGTTTTTGAGTTTCACTAGATTCATGTACTTCTCTCAATCCAAATAATTGAGCTGGATACATTTTTAAGAGTTCTTTTATTATTTCTTTTTATATTTATATATAGAACATTGTTGATAACCCATTTTTTTATTTCTTTTGAACTCTTAAAAATAAAAACAATTTTGTTTGTTCTTTTAAAACTGTTAGAACTATAAAACACTTGTTTTTAAATTTTCTAATTCTTTTTTCAAGTTCTTTCAAAATGGGTTTAAAAAAGGAAGGTCGTTTTCGGGGAGAACCAAAAGGCAGATCAGTTTCTTTAGGGCATCCTCTTTCCTCGAGTGTAAGTAGTGTATTCCCATTCCTCTATTTGTTTAGAACATTCTTGTTCATTGGGCTGTCAAACTACCTTGATTTACTTTAGTCCATCATCTTTCCTTGAGTTTCTTAGGTCATCATTCTTCATGGAGATTTTTAATTCATTCCCTTTCCTAGAGTTTGTTTAGGCCAACCAACTTCCTTCAATTCTTTGAGGGCATACCCTTTCCTAGGAATTACTTAGTAGACTCCAACTTTCTTTAGTGTAGTAGGGCATCCCTATCCACTAGTTTCTTTACCGCAACTCTATTTCTTGATGTTTTTTTAGCACAACCACTTTTGTTGGGATTGGCCATCGTCCTTAGTAGAGTTTGTTTCTGGCATGCCCTTTCTTTGAGTCTTATTAGTGAATCCGCCTTCTTAAAGTTCATTTACCATGTTGTTCCTCCATTGGTTTTTAAGGGCATCCCGCTTGCTTGAATTTTCTTAGTGCATCCCCCTTCCTTGACTTTCTTTAGAGAATTCCCCTCATTAAGGGGATTGTTTAGGGTATCCTACTTCCATAAGTTTTTTTAGGGTATCCCTCGTCCTTCACCCCATAATCAGGATGTCATCCTATGCTCTATCTATAAAGAATCATTTTTTCCCGAGATTGCTCATCAATGGCATGCCATTCTTAGTTTGTTTAGTTTCACATCATTGAGATGCCATCCTAGGTTCTATCTAAGCTAATTCATTTTTTCTTTTGATTGCTCATCATTCGACCATAATTCTTGGTTGTATCTCTGTTCATTCTTAGGTCTTTAAGTTACCCGTCATTGGGTTACTATCCTAGTTTTAATCTAAGTTGATTCATTTATTCCTTTGATTTCTCATAACTAGAACATCATCCTAAGTTCTATCTATATCCAATTTGACTTAATTTTTTTGTCTGATCGTCTGGATACCATCCTAGGTTCTACCTAAGTTTAGTCGGTTGTTTGTTATGTTTCTCATCATTGGGATGTCATTTCTATCAAGGTTTGTTCTTAGTTCCTTTGGGTTCCAAACATTTGGATACAATTCTAGGTTCAACCTATGTTCATTGTTTGTTCCTTTGGTTTCCCATCATTGTGAACTATCTAAGCTTATTTGTCTGTTCCTTTGGTTTCTCATAAGTAGGACGCCATTCTATGAATTTGTTTAAGGGTATGCATTATTCCTTGATTATGTTCCGGACGTCCTCGTTCCTTAAGTTGTTTTCGGGCATCCCCTGCCTTGAATTGGTTTACGGTATTCCCCTTTTTGGGTATCCTCTTTCCTCGAGTGTTATTAGGGTATTCCCATTCCTCAATTTTTTTAGAACATTCTTGTTCATTGGGCTATGAAACTACCTTGATTTACTATTGTCTATCACCCTTCATTCACTTTCTTAGGTCACCCATCTTCATGGAGATTTGTAATTCATTCGCTTTCCTAGAGTTTGTTCAGACCAACAACCCTCCTTCAATTCTTTTAGGGCATACCCTTTCCTAGAGATTACTTAGAAAACTCCCACTTCCTTTAATGTAGTAGGGCATCCCCATCCAATAATTTGTTTAGCGCAACTCCATTTCTTGACCTTTTTTAGCACAACCGCTTTTGTTTGGATTCGTCATCCCCCTTGGTAGAGTTTGTTTGTCGCTTGCCCTTTTTATGAGTCTTACTAGTGAATCCACCTTCTTAAAGTTCATATACGACGTTCTTCTTCCATTGGCTTTTTAAGGGTATCCCACTTACTCGAATTTGCTTAGAGCATCACCCTTCGTTGACTTTGACTAGAGAATTCCCTTCATTAAGTTTATTAAGGGAATCGTTTAGGGCATCCCACTTCCTTAAGTTTGTTTAGGGTATCCCTCATCCTTCACCTCATAATCAGGTTGTCATCCTAGGTTCTATCTAAACATAATTAATTGTTCCTGATATTGCTCATCATTGGAATACGATTCATAGTTCAATTCATTTTCATTCTTGGTTTGTTTAATTTCACATCATTGAGATTCTATTCTTGGTGTTATCTAAGTTAATTCGTTTGTTCTTTGGATTGCTCATCATTGGACCATAATTCTTGGTTCTATCTCTATTCATTCTTAGTTCCTTTAGTTACCCACCATTGGGTTACTATCCTAGTTTTAATGTAAGTTTAGTCGTTTCATCCTCTTTTTTCTCATCACTAGGACGTCATCCTAGGTTCTATCTATATCCAATTTCAGTTAAATTTGTGTTTGATCCTCTACATGCCATCCTAGGTTCTAACTAAGCTTAGTTGGTTGTTTGTTATATTTCTTATCATTGTGATGTCATCCTAGTTTCCATCTAGGTTTTTTCTTGGCTCCTTTGGGTTCCAAGCATTTGGATGCAATCCTAGGTTTGGCCAATATTTTCACAACTGATAAACTGCTCACCCCCACCAATCTATATATATATATATATATCCAAATATCAATGCTCCACAAGATAAGTGGTCAATATAATAATGACTATTCTGGGACATCACCTAAGGGCAAGTCATACCCTGTATCTTTTGGGACTCATACCCAAGGGCAAGACCAACCCCATGTTTTTAGGAACTAAAACCCAAGGGTAGGACCAACCCCATACACCCACATCGGAATGTCTTCCTCAAGGGCTTTAGGGACTTTCAGCCAAGGATCCACAGTCCCACATAAACAATATATCAAAGGATAATGCCTGTAGCATCACATAAATACTTCCTACCAATCAATTCTCTTAATATCATCTGTGATTATTCCATATCCTTCTTGCAATGCAACCACACCATGAACCATTTCCACAACACAAAACCATGAATCTTCATACAAATATATGTTCCAATCTCAATGTAACATTTCAACACAATAAACCAAGATGCAGTGACACGTTAAAACATTTTATGAAATTCCCTACCTTACACTGGCTTTGCCTCTATGATTCTTCTATTTAGGCGATCTTCACCTATTACAAGGAACTAAAATGAAACACATAATTTAGACTTTCTAACGATGAAAATTTATACAATTTACTGTTGCTAATTTTTAATTATAATATTCTCTAATCTACATGTCTACAAGTTTTCAAATAAAATTTGAATTGAATTAAACATTATTTACAATTCATATTAATAGTCCCTAATTAATTACCAAACACTTATTGTTTTGATTTTTTTAACAAATCCCAAGTGTCTAAATAACCTAATTAATCACATGTTTATCAATCTACTTTTCAATTAAACCAAATTAAACAAATATTTATGCTAATCTTACCATTAACAAAATACTTTTATTGTTGATTAATTGTGATTTTTAACTGAAACATGTTTATAGCTAATTAAACTCAACTTTTACACAAATTTTATCATTAATTTGTTTCAACATACCATTAGAAACCAAAATAAAATTAAACAACTTGCTTACCTCAAATCTACACTTTCTATCTCTAGATCCTCTGTCCAAGTAGGCGGTTGTAGGCAACATGGCTTCCACTAACTCAATTTTCCACTTTAGCCCTTCAAGTTATCAAAAATTAACCCATAATTCCCCACTAGTCCTTTAGGTTTTCATAACTATAATCAGCCCCTAATAACCTAATAAGCATGGTTAAGTCATTAACTAATCTCACTTATCCTCAATCAAAGTTTAATTCATAATTAAATAGGATTAAGACTAAGCTAGTTTTAACATCTAATTAAGCACATTTAAATTTAAGTTCTAAGATAATCATTATTGCTCACTTATTTCAATGGTGCTAGGTATTACAATCCATCTTCATGGAGATTTTAATTCATTCCCTTTCCTAGAGTTTGTTTAGACCAACAACCTTCCATCAATTCTTTTAGGGCATACCCTTTCCTAGGGATTACTTAGCAGACTCCCACTTTCTTTAGTGTACTAGGGCATCCCCATCCAGTAGTTTGTTTAGTGCAACTCCATTTCTTGAGGTTTTTTAGCACAACCGCTTGTGTTGGGATTGGGCATCCCCCTTTGGTAGAGTTTTTTTGTGGCATGCCCCTTCTATGAGTCCTATTAGTGAATCCCCCTTCTTAATGTTCATTTGCGACGTTCTTCTTCCATTGGCATTTTAAGGGCATCCCGCTTACTCGAATTTGCTTCCTTGAAAGAATTCCGATCATTAAGTTTATTCCTTTAGTTTTTTTAGGGTATCCCTTGTCCTTCACCCCATAATCAGAATGCCATCCTAGGTTCTATCTAAACATAATCATTTGTTCCTGAGATTGCTCATTATTGGAACGCCATTCATAGTTCTATTCATTTTCATTCTTTGAGATGCCATCCTAGGTTCTATCTAAGCTAATTCATTTGTTCTATCTCTGTTCATTCAGTTCCTTCGTCATTGGGTTACTATCCTAGTTTTAATCTAAGTTTATTCGTTTGTTCATTTGATTTCTGATCACTAGGACATCATCCTATGTTCTATCTATATCCAATTTAAGTTAATTTTGTGTCTGATTGTCTACATACCATCCTAGGTTCTACCTAAGCTTAGTTGGTAGTTTGTTATGTTTCTCGTCATTGTGATGTCATCCTAGCACTAATGAATTAAATAGGCAATGATTATCTTAGATGTTAAAACTAGTTTAGTGTTAATCCTGTTTAATTAGGGATTAATCTAATTAAGGTTAAGTGAGATTAGTTAATGACTTAACCACGCTTATTAGGTTGTTAGGGGCTGATTATAGTTATGAAATTCTAAAGGACTAATTCGCAATTATGGGTTTAATTTTGATAACTTGAACGACTAAAGTGCAAAATTTAGGAGTTGGAGTTTAGTGGTAGGCATGTGGCCTGCCACCTCTTACTTGGCTGCATGGAGAGCCCTATAGAAGGGCCTGCAACTCGTTTTGCACCATTTAGTTGCAGCAGCTTGGGTTAGAGAGAGGATCTAATGAGAGAAAGTGTAGATTTGAGGTAAACAAGTTGTTTATTTTTGTTCCTAATTGTATGTTGAAACAAATTAACAGTAAAATTTTTGTAAAAGTTGAGAGTAATTAGCTATAAACATGTATTAGTTAAAAATCACAAATAATTATGGATTTAAGTATTTTAGCTTAAATATTTTATTAACGGTAAGATCAACATAAATCTTTTTTTAATTGAAAAATAGATTAGTAAACATGTGATTAATTAGGTTATTTGGACACTTGGGATTTGTTAATAGGTTAGGCTTTAAGAAAATCAAAAGAATTATTGTTTGGCAATTAATTTGAGAATATTATAATTAAAAAATTAGCAACCATATATTGTATAAATTTTCATCGTTAGGAAGTCTAAATTATGTGTTTCATTTTAATTCCTTGTTATAGGTAAAGATCGCATACATAGAAGAATCATAGAAGGAGGGTCCATGTAAGGTAGAGAATTTTATGTTATCCCATAGTGTATATGATTTCTTTCCTTGAATCATTTATTGTAAATTTCATGTCATTTCTATGATTTCATCAAATGTTTTAATGTGTCATTGCATCTCGGTTTATTGTGTTGAAATGTTAGAATGAGATTGGAACGCATATTGATATCAAGATTCATGGTTCATGGTGTGGTTGCATGGCAACAAGGATATGGAATAATCATAGATGATATTCAGAGAATTGCAATGTGTTTATGTGATGCTACAGGCATTATCTATTGATATATTGTTTATGTGGGACCGTGGGTCCTTAGGTGAAAGTCCCTAAAGCCCTCGAGGAAGACACATCGATGTGGGTGTATGGGGTTGGTCCCGTCCCTAGGTTTTAGTGCCTAAAAACATAGGGTTGGTCTTGCCCTTGGGTATGAGTCCCAAAAGACACAGGGTATGACTTGTGGCGCAGTGATATCTAATATATAGATTGGTGGGGGTGAATAGTTTATCAGGTTTGAAAGGATGGACGAGGAAAAGCAAAGATGAAACCAGCAAACACATGCATACATGTTTGCATATTTGTTAATGGTTAGAAAATGTTTATCATGCATGCTATATGTTTAATTCAAAGTTTTTAAGGGTATGCTTAGGATGGTTATACACTTTCCTACTGAGTTGTGAACTCACCCTATCCCTTCCACCTTAAAATGCAGGTCAGAAGACCTATGCAGGAAATAATGCTTGAGCATTGCTTTACTGTGATTGGATGGATGTTGTTTGCTCGCATTGATAGTGTTTTGAGGCTTTGCCTTTATATTAGAGACGTAATTCTTTTTGTAGGAATGATGTATATATATATATATTTGTTAGGTACACTTGTAGTATGGGCTACCCGTAGTGAACCATGGGGTTTTGGCATATGTAAATTGATGTAGTACACGTTTCTTTCGTGAAACAAAACATGTTTTGTTAACTAATAGTTACAAAGTTTAATACAAGATGTACTTTTTATAACAAGTTTTGCATATCCTCTTTTTGCACAAAATCAAGAAGGAATTTGGCATTTAAATTTTTGTATCCCCATCTCTTTGAGAGTACTTATACTATATTTGGGTATAAATTGTTCAGTTTGAAAAAAAAAAAAAAAAAAAACCGAGGTGTGACATCTTGGTATCAAAGCATAAGGGATTAGATGCCTATTATGGACAATTAGGTGGGGAGCCCAATAGGTGCACTGGAGTCATTATTATTGTTACACTCTTTTATTGTGTATGATATATTAATACTAAGGTGAAAGTTTAAATGATTAACGGTTTGTGTTTTTATTGTGTTGATGACATTCTTGGTTGTATTGGTGCGAGTATGCCTAGCTATGGTAATTGTGATCATGTTTCTTGTTTGAATTCATTACTATAGTGTTGTTGGTATTAGGTCTATTTTCAAAATGATTGTATGTGACATAAGTGGTTTAATTGTATTATTTAAGGATGCTTGATTTAATGAATAACCCTTATAATGTAATGTATTGATAATCTAATCCTTGGATACCTTTCTAAGACAAAATGCCTAGAGCAAGGAACCAACTAACAACAAGGCCTAGACGAACCACTAGATTATCTCCACTATCTCATGCTAATGTTACTGAGGGAAGAGCTACAATATATCCAGTTGCTGGTTCAGAATTTCATAACTGAGCCTAATTGGGGAATTTAAAGCATTGACTCCTCCAATCTTTCTAGGTGGGCCTAATTTTCTTGAAGTTGAGAATTGGATGGAAGAAATAAAGAAAATACTGGATGTAATGGCAGTGCCTGAGGAAAGGAGAGTTTCTTTAGCTTCCTTCATGTTGAGGGATGAAGTAGACAATTGGTGGGATATGATCAAGACTAGTCAGGATGTAACTAAGATGGTTTGGATGCAATTTGAGGAGCTTCTTTTATCTAATTACTTTCCAGAGGTTGTTAGAAGACAAAAAAGAGCTTAATTTATACACTTGGTTCAAAGGAACATGACATTAACTGAATATCCAATAAAGTTTACACAACTATCTGAATATGCTCTGAATGTGGTTGTAGATGAACAAATGCGAGCTGAACAATTCCAAGAGGGGTTGAGATTGAACATTAGAGCACAGGTTGCTCCCTTCATGCTTCGTACTTATAGTGAGGTTGTGGCAAGGGCTTTGGTTAGAGAAAGGGAAATGGAGGAAGCTGGGTTGAGAAGTAAAAATTCTAGGTTTGGTGGTTCAAAAAAACGGGAACAAGATTTTAAGCGCCAAAAAGTGACTCATCCCCAACAACAACCCAGAAAACAAGAGCAGTATAGTGAGACTACAGATATGACCAAGGGACCAAGGAGATGTTAGACATCTTGGGAGGGACTACCCAAAATTCAATGACTTGCTTACAAGCCATCTCAACAGCAATTTCAGCATATGAACTCACGAATCCAAGGAAGGAAACTTTTGTCACACCCTGGTTTTTGTTGTTCTTCAAACTAAACAATTGATACTCAAATACAGTATAATTGCTCTCAAAAATTTACATATTGAGTTCCTACTTGATTTTGTGCAAAAAGAGGATACGCAAAACTTGTTATAAAGAGTAGATGTTGTATTAAACTTTGTGACTATTAGTTAACAAAATATGTTTTGTTTCACAAAAGAAACTTGTACTACATTAATTTACGTATACCAAAACCCCATTATTCACTACGAGTAGCCCATACTACAAGTGTACCTGGCAAGGTCTCAAAAGACTTTCAATGTAGGCAAACAACATCCAATCATAGTAAAGCATTGCTCAAGCATTATTTCCTGCATAGTTCTTCTAACTTGCATCTGGAGGTGGGATAAGGTGACTTCACAACTCAGTAGGAAAGTTTATAACCATCTTAAGCATACCCTTTAAAAACCTTGAATTAAACGTTTAATAGCATGCATGATAAACATTTTATAACCATTAACTGATAAACTGATAACTCCCACCAATATACACATCAAATATCAATGCTCCATAAGATGCCCGATCAATATAATACTGACTATTCTGGGACCTCACCCAAGGGCAAGTCATACCCTGTGTCTTTTGCAACTCATACCCAAGGGCAGGACCAACCCCATGTCATTAGGGACTAAAACCCAGGGACAAGACCAACCCCATACACCCACATCGAAGTGTCTTCCTCGAGGGCTTTAGGGACTTTTGGCCAAGGACCCACGGTCCCACATAAATAATATATCATAATATAATGCTTGTAGCATCGCATAAGTACTTCCCACCAATCAATTCTATGAATATCATCTATGATTATTCCATATCCTTTTGTCAATGCAACCACACCATGAACCATTTCCACAACACTGAACCATGAATCTTCATACAAATATGCGTTCTAATTTCAAGGTAACATTTCAACACAATAAATCAAGATGCACCCTTGGATAGTATAACATTCCTTACCTTACACCGGTTTCCTTTTTGTGTTTCTTCTATTACGAGGAACTGAAATGAAACAACATAATTTAGGTTTTCCTAACCATTAAAATTTATTCTCTTAAATCTTATGAAATTTTCCTTTCTTACTAATTTTTAACAACTTATTGTTTTTTTTTTTTAAATTCACATATTCCCCAATTAATCCAAACAATAATTCTTTTGATTTTCTTAAAACCTAACCTATTAACAAATCCCAAGTGTCCAAATAACCTAATTAATCACATGTTTACTAATCTATTTTTCAATCAAACAAAATTTAAAAAAGATTCATGCCGATCTTACCATTAATAAAATACTTTAAACTTTAATTAATTGTGATTTTTTTTAACTAAAACGTGGTTATAGCTAATTACACTAAACTTTTACACAAATTTTACCGTTAATTCTTTTCAGCATACCATTAGGAACCAAAATAAACAAAAATTAAAAAAATAAACAACTTGCTTACCTCAAATCTACAATTTCTCTCTCTAGATCCTCTCTCTAACCCAAGTTGCTGTAGGTGAACTGGTGCAAAACGAGCTGTAGCCCCTTTTAAAGGGGTCTCTAAGTAGCCAAGCATGAGGTGGCTTGTAGGAGCTGGCATTCCACAAACTCCAATTTCCCAATTTTGCACTTTAGTCCTTCAAGTTATCAAAAATAAAACCCATAATTGCCAATTAGTCCTTTAGGTTTTCATAACCCTAATCAGCCCCTAATAAGCATGCTTAAGTCATTAACCAATCCCACTTAACCTTAATCAAAGTTTAATTCATAATTAAACAAGATTAGCACTAAACTAGTTTTAACATCTAATTAATCATGCTTAAAGTTATGTACTAAGATAATCACTATTGCCTATTTAATTCATTGGTACTAGTTGTTACAACTTTAGACAAGGGAAGCCTGGACAGAAGCTAGAGCAAGGACAACAAGGGAGATTTTATGCATTGGGGTCACAAAATGCAGAGTCAAATGCCTTAGTGGAAGGTATGATCTTATGTTTTAGCACTTGGGCACATGTTTTATTTGGTCTTTGAGCTACCCACTCTTTTATTTCTACATCATGTGCCTCCATGCTAGACATAGAATTTGTTCCCCTTCATTATTCATTATGTGTTGAGACTCCTATGGGTGGTAAGGTGGAAACCGAGTGGGTGTGTAATGCTTGTGTACTTTATATTGGGGATCTTGAAGTTACAATATATCTGGTTCTTCTTGATATTTCATCCTTTGATGTAATTGTGGGGATGGATTGGCTAGACTGGCATCATGCTGTATTAGATTGTTATTTGAAGAAAGTAACATTCCAAATCTCTTCGGGTTCATATTGAAGTTTCTATGGTGACAAAAGGCTTACATTTATTCCATTAATTCGAAACCTAGATGACAAGTGGTCAAGAAAGGATGGTTTACACTATTTTCTTTTTAATATGTTGGGAGAAGGCAAAAAAAAGATAACTATAGATTGCATTCCAATGTTTTGTGAATTTGCTGATGCTTTTCCAAAAGAATTGCCATGTTTACCTCCTCATAGAGAGATGGATTTTTGTAATACCTAGTACTAATGAATTAAATAGGCAATAATGATTATCTTACTACTTAACTTTAAGAATGCTTAATTAGATGTTAAAACTAGTTTAGTGCTGATACTGTTTAATTATGAATTAAACTTTGATTAAGTTTAAGTGGGATTATTTAATGACTTAAGAATGCTTATTCGGTTCTTAGGGGCTGATTAGGGTTATGAAAACCTAAAGGACTAATGGGCAATTATGGGTTTTATTTTTTATAACAAAAAGGACTAAAGTGCAAAATTGGGAAATTGCAGTTAGTGGAATGCCACCTCTTACTTGGGTGGATTGGTGGCAGCCATGTGGGCTGCCACCTCGTGCTTGGCTGCATGGAGATCCCTTTATAAGGGGGCTACAACTCGTTTTCCACCATTTCACCTACAGCAACTTGGGTTAGAGAAAGAATCTAGAGAGAGAGTGTCGATTTGAGGTAAGCAAGTTGTTTAATTTTGTAATTTTTGTTTATTTTGGTTCCTAATGGTATGTTGAAACAAATTAACGGTAAAATTTGTGTAAAAGTTAAGTGTAATTAGCTATAAACTCGTTTTAATTAAAAATCACAATTAATTAAGGATTAAAGGATTTTAACTTAAGTATTTTATTAGTGGTAAGATAAGCATAAATCTTCGTTTAATTTGGTTTGATTGAAAAATAGATTAGTAAACATGTGATTAATTAGGTTATTTGGACACTTGGGATTTGTTAATGGGTTAGGCTTTAAGAAAATCAAAACAATTAGTGTTTGGTAATTAATTAGGGAAATTAATATGCATTGTAAATATTGTTTAATTCAATTCAAATTTGATTTGAAAACCTGTAGGTATATAGATTAGAGAATATGAGAATTAAAAATTAGCAACAATAAACTGTATAAATTTTCATGGTTAGGAAACCTAAATTATGTTGTTTCATTTCAGTTCCTATAGGCAAAGATTGCCTACTTAGAAGAAACACAAAAAGGAAGTTGGTGTAAGGTAGGGAATTTTATACTGTCCCATAGTGCATCTGATTTCTTTCCTTGAAACATTTATTGGAAATTTCATGTCATTTCTATGATTTCATTATATGTTTTAATGTGTCATTGCTTAAGGAGAACCAACAAGCATTCAAGGATCCATTGCATGTTCCAGTTGGCCCTATTACTAAAGCAAGATCTAAGAAGATCAAAGAAGCACTTAATGGGCTAATTCAAGAGATTTGGGCTGATTCTAACGCGGGACATTCCAAGTTTGGCCCAAAGGAAGATGAAGGTGTAATAAATTTAATCCAAGATATTGAGGGTTAATTTGGCTTGATTTTATGGCATGGATTAATGACTGATTGACTTTCTAGTTTCATATAAGTTATTTCCTATTCTAGAGCTTCTAAATTCAGGCCAAATCTACCTTAATTTTAGGCTTTTATTATTTAGAATGTTTTTTAGCTATTTTCCTATTTTTGATCTGCTAATTTCAGACCAAATCAACCTTTATTTAGGATTTTAATATTTAGTACCTTTTTTAGTTTAGGGTTTTAATATTTAGTAAGTTTTTTTCATGACATATAAATAGCACGCACTCACTGTAATAGGGGAATATTTTTTTTATTGAATAAAAAAAAGGTGAGGCTTTGCTCTTCTTTTGGTTCTTCAAAAACTGTGAAGTTATCAAGGATTCTTCCTTGTGGCGTTCAAACTTTATACCTTCGGTTCGTGATTCCATTATAATCATTGGGTCAAAGTTTGTTACTTATACTTTTGGTTCGCGTTTCACTTATAAACATTGGGTCAGGGTTCTATCAAAAATCTGTATTTTAGCTTTCTTGGGCAATTATTCAAATACTGTTTGTTGGGTCTCAAATCGTGTCGATTGAGGTTCGCATCATTTGGTATCAGAGCACAGGTTCTAAAATCAGTTTTCTATCCCTTTATCTTTTGTTTCCTATTATCATCCTATCTTGTTCCTTTTGTGTTCTTTATTCCTCGTTCTTATTTTTTTGACGTGCACTAGGTTAAGATCGTGCACCAAGCTCCAAAGAAAAGAAAAAAGAAATAGAAAAAAAAAATATTGAGTATAGTTTCAATTCTCTCAAATCAAAATATTATTTTCTTTTGTCCTCTTCCTTTGATTTAGTATTTCTGTCATATTTTCTTACCATTGGTATTAGTTTAGATACTACAAGATGAATTTCTTGATCAAGTTTATTAGTTTAAGCAAAACTAAAAAGGGGAAGCTACGAGTGGAAAAAGGCAAGAGAGTGTGAGACTAATATCGGGAAAAAGCCAATTTAAGAGTGAAACATGAGTGTGAGTGCAAACACGTGAGGGAGTGTTGTGAGGAATTATTTCTTACATTTTTCTTGTAGTTTAAAAAATATGTCTTCCAAGGGCGAAACATCAAATAAGGAAGGAGGGGAGGAGTCATCCCTCTTGTTGCAGGCTATGCAACAACAGTTTGAACGCATGAACGTGGTGTTTAATGATATTCGGGATCGGATGGGTAGGCAAGACACTGTTATTGCTTATTTGTGAGAGGAGCGTACCCAAAGAACCCCTAATGCTAGAAGGCAAGGAAGGCGTGCGCGCATTGATGATTCTGATGACTACCATGAGGAGGAGTTTGAAGATGAAGAGGATCGAGCTTCATTGAACCATGAGGGCAGGTTTGCGCCAAGGGGCGAAAGGCGTGGTAGAGGTTTCTAAAGAGCTCCAAGACGGCAAGATGGGACTGATAGAAGCCTAGGAAACATCAAAATGAAGATACCATCATTCCAAGGGAAAAATGATCCAGAAGTATACTTGGAGTGGGAGAAGAAGGTGGAGTTCATCTTTGAGTGCCATAACTACTCCGAGGAGAAAAAGGTAAAACTAACTATGATTGAGTTTACTAACTATGCTATTATATGGTGGGATCAAGTTGTGATGAATAGAAGAAGAAATTATGAGAGGCCTATTGAGACATGGGAGGAAATAAAAGCCACCATGAGGAGGTGGTTTGTCCCTAGTCACTACTATAGGGACTTCTATCAGAAATTACAGAGTCTTACTCAAGGCTATAAGAGCGTGGATGACTATCACAAGGAGATGGAGATTGCCATGATTCGGGCTAATGTAGAGGAGGATAGAGAAGCTATTATGGCAAGGTTTCTGAATGGGTTGAATCGGGACATTGCCAACGTGGTAGAGTTACAACACTATGTGGAGTTGGAAGACATGGTGCACATGGCAATAAAGGTGGAACGACAGCTTAAAAGGAAAGGAACTTGGTCATTTCAAAATCTCGGCTCCTCTGCTTCATGGAGGCCAAATGGGAGGAAAGATGAAGGGGTTGTTTTCAAGTCCAAAACCGAACCACCAAAAAGGAGAGATGAAGCTCCCAATGTCAACAAAGGTAAAAAATGAATCCCAAACTCGTAATCGTGATATTAAATGTTTTCATTGTTTGGGAGTAGGTCATATAGCTTCATAATGCCCAAATAAGAGGACCATGATATCACGTGTTGATGGAGAGGTGGAAACTGAAAGTGAGGAAGATGATGACCAGATGCCATCACTGGATGATGCTTGTGACGATAATGTGGAGGGTGAGTCACTTGTGGCTAGGCGTGCTTTAAGTGCCCAAGTTAAAGAGGATGACGTGGAACAAAAAATGGAGAATATTTTTCATACTAGATGCCACATCAACAATAAGGTATGTAGTATGATCATTGATGGGGGGGAGTTGTACCAATGTGGCTAGCACTACTTTAGTTGAAAAATTGAATTTACCTACCTTGAAACACCCTAGACCATATAAGTTGCAGTGGTTGAATGATTGTGGAGAGGTTAAGCTAAATAAGCAAGTGCTGGTTTCTTTTTCAATTGGGAGGTACAAGGATGAAGTACTTTGTGATATTGTTCCAATGCATGCGGGTCACATTTTATTGGGTAGGCCTTGGCAGTTTGACAGAAAGGTCAATCATGACGGGTTCAAGAATAGGTATTCTTTTGCAAAAGACAATAAAACCATTACTCTTGTACCGTTGACTCCACGACAAGTATATGAAGATCAAATGAAATTGAAAAGAGAGAATGACTTGCAAAAAAATTGTGACACTAAGAGTTCAAAAAAAGATGATGAGAAAGAGAGTGAACAAAAAAAAGAGTGAAATAAAATAGAGAGTGAAAAAAATGAGAGAAAAACAAAAAAACAGGGGAGTTTTTGTCACACCCCAATTTTTTTTTTCTTCTTATGATTATTATTATTTATTCTTCAACTAAAGAATTGATACTCAAATACAGTATAAGTGCTCTCAAAAATTTAAATGTTGAGTTCCTACTCGAATTTGTTCAAAAAGAGGATATGGAAAACCTGTTATAAAGAGTACATCCTGTAATAAACATTGTGACTATTGAGTTAACAAAATATGTTTTGTTTCACAAAAGAAACTTGTACAACATTAATTTACATATACCAAACCCCATTGTTTACTATGGGTAGCCCATACTACAAGTGTATCTAACAAATATATACATTACATCATTCCAACAAAAGGTGTAGTCTTTATACAAAAGGCATGGCCTCAAAAGACTTTCAATATGAGCAAACAACATCCAATCACAGTAAAGCATTGCTCAAGCATTCTTTCCTGCATAGGTCTTCTGACCTGCATCTATAGGTGGAAGGAATAGGGTGAGTTCACAACTCAGTAGGAAAGTTTATAACCATCCTAAGTATACCTTTAAAAACCTTGAATTAAACGTTTAATAACATGCATGATAAACATTTCATAACCATTAACAAATGTGTAATCATGTCAAACATGTATGCATGTGTTTGTTGGTTTCATCATTTCTTTTCCCCATCCATCCTTTCACAACTGATAATTTGCTGACTCCCAACAATCTACACAGCAGATATCAATGCTCCACAAGATACTCGATCAATATAATAATGACTATTCTGGGACATCACCCAAGGGCAAGTCATACCCCGTGTCTTTTGGGACTCATACCGAAGGGCAGGACCAACCCCGTGTCTTTAGGGACTAAAACCCAGGGGCAGGACCAACCCCATACACCCACATCGGAGTGTCTTCCTCGAGGGCTTTAGGGACTTTCACCCACGGTCCCACATAAACAATATAACAAATGATAAGGCCTGTAGCATCACATAAGCACTTCGCCACCAATAAATTCTCTGAATATGATCTGTGATAATTCCATATCCTTCTTGCAATGCAATCACACCATAAACCATTTCGACAACACAAAACCACGAATCTTCATACCAATATACGTTTTGGCATCATGGTAACATTTCAATGCAATAAACCGAGATGCAATGACACTTTAAAAGATTTTTTGAAATCATAGAAACAACATAAAATTCCAACAAATAATTCAAGGAAAGAAATCAGATACACCGTAGAATAGCATAAAATTCCCTACCTTACACCAACTTCCTTTTTGTGTTTCTTCTAAGTAGACGATCTTTGCCTATTACGAGGAACTGAAATGAAACAACATAATTTAGGTTTCCTAACAATGAAAATTTATATAGTTTATTGTTGCAAATTTTTAATTCTCACATTCTCTAATCTATATCCTACATGTTTTTAGATCAAATTTGAATTGAATTAAACAATATTTGCAATGCATATTAATTTCCCTAATTAATTACCAAACACTAATTCTTTTGATTTTCTTAAAGCCTAACCTATTAACAAATCCCAAGTGTCCAAATAACCCAATTCATCACATGTTTACTAATCTATTTTTCAATCAAACCAAATTAAACAAAGATTTATGCTGATCTTACCGTTAATAAAATACTTAACTTAAAATACTTTAATCTTTAATTAATTGTGATTTTTAACTAAAACAGGTTTATAGCTAATTATACTCAACTTTTACACAATTTTTACCGTTAATTCTATTCAACATACCATTAGGAACCAAAATAAACGAAAATTACAAAATTAAACACTTGCTTACCTCAAATCTACACTTTCTCTCTCTAGTTTCTCTCTCTAACCCAAGTTGCTGCAGGTGAAATGGAGCAAAACGAGCTGCAGCCCCCTTATAAAGGGGTCTCCAAGCACCCAAGCATGAGGTGGCAGCCCACATGGCTGCCACCAATCCACCCAAGTAGGAGGTGGCATTCCACTAACCTTAATTTCCAAATTTTGCACTTTAGTCCTTCAAGTTATCAAAAATAAAACCCATAATTGCCCATTAGTCCTTTAGGTTTTCATAACCCTAATCAGTCCCTAAGAACCTAATAAGCATGCTTAGATCATTAACTAATCCCACTTAACCTTAATCAAAGTTTAATTCATAATTAAACATGATTAGCACTAAACTAGTTTTAACATCTAACTAAGCAAGCTTAAAGTTAAGTACTAAAATAATCATTATTGCCTATTTAATTCATTAGTACTTGGTGTTACAGGCTAGTCTACATAGGTGGTCTAAAAATATTCTTGGCCTCTAACCTCCAAACCGATTTCTCCTATTGGCAAGAAATAAGTATAGTGACCAAAGAACTTGTTGTAATCCTTGGTCTAATTGAAATGTAAGCTGGCATTCCATGAATTGTTTAGGGGAATATAATTGAATTTCATTGATTCTTGTATTTGGGAGTTCAAGCTAGGCAAGACATAATAAGTTTTTGTGAGCATGTTAGATACATTAGAAATCAATACATGAGGAAGTTCAAATATGATCATTAAAAAATAGGAACTAGAAAAAAGGTATTAGAATGTGCAGTAAATTGCAAGAGACAATCTTTTGTGTTTGACTTGTTCAAAAGAAGGGATGTAAGCATGGAATCCTATAAATATACAAGCTTTCTGGTTGTCTTACCCTCAAACCCCCTCTTATTATGGGATGTTAGTTCCTTTCCTTTCCTTTCCTTAATAAAAATTTTCTATTTACTCTAAATTCCTGTTTCATGCAATATTGTTTTATGGTTGGAAATTTATGTGACATGGTCAGTGCATAACTAACATGATTTCCTATTTAATATATTTTTTTTGAACCAATGATTGAAGAGACATCTTCCTATTTCTGGACCAGAGGGACTGCATGAGCTAAGGAAAATTGTTGAAAGGTTTCAGGAAAAGATTTATTTTGCTGCCACAAGCCAAGTATATCCATCATGCTAGTATTTACTCAACCATTCCTTAAGACCTATGAGCATTTTTTGTATCTATCCTTAGTGTAAAAGATTAAAGTGCAAAACTTGATACTATCTTATCTTACTTTGTCATTAATAATTTGATGAATTGATATATTTTTATTTTTACTTCTAATTCAGTCTGATTACCTCCGGAAAATATCTTTGAAGATGTTGACAATGGAAACAAAATCTTTTAATGTTGCAACCAATTCTCTGCCATCCAACTCTGCTGGTCACAGCAAAAAATCCCCTAATGACAAGAAATCCCTTGCTAGGAAAAAGGCCCTCAGATCCAGGTAACAACTTGAAGAAGTAATGTGTTTTTTTATGAAATGCAACAATTAAAATTTTGCTTCTATGAACTGCAACAGTGGAAATTTTGCATTTTATGAAATGCACTGGTGGAAATCTTGCTTTTATGAAATGCCACAATAGAAGTTTAGGTAACACATCAATATATTCTTCTTCCATTTTGTAGTTACACTTGACATGCATTACATTTATTGTGTGCACCCATGTATTATATGTGTACACACGTGTATAATTCTTTTTCTATTTCCATGGCTACACATTCCTCTTGTTAGGCAATAAAAAATTTGTGGCTGAGCTTAATTTATGCAGGACGATTTGTATTAAATAGGGTATGGAAGTAGTCAGTGGCTGCTGCTTTCCTCCCTTCCTTTGGGTTGGAGGGATAGGGTTATGGAAAGGAGTATCGAATTAATTGGAGTAATGGTCTATGATTTGAGCTCCTGGAAGCGCAAAGGAGGGGTGTGTATGGGAGTAGCTAGCTACTTCTTTTTCCCATTTCCTTTAGATTGGATTGGGGGGTAGGGATAGGGTTGTGTGTTAGCATCTTGACTTGGATGATGTGGTACCAAGGCCGCATTGGATGATGCTTTGCACCCACGAGTGCCTATTCAGCATGCAAGCTGATGGACCAAGGTTTGATGAGAGATCATGTGAAGGCTTGGTTGCTACTCAAGCAGATAGCAGACGACATGTAGACTAGTTTGTGGGGCAGCTTGACTTAGCCAACATTCAAGTGTTTGATTATAGGTCGCCAGTATTTCCCTTCAAAGAAGTGGTCCTGAGAATGGTTTCCATGAGGAATTATAATTTCTTTAGATTTTTCATTTTTTTTAGAAAATTAATTATATGTACTCAAGCACCTATGATGTGTCCCGATATTTTTTCATTTGAATGATAAATCATTCCATATATTGTAATGGAGGTTGAGATCATGCCCTCATTTGAATGATAAATCTCACTAATTTTATAAATTAGACAATAAAAAACCACCTTCCAATTAGTCATCTTAAGTTCATGGCACAAGAGAGCTAATTTTGTTGGTTAAAATGATAAGCCAGAAAAACAAATGTACTTCATGAATTTGGAGCTACATCCTTTTAACATCCACTTTTCATAATCCCATGAACCCTTGGAAGTTGTCATCACCTATCTCAGTATGTCCTTCAAAATGCCACACACTAAGCAATTAGCCTATAGAGATCCCTGTGGTGATTTTTTTACTTATTAAGAAATCCATGGCCACCATCCCATGATTCTAGAACCTCAAACTACAGTCCTCTTTCATGTTACTCTACAAGCAAGAATGTTCACTAGACCTTCAAGATGCGTCAA
The DNA here is from genome assembly GCF_030704535.1 of Vitis vinifera. Classification (NCBI taxonomy): domain Eukaryota; kingdom Viridiplantae; phylum Streptophyta; class Magnoliopsida; order Vitales; family Vitaceae; genus Vitis; species Vitis vinifera. The sequence continues at coordinate 14,259,178 of NC_081809.1, read as the reverse complement.
CATTAAAGGAATTTGTCATTTAATTATGGTAAGAGGCAAGTGGAGGAAAATAATCTCAACAGAAGATTTAGCCATTGGTAAATTCTGTAACCACCAATATTTTTAGTTCCATTAACTAAATTGGAAAACCAAGCTGGAGAGATGTTGTGATATCCTATATCAATTTGGGGAAGAGGCTTCTGACACTATATATACATAGGGACTATTTGTTTCATGCCAAGTCATGGAAACATTTTGATGATTTTAATTCATTATGGTTTTGGGCTGATAATTCTTTTGGTTTATGCAATTTTTTATTAAGTAGTATAAGCTGGATGCACTATGGATATCACTTCGATTTGTAATAGTGCAAATCCTTTCAATTTGTAATTGTTGTCATTATGGTGTGGGCCATAGCCTTGAAATTTACTTATATTATTAGGTTTTGAATAGGGACTATTTGTTCCATGCCAAGTCATGATAACTATCATGCCCCAAGACCCACTCCAAGGGCGTGACGGTCATTTCACACCTCAAACCCGAAGGCTTAAAGTATAATCTGACCCAAACAATCATATTGTAACTGGATGTTACCAAATACCTGTTTAGAGTAGCGAAACAAAATCTAAAATCCTCAAAATTCAATTTCCAAATAACTTCCAAATATCAAATGATCCAAATGAACATAACTAACAGTTAAACAAAATCCAACATAAAATCCTAAGTCAAATCCTAATGATGACCATTCCTCAGCCTAGCCATCACTCCTCACCCGAACTAAGAGTACCTGAAAAATTTTCAACAATTGGGAATGAGCTCACAGCCCAATAAGGAATATTAATGCAGTTCATGGATCAAATATTTTCATTTCAAATAGGAGATATCATTTTTTTTCTCATCAAATATCAGAGTTTCAAAAATACCAATATATTCAAAATTCAACTAACCAATTTCATATCAAATTCAAACACTTTCACATAAGATTCAATCAAATCCATTCAATTTTTCATTTTTTTTTTCATTACTCTGGTTATCAAATATCAAATGCCCAGTTAGGTGGGACTTTTCAAATGGGTGGCTAGCCTCAAATTGTTCCTGGTGGACGGAACCAAACACTACAAGTACTAGTAACCTCTAACCAAACCCCTAGAGGCTGGGATCCAAATCAATTACATTCCCACCATGAAATGTAAAGGTCAACTATTATATCCCGTTGACAGGGCCGAATAGTCAACTATTATATCCCGTTGACAAGGGCCAAATAAACCAAAGTGATGTTTTTTTGTTCAAGTATTCAAATTTACACAACATAATATCTCCATATTTTGTGTCATAAATAAAACAAAATATTCCAACATAACATTTAGTGCAAAACAATTTGATCCATGCATGGTAACAAAATATCATTTTCTTTTCCACAATTCAAAATAACATATAAAATAATTTAAATTTTATAAATATTGCATTAACTTCCCTTACCTCAAAAGAAATCCTCCAAAAACTTTGAAGAAAAATAATCCTGAAAATCTACTCTTCACCTAACAAAACATAAGAGGAACAATTATTACTATTTATTTATAATTTAACTAATCTGTTCCTTATTTAAATAAACTAATAAATTCCCAATTTATTTCTAATAACACATTACTAATTTAATTAAATTATAACTTTATTTCATTATAAAATTCTATATATATATATTTTGCTAAATCTCTCATTCTATTTATTACAAAAAAAAAAAAACTATTATTACTATTATCTTAATTATAAATCTAAAACTAAATATTATTACTTTAATTAACCAATTCCAAAGCCACTCAACCTGTCTCGGGTACACCAAACCAAACCAAAAAGCAAGTTTTTTTTTTTTTTTTTCATTGCCATCATCATGATTCATTATATATATATATAAAGGCTCCTTCCATTTGGCACACGCCCTTTTCTTTCTTTCTTTTTTTTTTTTTTCCTTCCTTCTAGGGCTATGCACACGCGTTCTCTTTTTTTTTTTTTTAAAGCTTAAGAATTTCCAATTTCCAATAATAAATCAAAATCTTAAATTTTCACTATTTTGATATTAAAACGAAATAATAATAATAATAATAATAATAAACTAACCCTAATCTAAATCGAAATCCTCACAGGAATTTTTTTTTTCTAATAAAAAAAAGTTAAAATCTCCCCAATTCCAATAATAAATCAAAATCTTAAATTTTCACTATTTGATATTAAAACGAATTAAAAAAAAAAATAATCTAACCCTAATCTAGATTTAGGGTTTTCCAAAAAATATCTAATGTATTTGAAATTAACTAATGAATCTAAAATAATAATCTAGGGGTTAGAAACTTACCTATAGAGGTTTGTTCTTCAAACCTTCAAATCTGACCTCAACTTCACGTTCTCTGGAAACTTTCTGCGAATAGGAATACGATTCAAAAAAGAACAAGAAGAAGAGAATTTTTTTTTTATACCTAGGGTATTAATCGTAAAATTACTCTTTTACCCCTCTTTTTTTTATTAAATTAATTAATTAACTAATTTAATTATTAATAACAATTTCCTAAATTACCCTTAAAAGAAAATGCTTCGGTGTTACAATAACATTTTCGTGATTATGAATTCATTATGGTTTTGGGCTAATAATTCTTTTGGTTTTTGCTATTTCTTAAGTAGTATAAGCTAGATGCATTATGGAAACCACTTAAATTTGTAATAGTGCAAATCCCTTCAATTTGTAATTGTTGTCATTATAGTGTGGGGCATAGCCTTGAGATTTACTTATATTCCTAGATTTTTTTAATAGAGACTATTTGTTCCATGTCAAGTTATGTTTTCATGAATTTGGATTAATTATGGATCATTCTTTTGGTTTCTGCATGAAATAATATGATGTGGGATGTGGGGTTGACATCTAATAGTAACTGATATTTCTTTTTTACTTTTTTGCCTTAATATGAATCATTTTTTCCTAGCGCATGGATATGAGCATATTTGGTTTGATTTGAAGATACTTGATTTATAAGTACTTCTACAAAAGAATTGTATGTCATTCAATATAATGAAATTAAGATTGAGTTATTATAAAGATTGAGTTGTTAAGTGTTATTTGTACAACTTGTTTGGTTACCTATATTGACAGTTGTGACCTTATTTATGTGAGATTGTAGTTCAAATGGTCAGTGCAATGCCTTTGCAAGGCGGAAGCTGTGGGTTCAAGCCCTGTCAATCGCAACTAGACCAATGATAGGTTTGTGGGTTAAATGTTCTAGGAGTCATCCTCTTTTCATAATGTTCTTTTTTCTCTTATTTTTCCTCTTTTATGTTACTTCGCTCAATTGCATTCTTATCTTACTAGATAATGCATTTGGGTTGTTCGAAATTTTCTTTTATTTATTTATTTATTTTTCCTTTTTTTTTTTCCTCATAGATTGGCTTGATTTCTTGTACTTGACTTTGTACCTAGGTTTGAGTTATGAAAATCATGTATGTGGCAGTTTGTGGTTAAGAAATCATTGAAAGTTGTCTTATTGAATCATTGATATGGTAAAAAGACTCTTCGCTTATGCCATTGTATTTTAAGCAGTTTGTGTTGTAGAATTGCTTTGTCTTTGATGGTAGATTTGTGTCACTTTCAACAATTTTTCACCCCTACGCAATCATTGTTCTATACCCTATGCAACAAGAAAGAAATGATGTGTTTATATTTTTTTTGTTCATAGTTGCAGTGATTCACACAATAGTGAGTTACACTATGTGGTTGGGTTGAATAAGGGTGTTGGAAGTCTTAAAATGTGGTTGCATCTTTATTTTGCTTTAAGTTTGCTTTGGTTTGTTGACTTGAAACCCATGTTTGTTATTGGTGATTTAGGTCAATTTCCAACTATAGCTTAGTGTCTTACTCTATAAGGAATAGAAAAGGCGAACAAGGGTCCCACTAGCATTTCCTTTATGTAAACTGCATGCTTTAATTAATATTTAAATCGGCTAGTAACAAAAGAAGAGGAAAAAAGGAAGCACTAAATCACAGTGGTAGTGTGGAATGTGGGTTTTAATAAGTTCAGAGCTACGACAATGACAAGAAGTGTGTGTTTTTTCTTCTCTACCTTAATATGTAAATCAACTTATGCTTTTGTTGTTAGAGCAATTGGTTTAATCAATGTTGTTTTTAACAACCTATTTGGTACTTATGTGAGATTGGCATTTCTCTTGTTCTGTCCCTTAAGACAAGTAATCTCTATCTCCCTTTCATGATGGTGATGAACTTGTTAGATTTTCCCTTAGGCAGTATATAAGTTTTGGAGTTTGAATTTCTAGATAAATTTGAAAGATAATAATGGAGTTTGAATTTCTGTATTAGTTTTTTAAAGTTCTTTGTATGCTAGTTTGGTTAAAAATTCATGTTAGATTCTTTTTTAAAGTTTCTTGAATGCAAGTTTAGTGAAAAATTCATCTTAAGTTATTTTCTAAAGTTCTTTAAATGCTAACTTAGTTAAAAATTCATGATATTTGATTATTTACCTTTGAGAGCTTGTTATTCTTTAGAAAAAACTTAATTGATTTTTGAGTCAAAATTTCTTTTACAAAAAAAGATCTTTTCTCCACCAGTAATGAAAAGGTAGCCAAAAAAGAATGTCTAAGTTGATTTTTCCTTTCTTTTCAAATTGTTTAAAGTTATGAATAAAAAATCCCAACTTTTAGGTCTTTTGTTTGGAATTTCTTAATTTTCTTCTTTTTTTGCTCCTCCTAAAATCAATTTTTTTTAAAAATAATTTAAATTATTTTCAAAAGGATTTGAATCATTTAAGGACTTTAAAAGAAAATTCGTTTTAGGTTTAGGGCAAATATCTCACTTTCTTTTAAAAACATGCAACTCATTTCATACATGTTGCATTCTCTTTTTGGTTTTCCAAAAACTTTGTTTTTATTCGCATAAGTTTGAACTTGTGCCTCCAAACTAATGGGAATGTCCTTGGCCTTGGTAATTTTTTTCACTTGAGGTTGAGGATGTATGGGTTATGGAATTTTGAATGAAGATTTGAGTGAACCCTACATAAAAGATATTTTAAAATTTATCCTTGCTACCAGTTTCAGCTTAGCCAATGACCTTTTAGTTTTAAATTTTGTTTTAATTATTTTTGGAGTGTACTAAATTTTTTTTTCCATAATTGTGTGATGTTACTCACTTCTTGAAATTGATTCTAGAATGTTATTTGCATCGAAAAAGCTTTTCCCAAAGTTGATTTATTTAGTTGGTTATATAACTTGTATAGTTGATGTCTTTGTAAGTTCATGCCATGCAGATATTATGCTCTCGTAATTGCTTGTCATCATTTTTTATCCTAGCTTCTCCATTTGTATTGAAAGTGCATTGCGTTAAAGATATGCTCTTCAGGTACACTCTCCACCATTCACTTCTTTTTAGTTACATATGAAATGTTTTGTGTGAATCATACCATGTTTGATATTGGCGCAGAGTGCCTTGATTTTTGCTGATGAGATGCATGCTTATTTTGTTGTTTGAACTAACTTCAGTATCTTGTAATAGCGCTTTAAATTGCAGTCCAGGTACGCATCTTACTCTACCTTTATGGTCTGACTTGAATTATTTGTTTAGCATGCTTAATATGTTATTGGAATTTGAGTAATCACAATAAGTCTTCCTTGATTCCCTCTATTAATCACTTAATTGTCATACTTCCCTCTATTTAGTTTGTAGAGATCTTTTTAAGGGTTTGGAGTACCATTATCTTAAGGTACCTTCCTGATAGATAACCTGATCCTTGGACCTAGACTCGGGTTTATTATTTCAAAGACATGTTTTTCCAAAGTTTAAGGTGTCATTTTTCTTATGCTTTTAGTTTCTTATATTATTTTCCCTATAAAAAATAAAATAAAATAAGTGGCATGAGAACTCCAAATTTTAATAAAATATCAAATTTTCACAATTAAAAAATGAGTCTCATTGTCGAGTGGGGACGCAAGTGAGAAATGCAAGTCCATAGTAACCCCTTCCTAGACTTTGTTTATGGCACCTTCTTTCTTTCAGCTTGATTAGAGTATCCCCAATCCTTAACATTGTTTAGGGCATCCCCCTTAGTTTGTTTAGGACATCCCTCTTTCCATTAGCTTTTTTAACTCATTCCCCTTCATTAAGTTTGTTTAGCATCACCCTTTCTTTTAGTTTATTTAGGTCATTTCCCTTTATTAGGGCATCCACCTTCCTTTAATTTGTTTAAGGCATCTCCTTTCCTAGAGTTTCCTTAAGTTTTCCTATTCCCTTGAGTTAAATTAGGGAATCACCCTTCCTTCATTTTCTTAGGTCATCCCTCTTCATGGAGTTTTTTGTTTTTTTTCAATGCATCCTTATTTCCTTTTTGTTTATGACATCCCCTTTCCTAGAGTTTCTTTAATGCATCCCCCTACCTTAGTTTGTTTAGGTCATCCCATTTCCTTGATTATTATTAGGTAATCTCCCTTCCTTGACTTTGTTTAGGACATCCCCTTTTCTTTTAGGGTTTTTTTTTAGCATCTCCCTTCCTTGAGTTTTTTTAGGGCATTCCATTTCTTTGAATTTGTTTGGGGCATCCATTTTCCCCGAGTGTTATCATGACACCCCCCTTCCTTTAGTTTGCCTGGGCCATGGGGTTCCTTTAGTTTCCTTAGTGCATCACCCTTCCTTCACATTCTTAGGTCATTCCTCTTCATGGAGATTGTTTAGTTCATTCCCCTTCCTAGAGTTTGTGTAGAGCATTCGCCTTAGTTGAATTTGTTTAAGGCATCATCTACTAAGTGTTTATTCAGTGCACTCCCACTTCCTTAAGTTTTATATTGCATCCACCTTCCTAGAGTTTTTTTAATGACATCTCGTGTCCTTGAATTTGTTTATGGCATAGAGTTTCATTAAGGCATCCTTTCCTTTAATTCCTGTGGAGAATCCCCTCCTTCCATGATTTTCTGTTGGACACCCCTTTCCTTTAGTTTGTTTAAAGTCTTGTCATTCCATGAATTTGTTTAGGGCAACGCATTTCGAGGAGAACCATCTAGCTCTGGGTTCGAGTGGCATTTAGAAAGATTTGGCGCCGCTCACTAAATTCTGTGGTTAATGAGATTTGTGAATCGGTGGTTCCTCTTGTCATTCCATGAATTTGTTTAGGGCATTCCTCTTCCTTTAGTTTGTTTAGGGCATCCCCATTCCTTGAGTTACATTAGGGCATCTCCCTTTCTTGAGTTTCTTAGGTCAACCCTCTTCAGGGAGATTGTTTAGGACATCTTCCTTTCTCCGGTTTGTTTAGGATATATTCCTTCAGTGACTTTGTTTAGGGCATCTCCCATACTTAAGTCTTATAATGGCATTCCCCTTCCTTCACTTAGTTTATGGCATCCCCCATCCTTGAGTTTGTGTGTGGTAGATCCCTTCCTTGACTTTGTTTATGGGATCTGTCTTACTTTAGTTTGTTTAAGGCATTGCCCATCCTTGAGTATGTTTAGGGAATCCCCCTTCATTAAGTGTTACTAGGGCATCTCCCTTCCTAAATTGTTATTAAGGAATCCCCATTCCATTAGTTTGTTTAGGGCATCCCCATTCCTTGAGTTTCTTAGGGCACCCCTTTCCCTTGAGTTACTTTAGGGCTATACCTTCCTTTAGTTTCTTAGTCCCTTTTCATGAAGATTGTTGAATTCGTTCCCCTTTTTGGAGTTTGTGTAAAAGATCCCCCTTGCTTGAGTTTATGGCACCCCCCTTCCAAGAGTTGATTTAGTGCACTCCCACTTCCTTAAGATTCATAGCGCATCTGCCTCTTGGAGTTTGTTAAGCCCCTCCCGCTTTCTTGAGTATTTTTTTTGGCACATCTCCCTTTGTTGAGTTTGTCTAGGGCATTTCCCTTCTTAGAGTTTGTTTACGGCGTCCACTTTCCTCGAGTTTTAATAGGGCATCCCCCTTCCTTTAGTTTGTTTTAAACATCCATGTTCCTTGAGTTTCCTTAGGCCATCCCACTCCCTTGAGTTACATTAGGGCGTCACCCTTGCTTTAGTTTCTTAGGTCATTCTTTTTCATGGAGATTTTGTAATTCATTCCCTTTCCAAGAGTTTGTTTAGAGCATCTCCCTTCCTTGAGTTTGTTAATGACATCCCCTTCCCAAATTTAGTTTAGAGAATCCCCCTTCTTTGAGTTTCTTTAGGGCATCCCCCTTCATTCAGTCTTGTTAGCACATCCCCTTCTTTGAGTTTGTTTACAACATTCTCCCTCCATATCTCTTTTTAGGACATCCCCCTTCCTTGAGTCTTCTTAAGACGTCCCACTATTCCTTAGTTTCTTTATAGAATATCTATTCCTTGAGTTTGTTTAGTGTTTGTGCCCTCTTCCTTGAGAATTTTTTTAGTGCATTCCCCTTCCTAGAGTTTGTTTAGGGCAACCTGATTCTTAGAGTTACTTATGGCATCCCCCTCATAAGACTATGTTTAAGGGAACCCCCATCCTTGAGTCTTATTAGCGCATTCCCCTTCCATGAATTTCCTAATGTGAACGCCTTTTTTTGAGTTTGTTCAGGGCATCCTCCATCGTTGAGTTTATTTAGGGCAACCTCATCTTTTGTGTTTCTTTAATGGATGGACCTTCCTTGAGTTCATTTAGGGAATGTGATTTCATCCAGTCTTATTAAGGCATCTTTTTCCCATTATTTTGTTTAAGACGTCCCCCCTTCATTCAGTTAATTTATGACATCCACCTTCCTTATCTATGTTTAGATCATACCCCTTTCTTCAATGTTATTGAGGCATCTCCTCCTCCCCATCTCATAGTTTCTTTATAGAATTCCTAGTCCTTGCATTTGTTTAGGTTATGCCCACATCCTTTAGTATGTTTAGCACATCTCCCCTTTCTTGAGTTTGTTTTAGGGTATGCCCTATTCCTTGAGTATGTTTAGGGCATCCTCCTTCCTTGAATTGTTTTCAGGCATCCCCTTCTTTAAGTTTGTTTAGGGTATTCCCCTTCATTGAGTTTATTTAGGGCATCCTCTTTCCTCGGGTGCTATTAGGGTATTCCCATTCCTCTATTTTTTAGGACGTTCCTATTCATTGGGCTATCAAACTACCTTGATTTACTTTAGTCCATCACCCTTCCTTCAGTTTCTTAGGTCATCCATCTTCATGGAGATTTTTAATTCATTCATGTTCCTAGAGTTTGTTTAGACCAACGAACTTCCTTCAATTCTGTTAGGGCATACCCTTTCCTAGGGCTTACTTAGAAAAGTCCCACTTCATTTAGTGTAGTAGGCCATCCCCATCCAAAAGTTTGTTTAGCGCAACTCCATTTCTTGAGGTTTTTAAGCACAACCGCTTTTGTTGGGATTGGGCATCCCGCTTACTCGAATTTGCTTAGAGCATCCCCCTTCCTTGACTTTGTTTAGAGAATTCCCTTTATTAAGTTTATTAAGGCATCGTTTAGGGCATCCCACTTCCTAAAGTTGGTTTAGGGTATCCTTCGTCCTTCACCCCATAATCAGGATGTCATCCTAGCTTCTATCTAAACATAATCATTTGTTCCCGAGATTCCTCATCATTGGAACGCCATTCATAGTTCTATTCATTTTCTTACTTAGTTTGTTTAGTTTCACATCATTGAGATGCCATCCTAGGTTCTTCTATCTAAGCTAATTTGTCTATTCTTTTGATTGTTGTGACACCTAGTACTAATGAATTAAATAGGCAATAATGATTGTCTCATTACTTAACTTTAAGCATGCTTAATTAATTGTTAAAACTAGTTTAGTGCTAATCTTGTTTAATTATGAATTAAACTTTGAATAAGGTTAAGTGGGATTAGCTAATGACTTAAGCATGTTTATTAGATTCTTAGGGGCTGATTAGGGTTTTGAAAACCTAAAGGACTAATGAGCAATTATTGGTTTTATTTTTGATAACTTGAAGGACTAAAGTGCAAAATTGGGAAATTGGAGTTAGTGGAATGCCACCTCCTACTTGGGTGGATTGGTGGCAGCCATGTGGGCTGCCACCTCGTGCTTGGCTGCATGGAGACCCCTTTATAGGGAGTTGCAGCTCGTTTTCCACCATTTCACCTGCATCAACTTGGGTTAGAGAGAGAAAATGTAGATTTGAGGTAAGCAAGTTGTTTAATTTTGTAATTTTCGTTTATTTTGGTTCCTAATGGTATGCTAAAAAGAATTAACGGTAAAATTTGTGTAAAAGTTGAGTGGAATTAGCTATTAACATGTTTAAGTTAAAAATCACAATTAATTAAGGATTAAAGTGTTTTAACTTATGTATTTTATTAATGGTAAGATAAGCATAAATCTTCGTTTAATTTGGTTTGATTGAAAAATAGATTTGTAAACAAGTGATTAATTAGGTTATTTGGACACTTTGGATTTGTCACACCCCAATTTTTTTTTTCTTATGATTATTATTATTTATTCTTCAACTAAAGAATTGATACTCAAATACAGTAAAAGTGCTCTCAAAAATTTAAATGTTGAGTTCCTACTTGAATTTGTTCAAAAAGAGGATATGGAAAACCTGTTATAAAGAGTACATCCTGTAATAAACATTGTGACTATTGAGTTAACAAAATATGTTTTGTTTCACAAAAGAAACTTGTACAACATTAATTTACATATACCAAACCCCATTGTTTACTATGGGTAGCCCATACTACAAGTGTATCTAACAAATATATACATTACATCATTCCAACAAAAGGTGTAGTCTTGATACAAAAGGCATGGCCTCAAAAGACTTTCAATATGAGCAAACAGCATCCAATCACAGTAAAGCATTGCTCAAGCATTCTTTCCTGCATAGGTCTTCTGCCCTGCATCTATAGGTGGAAGGAATAGGGTGAGTTCACAACTCAGTAGGAAAGTTTATAACCATCCTAAGTATACCTTTAAAAACCTTGAATTAAACGTTTAATAACATGCATGATAAACATTTCATAACCATTAACAAATGTGTAATCATGTCAAACATGTATGCATGTGTTTGTTGGTTTCATCATTTCTTTTCCCCATCCATCCTTTCACAACTGATAATTTGCTGACTCCCAACAATCTACACAGCAGATATCAATGCTCCACAAGATACTCTATCAATATAATAATGACTATTCTGGGACATCACCCAAGGGCAAGTCATACCCTGTGTCTTTTGGGACTCATACCCAAGGGCAGGACCAACCCCATACACCCACATCGGAGTGTCTTCCTCGAGGGCTTTAGGGACTTTCACCCAAGGACCCACGGTCCCACATAAACAATATAACAAATGATAAGGCCTGTAGCATCACATAAGCACTTCGCCACCAATAAATTCTCTGAATATGATCTATGATAATTCCATATCCTTCTTGCAATGCAATCACACCATAAACCATTTCGACAACACAAAACCACGAATCTTCATACCAATATACGTTTTGGCATCATGGTAACATTTCAATGCAATAAACTGAGATGCAATGACACTTTAAAAGATTTTATGAAATCATAGAAACAACATAAAATTCCAACAAATAATTCAAGGAAAGAAATCAGATACACCATAGAATGGCATAAAATTCCCTACCTTACACCAACTTCCTTTTTGTGTTTCTTCTAAGTAGACGATCTTTGCCTATTACGAGGAACTGAAATGAAACAACATAATTTAGGTTTCCTAACAATGAAAATTTATATAGTTTATTGTTGCAAATTTTTAATTCTCACATTCTCTAATCTATATCCTACATGTTTTCAGATCAAATTTGAATTGAATTAAACAATATTTGCAATGCATATTAATTTCCCTAATTAATTACCAAACACTAATTCTTTTGATTTTCTTAAAGCCTAACCTATTAACAAATCCCAAGTGTCCAAATAACCCAATTCATCACATGTTTACTAATCTATTTTTCAATCAAACCAAATTAAACAAAGATTTATGCTGATCTTACCGTTAATAAAATACTTAACTTAAAATACTTTAATCTTTAATTAATTGTGATTTTTAACTAAAACAGGTTTATAGCTAATTATACTCAACTTTTACACAATTTTTACCGTTAATTCTATTCAACATACCATTAGGAACCAAAATAAACGAAAATTACAAAATTAAACAACTTGCTTACCTCAAATCTACACTTTCTCTCTCTAGTTTCTCTCTCTAACCCAAGTTGCTGCAGGCTAAATGGTGCAAAACGAGCTGCAGCCCCCTTATAAAGGGGTCTCCAAGCACCCAAGCATGAGGTGGCAGCCCACATGGCTGCCACCAATCCACCCAAGTAGGAGGTGGCATTCCACTAACCTTAATTTCCAAATTTTGCACTTTAGTCCTTCAAGTTATCAAAAATAAAACCCATAATTGCACATTAGTCCTTTAGGTTTTCATAACCCTAATCAGTCCCTAAGAACCTAATAAGCATGCTTAGATCACTAACTAATCCCACTTAACCTTAATCAAAGTTTAATTCATAATTAAACATGATTAGCACTAAACTAGTTTTAACATCTAACTAAGCAAGCTTAAAGTTAAGTACTAAAATAATCATTATTGCCTATTTAATTCATTAGTACTAGGTGTTACAGGATTTGTTAATGGGTTAGGATTTAAGAAAATCAAAACAATTAGTGTTTAGTAATTAATTAGGGAAATTAAAATGCATTGTAAATATTGTTTAATTTTATTCAAATTTGATTTGAAAACCTGTAGGTATATAGATTAGAGAATATGAGAATTGAAAATTAGCAGCAATAAACTGTATAAATTTTCATGGTTAGGAAACCTAAATTATGTTGTTTCATTTCAATTCCACGTAATATGCAAAGATCGCCTACTTAGAAGAAACAGAAAAAGGAAGTCGGTGTAAAGTAGGGAATTTTATTGTAATACCTAGTACTAATCAATTAAATAGACAATAATGATTATCTTAGAACTTAACTTTAAGCATGCTTAATTAGATGTTAAAACTAGTTTAGTGCTAATCTTGTTTAATTATGAATTCAACTTTGATTAAGGTGAAGTGGGATTAGTTAATAACTTAAGCATGCTTATTAGATTCTTAGGGGCTAATTAGGATTATGAAAACCTAAAGGATTAATGGGCACTTATGGTTTTTATTTTTGATAACTTGAAGGACTAAAGTGCAAAATTTGGAAATTGGAGTTAGTGGAATGCCACCTCCTACTTGGGTGGATTGGTGGCAGCCATGTGGGCCGCCACCTCGTGCTTGGTTGCATGGAGACCCCTTTATAAGGGGGCTGCAACTCGTTTTCCACCATTTCACTTGCATCAACTTGGTTTAGAGAGAGAATCTAGAGTGAGAAAGTGTGGATTTGAGGTAAGGAAGTTGTTTAATTTTGTAATTTTCGTTTATTTTGGTTCCTAATGGTAAGTTGAAACAAATTAACGGTAAAATTTGTGTACAAGTTTTCCTTTAATTAGCTATAAACATGTTTTAGTTAAAAATCACAATTAATTAAGGATTAAATATTTTAACTTAAGTATTTTAGTAATGGTAAGATAGGCATAAATCTTCGTTTAATTTGGTCTGATTGAAAAATAGTATAGTAAACATGTGATTAAATAGGTTATTTGAACAGTTGGGATTTGTTAATGGGTTAGGCTTTAAGAAAATCAAAACAATTAGTGTTTGGTAATTAATTAGGGAAATTAATATGCATTGTAAATATTGTTTAATTTAATTCAAATTTGATTTGAAAACCTGTAGGTATATAGATTAGAGAATATGAGAATTGAAAATTAGCAGCAGTAAACTATATAAATTTTCATGGTTAGGAAACCTAAATTATGTTGTTTCATTTCAATTCCTTGTATTAGGCAAAGATCACCTACTTAGAAGAAACACAAAAAGGAAGTCGGTGTAAGGTAGGGAATTTTATGTTATCCCATAGTGTATCTGATTTCTTTCCTTGAAACATTTATTGGAAATTTCATGTCATTTCTATGATTTCATGAAATGTTTTAATGTGAATGGCATCTCAATTTATTGTGTGGAAATGTTACATTGAGATTGGAAGGCATATTGGTGTGGAGATTCACGGTTCTATGTTGTGGAAATGGTCTATGGTGTGGTTGCATGGCAAGAAGGATGTGGAATAATCACGGATGACATTCAGAGAATTGGTTGGTGGGAAGTGTCCATGTGGTGCAACAAGCATTATCTTTTGATCTATTGTTTATGTGGGACCGTGGGTCCTTAGGTGAAAGTCCCTAAAGCGCTCGAGGAAGACACTCCGATGTGGGTGTATGGGGGGGGGGGGGGGGGGTTGGTCCTACCCTTGGGTTTTAGTCCCTAAAGACACGGGGTTGGTCCTACCCTTGGGTATGAGTCCCAAAAGACACGGGATTGGTCCTGCCCTTGGGTATGAGTCCTAAAAGACACAGGGTATGACTTGCCCTTGGGTGAGGTCCCAGAATAGTCATTATTATATTGATTGAGTATCTTGTGGAGCATGGATATCTGATGTGTAGATTGTTGGGAGTCAGCAGTTTATCAGTTGTGAAAGGATAGATGGAGAAAAGCAAGGATGAAACTAGCAAACACATGCATACATGTTTGTTAATGGTTATAAAATGTTTATCATCCATGCTTTAAATGTTTAATTCAAGGTTTTTAAAAGTATGCTTTGGATTGATATAAACTTTCCTATTGAGTTGGTCTTGGGTGAAAGTCCCTAAAGCCCTCGAGGAAGACACTCTGATGTGGGTGTATAGGGTTGGTCTTGCCCTTGGGTTTAACTCCCTAAAGACACGGGGTTGGTCCTACCCCTGGGTTTTAGTCCCTAAAGACATAGGGTTGGTCCTACCCTTGGGTTTTAGTCCCTAAAGACACAGGGTTGGTCCTACCTATCCTTGGGTATGAGTCCTAAAAGACACGGGGTATGACTTGCCCTTGGGTGATGTCCATAAATAGTCATTATTATATTAACCGAGTATCTTGTGGAGCATTGATATCTGATATATAAATTGGTGGGGATGAGCAGTTTATCAGTTATGAAAGGGTGGACGAGGAAAAGCAAAGATGAAACCAGCAAACACATGCATACATGTTTGACATGATTACATATTTGTTAATGGTTATAAAATGTTTATCATGCATTCTATTACATGTTTAATTCAAAGTTTTTAAGGGTATGCTTAGGATGGTTATAAACATTCCTACTGAGTTGTGAACCCACCCTATCCCTTCCACCTTTAAATGCAGGTAAGAAAACCTATGTAGGAAATAATGCTTGAGCATTGCTTTACTGTGATTGGATGTTGTTTGCTCGTATTGATAGTGTTTTGAGGCTTTGCCTTTGTATTAAAGACTGAATCTTTTTGTATGAATGATGTTATATATATAAATATATATATATATATATATATATATATATATATATATATATTTGTTAGGTGCACTTGTAGTATGGGCTACCCATAGTGAACCATGGGGTTTTGGTATATGTAAATTAATGTAGTACAAGTTTCTTTAGTCAAACGAAACATATTTTGTTAACTAATAGTTACGAAGTTTAATATAAGATGCACTCTTTATAATAGGTTTTGCATATCCTCTTTTTGCACAAAATCAAGAAGGAACTCAGCATTTAAATTTTGGTATCCCCATATCCTTGAGAGCATTTATACTGTATTTAAGAATCAATTGTTCAGTTTAAGAAAAAAAAAAAATCGTGGTGTGACAATATAAGTGCTTTCAAAGAGATGGGGATACAAAAATTTAAATGCTAAGTACCTTCTTGATTTTGTGCAAAAAGAGGATATGCAAAACTTATAATAAAGAGTACATCTTGTATTAAACTTTGTAACTATTAGTGAACAAAATATGTTTCGTTTCATAAAAGAAACTTGTACTACATTAATTTACATATGCGAAAACCCCATGGTTCACTATGGGTAGCCCATACTACAAGTGTACCTAACAAATATATATATATATAAATATATATATATATAACATCATATCTACGAAAAGATTCAGTCTTTAATACAAAGGCAAAGCCTCAAAACACTATCAATGCGAACAAACAGCATCCAATCACAGTAAAGCAATGCTTAAGCATTATTTCCAGCATAGGTTTTCTGACTTGCATGTAAAGGTGAAAGGGATAGGGTGGGTTCACAACTTAGTAGGAAAGTTTATAATCATCCTAAGCATACCCTTAAAAACTTTGAATTAAACATGTCATATAATGCATGATAAACATTTTATAACCATTAACAAATATGCAATCATGTCAAACATGTATGCATGTGTTTACTGGTTTCATCTTTGCTTTTCCTCGTCCATCCTTTCATAACTGATAAACTGTTGACCCCCACCAATCTATATATCAGATATTAATGCTCCATAAGATACTCGGTTAATATAATAATGACTATTTATGGATATCACCCAAGGGCAAGTCATATCCCGTGTCTTTTGGGACTCATACCCAAGGGTAGGACCAACCCCGTGTCTTTAGGGAGTTAAACCCAAGGGCAAGACCAACCTAATACACCCGTACACTTATTTTGTCACACCCCAGTTTTTTTTTTCTTTTTTTTCCTTTTAAACTGAACAATTGATTATCAAATATAGTATATGTGCTCTTAAAGATATGGGGATACAAAAATTTAAATGCTGAGTTCCTTCTTGATTTTGTGCAAAAGGAGGATATGCAAAACCTATTATAAAGAGTGCATCTTATATTAAAGTTCATAACTATTAGTTAACAAAATATGTTTTGTTTCACAAAAGAAACTTGTACTACATTAATTTACATATACCAAAACCCCATGGTTCATTACGGGTAGCCCATACTACAAGTGTACCTAACAAATATATATATTTCTACAAAAAGATTCAATCTTTAATACAAAGGCAAAGCCTCAAAACACTATCAATGCGAACAAACAACATCCAATCACAGTAAAGCAATGCTTAAGCATTATTTCCTGCATAGGTCTTCTAACCTACATCTAAAGGTGGGAGGGATAGGGTGCGCTCACAACTCAGTAGGGAAATTTATAGCCATCCTAAGTATACCCTTAAAAACTTTGAATTAAACATGTAATAGCATGCACGATAACTATTTAATAACCATTAACAAATATGCAATCATGTCAAACATGTATGCATGTGTTTGCAGGTTTTGATGCGAACCTCAATCGACACGATTTGAGACCCAACAAACAGTATTGGAATAATTGCCCAAGAAAACTAAAATACAGATTTTTGATAGAACCCTGACCCAACGTTTATAAGTGAAACGCGAACCAAAAGTATAAGTAACAGACCTTGACCCAATGATTACAATGGAATCACGAACCGAAGTTATAAAGTTTCAACGCAACAAGGAAGAATCAGTATATGGTTTGAACGCAACATCAAAGGGAAAGAGTTTGAGGGGGGTGGCACAGGGCTCAAAAGGTGGCCATGCACATGGACCTAAGGTGCAAATGATATCCCACCTTGAAGTTGGTGATTGCAATCGCCATCTTCTCCTTTCTCATCTTTTGAAAGGCCACCAGATGAGCGAATCGTGATTTGTTGTTCCTTCGCTGTGGCCTTGTCTTTGGCGGACACAGTGACAATTCCATTAGCGTCAATATCAAATGTGACTTCAATCTGAGGCATGTCCCATGGGAGCTGGTGGGATGCCCATAAGCTCAAACTCACCAAGGAGCTTGTTATCAGATGTCATCTCTCGCTCACCTTGCAATGCCTTGATACCAACCTGTGTTTGATTGTCAGCTACTGTTGAGAACACTTGACTCTTCTTAGAGGGAATTGTTGTGTTCCTGTTGATCAGCTTGGTGAAGATGCTACCCAATGAAAGAGCAAATTTCTGGGGAACATTAGCAATAAATTACACTTCCAAAATTCTGCAACGACTTGTCAATCCGGTATTGATGCGAACCCACTACTTGAGTGTCTTTCTTCAAACTTTCCTTTTGAACTTCTGAGCTAAATGGTTTACCATCCTGTCCACAAAATCCTCAACTCTAAGATGGACATATCATGCCATTGCATTCGCTTCAAATATATCCCCTTCACTTTATACAGTTTATCCCTCGTGTCGCCAAGGATAACACGACAAGGTTCACTTGGAGGAATGTGTTCCCAAAACTCTATACAATGTTTTACATCTTTCCTTGAAGATTTGAGGAGTTCATCTGAACGAACACGAAGTTCATCATTGCATCACCACATAGAGAGCAAACGTAAGATCTTCTATCTGGGAATAGTATAAGTTAGCAGCCATCATGCTAGCCAATAAACAAAAATCCCTGGTGATTTTAGGAGTCACCCTAGGATTATCATCACGATCCCCACCCTCATCTCATCTTCTAGAGTAGGAAGGATCCTCTGGGATTATGAACCCATCCTTAACCACATCGAATTTGTCAAAAGAAACCCGTGACCGCTGTCACCACGTATCAGAATCATGTTCCTCCAATCATGAAAACATCTCCAGCCTGTGACCCCATTTCATCCTATAGTTGTCCTTTCAAAGATCTCAGTATTATTCGACCCCATTTCTCACTTCTCATCCAATACGGGGTTTGAGTTTCCATTCATTTCCCCATTGATTTCGTCCTTTGACACGACGTGTTCAGTCTTGAACTCAGCACAAGATTTCATAGGAAAGCTCATAGGATCTTATGCATGGAGGAGCAGATTGGGGTAAAATGGATTTGCTGAAGTCATATAAGCTGCTGTAGTTGCATAGAATGGATGTGTGAATCCAGATGATTGAAGCACAGGCAGTGCCTTTGTTGAAAACTTGGAGGAACCATGAAGATATTGATCCATGTTAATGTTTGTATGGTTTGTTCCTTAAAAAACCATTTGAGACTTGGCACCTTGAACTCACTGAAAATTTCTGGACATATCTATAGGTGCACCACGCAATGCTGCCCTGAAGGTTGGTGATAATCGCGGCATAATCGTGCTGCCATACCTTAGTACAAGAGCAGGTGGTTTCGAGATCAATTCTGATGGCTGGTCTTCACCATTCCCGGTCATTGTTTCTTCTCAGATTTTTGGATCAGTCTATCGGTCTATCCTCCACGTCAGTAGCAACATGCATGGTTGCACTTTCCTTGAAGGACTATCTAGCATCCTCTTCCTTCGATGCTGATATACATCACCATGTATTGCGTTCGAAGCAAGACTGTTTGTTAGCAAATTGAGGCTTCATGTACTCGAGGAAGGAAAGAAGTATACTAAAAGTGTGATAGAGGAGACGATGATGGTCAAAATATGGCTTAATGGATACAAGAAAAATAAACGATGGGTTAGGAGGATAAAAGATGGGTATGGTGATGAAAATAAGTGAAAGACACTGAATATGATGGGTGTACATGGATGAGGATGACCACATGCAGGGAAATAAAAGAAGAGGGATTCATGGGTGATGAATAGTGGTGAGAAAATTGGGCTTGAACAGTGAGTGGGATGGTTGAAAAATGATTTAGTAAATGAATGGGTATTGATTAGTGGGATGAGTGGCAGAATGTAGGGATATAACTTGCTGGAGCTTGGTTCTGCCAAGTTAAGTTTCTTACAAGACTAGGGCTTGGTATTGGCTTCGGCTTGGCTATGGCATGATTGCAAGCTGTTAGAAGTCCAATAAACGTAACTGAATCTGGCCTTATCCCAATTGCATTCATCTGTTCAAAAAGTTCTACAGCTCTCTCCCCAAGCCCATGACTTCCAAAATCTAGCAATTATGGTGTTCCATGAGACAAGATTGTGATGGACCATTTTGCTGAATATATCATATGCATAGCCAATACAACCACATTTAGCATACATGTTCACAAGTGTGTTGTCAACTCCCAGATCCTGATATAGCCTTGTTCTCATTAGATGAGCATGTATCTGCTCACCATGGCTCATTGAAGCAAGCCTTGCATAGGCAGCAAGGGCACTGGTAAAAGTGAAGTCATCAGACCTTACGTTAGTTTCTTCTGTCATGTGCTTGAAAACTCTCAAGCCCTTTGCATGATCATCACAATGAGAACAAGCAGCAATAAGGGTGTTCCATGAAATCACATCTTTCTCTTCAATCAATTTAAAGGCCTTCTCTGCTTCTCAGATGCCCAGCTTGTTCTTCATAGTCCACTCTCTCAAGTAGTCTTGCTTTTCAAGCTCTCCATATCTCTCTATAACCTTAGCTTCCTCTCTCACTGAATACGCTCTCATACGGCAACATACAACCCATTCACCACTGAAGATATATCCTCTGTAACTCTTTGCTCCCATGGGCAGAAATGGGAATAATGATGCACTCCATGAACAGGGGAAGATAAAAACAGAGTGCAAGCAATAGGAACGAAATGAATTCATACAAGCCTCATTTCATATATTAATTAATGAGCTCATATGAGGGTGGGTGAAATCAAATGAGTACTAAATAAAAATCAAAACAAGGTTACAGATGTCTCATGGGGAAACTGAAATAGAGCCAAACGAGTCCTCAACAAAAATCATTAAAGAAAGAGATATGAGCATGCTTACTCCCAACCAACAAAAATCATCCAAGAATCAACAAAAACAAGAGAAGAAAAACTTATCAGTTGAAGTGAATGAGAAATCCACAATAAATATACCTGAAAATAATCCTCTCTAGCTAGGTTGGCCAGAAATCAGCAAGCCATCTTTCTTCTTTAGCTGACCTCCCTCTCAAGCTAAACGAATACTCTCCTTGAAGCTCAAGGACCTCCCAAAAACTTAATCCCTCTATAAAATCCCTCCAGCCACCTGAAAAAAAAAAAAAAAAAAAAAAAACCTCTCTCTCATACGCTCCTCCTTTTTCTCTCCCCTCAAAATATCTCCTAAGCTCTCTCAAAAAGCCCCCTCACCTGCAGGAGACGCTCCCCCTCTAACAGACTCTAAACGCCCCCTGCATATCCTCCAACAGGTGTCGCCTCTTGATAGCTCCTCAAAAAAGCATTGTCTGATTCCATAGTAGCCAACTAAAAGATGCCATGTGGTCTCCTAGGGTTATGACACTTGGCAACACAAGCTGCATGAAAGTGAGAAACCGAGCCCCAAAATGGGGGTCTACACTAATGTTTTTTAAAAAAATATTACAATAATGATTATTCAAAATTTTAAAAGTATTTTTTAATTTTTTTAAACATCTATTTTTTTAGGTTAAAAATAATTTCTAAAGTTATTATCAAATGCACTATTATCGAGCCTTTTTTTTTAAAAAAAAATTATTAAGTGTTAAAATCTATTATAATATATAAATTTTGAAACTAACTAGAAAATATTTTTTAAAACTGTTTTTTTTTTGTTATTTACAATAAAAATAGTTTTCAATTATTATTATTATTATTATTATTTTAAATTCTAACTTGAAAAAAAGGTTTAACAAACTTTCGACAAATATAAATTTTTGAAAATTTGTTTTAAAAATAAATTATTATTTTTAGAACAAATCTTAGGTGTTTTTAATTA
The DNA here is from genome assembly GCF_030704535.1 of Vitis vinifera. Taxonomy (NCBI): domain Eukaryota; kingdom Viridiplantae; phylum Streptophyta; class Magnoliopsida; order Vitales; family Vitaceae; genus Vitis; species Vitis vinifera. The sequence goes on along the minus strand of NC_081809.1, from coordinate 14,237,727 downwards.
TTTTTTATATTAAATATTAATTTAAAATATAAATAATTTTTTGAAAACTTTAATATGGGACACAAATTGTTTTTTTTTTTTTTTTCCTTCAATTTGTTTAAGTTAAAGTATTGTAATCGATATTTAAGCTAAAAATTTAATCACCATGTACCCAAAGATTAGGTTGTGCCAAATTTATTTTTAACCTGAATTCGGCCCATTCGCTTGCCCAACTTGAATTTTGGGCC